>NW_020837969.1:20671480-20721359 GCF_003676395.1 Aethalodelphis obliquidens | reverse complement strand
ATATATATATATATATATATATATATATATATAAAATTCTGAGCAAAATGTGTTGCAGAAGGATATTTGCAGTATGGTCCCACTTAAAACTTCTAAATGTGCAAAACAATAATTACTATTGTTTTGGGTTACTTACATATGTAGTAAGAGTACAAAACCAGCACGGGAATGATTAAATCCTAAATTCAGGATTGGAATTTCAGGGGGAGTTGGGAAGGAAGTGGAGGGAGGGAATGGGATCCAGGAGGGGCATGCAGTAATTTTAAATTAAAAATGTTAAAACAGTAGCTTTAATGTTTTATTACTTTAGTTAGTGGTTGATACATGGGTTTCTTGTATGTCTAAAATATTTAATAATGATAATCTTGCTATTAGTTAATTGATAACATATCTAAAGATGCTTTTTGGACAAAAGAGTTTTGGAAAGCAAAGGTACTGATTTCAAATGTTACCTGAACTCTTTCTAATAAAAAAAACGAGTATGTTATGAAAACAGCAACTTAAAGCCACATGAGACACTGTGATCAAATGTCCCAGGGTAGGACTGCATGGACCATTAGCTAAAGCAACCTCACCTTCATTTTACAAAAGCAATTAGTACATGCTTCAGTCTTCAAAGTGAGCAAGGATTACCTACTCTTAAAAAGTTAATAAAAGCACTTGGCTTTTGACCCTTTGAGCTCAGCTGGTCCAAGATCTGGGTCAGCTTTTTTCCACTGTAATAAAAGTTGCAAAATGTCATTTTCCTAGACTCCTTTTAAAAGCAGAGACGTTACATAAGTTATTGTGATTCAAAAGCATGCACTTTTATGTAGAGACAAGTGGATAGCTCATGTCATGGTGTTTTATTAATCAGTTAAAATACTTTAAGTCTGAGTAGGGAGAAGAATATGGAACAAGGACAAGAAAGCAGGCACACACAGGACAGATTATGCATTCTGAGCTGACTCAACTCAGTAGCTCACTTTCAGTGCAAACTGGGTAAAGAAAAAGAGCAGACAGTCACAAAATCAGCTGGAGTCGGGGTCTGTGTGGGTCGGTGGTGGGATTAATGAGCACGGAAGGCCACGGAAGGTTCACTCCGGGAATACTTCACGGGCAAAGTGGGAGTTGTGCTCTGGGTCACAGAAATCAAAACATTTTCTGCGAACTGACCTCACAAGAATGGGAACTCGGAATGTGTGTGGCGGTGGCTGAGAAGGTGGGTGCGCTGTTTTGACCCATCCATCCTGGTGGCATCAGCGGGCGGGGGTTTACCCTCACCTCCCCGTTAGGGCCCTTCCCAGACTCCATTTTCTTATTTTCCTTTCTTTCTTTTTTTTAAAAAAATTAAATGTTTATTTTTTCCCCTTTCCCAGCTTATTAACACTTGGCTCTGATGTGGCAGCTAATCCTTGGGGTATGAGCAGAGTGGCCAGTCACAGACTGTTGTTACTGTCTTAAATGGGGCAAAAGGGCATTTACGATAGATTTTCAGGCTCCGCTTTGAAATCATTTTTCTGAGGTTTACCCTCCATGTTTACCTTCAGTTGTGCAATGATTATCCTGTGCCAAAGAGCTTTGGCTGGAAACACAGCCTGGGTTTTAAGTCATCAATTTATATGTATCACTGAAGGAAACTTTCTCTGTTCTTACCCTAGCCAAAAAAGAAGAAGAAAGAATCAATATTATGCACAAGATGTCGTACGTAAGTTGGAATTCATTACTGAATGTACATTTTATAAATTTACAATATCCTATGTGTAACATTTCCAGTGTTGTTCTCATAGTATTGCTATCAGTGCCATCTGCATACAAAGGACACAAGGCAAACACTTTGGGTTGTCTTGTCACCCCTCTACATTTTCCACCCTGGTGCTCCTGGCTGCAGGCAAGTTTTGTTGGTGTTTGGTTGCATGTGGTCTATAGCCCCAGCATAAAAGAAAGGGCCTCAGTCTTTCCCTATAACTCAGTGGCACAATATTCCACTCTGTTGGGTTCTGGCTCTTAAATAAGCCCTCTGCATAGTTCCAATAAATCAATAACTCTTAGAATACGAAAATCTACCCACATAAAATAAGACTTGAGAAGGCCTGGTATCATACTCATACGCACATTGCTCTGGGTTTGGTTCCATCACTCCCTTCTCACCCCCATTGGTTTGTCATCTCATTTGTCCACCCAGGAGCTACACATGAGTCAACATGCGCGTGCTAATTTCATTTGGCTGGAATTCACTAAATGAAATTCTAGCTTCTTGTAATAGCACAAAGGAAAGATGTTTCTATTGCAGTCTGAAAGTTACATGTTCTAACTTGCTTCCATCAGTGAAAACTTATAGTCCAAAGTCTGCCTTATCTGAGTTGAAAAGCAATACATTTGATGGCATCCTTTTCAACCTGAGATGGGGTTCGTTTTCAAAAGTTTTACTTTAAATATAGCATATTGTAAAGGTATATTAGGAATGTCCTTACTCATCTGGTTTAGTTCTCTTTTTTTTTGCCAGATGTTTATGCTGGTGAGAAACCAATAACACTGTCTAGACCTCTAGGATATAGTAATCAAGCACGAATGGAAAACATTCAGAGGTCACACTTCAATCTGGACCTACAACATCCTGCTATTCAAAACCAGATTAGAGATGATGGCTCATGATAAACGGAACCACACTGAATGCTGAGTCAGTGATTTGAGAGTTGTCTGCAAAAAACTAAATATGTCACAAAAAATCTGAAAGATAAAACAAAGTCTAGACATCATTAAACGAGTTGAACCCCTGCCCCCACTCCAAGTTGTCAACAACCAGATGCTACATTGTGACTTTTACATCGGCATCCTGTAAATCAGGACTCCTTAATCTTTTATGAAGAGAGGTTCCCTGAAGTCATGGCTTCCTGAGGGTGTGTGTGTGTGTGTGTGTGTGTGTGTGCACAACTGCCTAGATGTGTTCATACTAATAATAAATCCTCTAAAGAGACAGAGAGGGAAGAGAGAGAAAAGTGATTTGTGGTGTTAGGATGTTCAGAGATCACCAGGTGAGATTTTCAGCAAGCAATAATATGCCATGGGTTTTTTGGCTATGTCCTGCTGATTTCCATTGTCTAGAAGTTGTTAATTTGTTTTTTATTAATAGTGTTTCAGTTCTTGACTGAAATAGTTTACTGATTGGAGATTCCTGCAGGAGAGGATCAAAACTGACACCCCTCTGTCAGGATACTGAGTTCAACCCAAAGATATTTTTACTGTCAAATAATGAGGAGACTGGGTCAGTATCTCAGCAAGTCATAAAAATGGCCTTCTGCTCTCTCCATTTCCTGGCTGCCACTCTCAAGCTCTTATTGAACTTTCGACCTGGAACACATCTGTGTTATACTGAATGCAAGATGTGGGTCAATAACTGTCTCAAAAAATGGCAAACCTTACTGCTTCCCAGCCTATACTGGAGTAAAATCATGGTGGAGTCCTTTATGCTTTTATTTTTATTCACTGGAGGAAGCAACCAGGTGAAATCAGTCCAGTTACTAGCATGAGAATTGTTTCAAATGTTGAGAAACATCCAAATAACTTACCTGGCTGAACATACCAACGCTAATGTGAAAAACATTTTCAATATGTAATCCCTGTATTTACCACCCTCCTGGCATACACACATACACACACACCCTACTACCGTCACATCCTCATAGTGACACAGAGGCTCTTCTCTGCAATGATTCAAATGTTTTCATTTCCATGTGAAATAATGAGGAAGTGATAATTATGACTTGAAAAGTTAGTTACGTCAAGGAAATTTTCACTTATAAATAATGTTCATTGGGATACAAATGAGCATGAATACCAAAGTACAGAAAAACCAGTAATGATGAAATAGTGTGGATATCCTTTGTTACAATGAACTTGGGTCAGCAGTCAGTTCCTGCTGAAGAGAGGAGAGAGGGAGAAAGGTAAAGAGGGAGGGAGGGAAGGAAGGAGGGGGGACAGACACTGGCTCAGCAAGTACCTTAGGGTATCTGTCACACCATGCCTTAGAGGCTAGTTTTCTCTGTAGGTTACTTCTTTCCTGCCAAATAGACTCTAGACTACTGAAGTTCGGAGACAGTTTTGAATTTATCTCTATCTTTTCTACCACATAGCATTATACTCAGTGCACAATCAATATTAGCTAATTTGTAGTTAGTACAAGGTTATGCCCGTCCAATATAAAAACCCTCTGTTACTCTTTGCTTCAGTGGATGCTGTCTGCCTTCTTGATTGTACAGTGTCTGAGCCACGTCTCACGTTTTCCCTGTTTCTAAGGACCCTTATTTGAAAATGAAACGTTCAACCTTAAAAACTTTCCTGCTTTCTTTCATCCTTTAGCCTCTCTATCTGGGAACAGTAAGATGCCACAATTAACTATATTCTTTGGAATACATTAGTGAAGTCACTTCTAAGAAAAACAAGGCCATGATATATGAACATATTGTCAGTATTCAAAACATGCTTTAATTAAAATGTGGAAGCTGATAAAAGAAGTACTAATACAAATCATATTTTCTTTGGTGATTTTCTCATTGATTTAATTAACCTTTGCATTCAGTAGATAATTGATTTTCAAACTACTGAAAGCAATCTAGAATGTCACTGATCTGAAATGAACTAGAATTTTTTGAGATCATTTTATATATATGAAAATATAGAATTGCTTCACTATGATTGAATACTTAATCCTCAAATTCTATTATCTCAAGTATTTTTCTGCTCAGAGTGTGACAGAACCTTGGTGACTGGTAAACATTTAAGAATATAATAATTATGTCATAGTTTTAATAACTCATCTATCATTTTTCTTTTTTAAAAAAAGATCCAAAATAGGAATATCTCTCAAAGTTATTATGGGCAGAAAAGATGTCCTTACTTCCAGATTGGTTCCATAAGAAATTCTGTGAAATAACAAAAGACTTAGGACAATCTATTTCAGGTCTATAGCCCATGTATATTGAGATCTGAGACCTATCTTGGCAATAAACTTTAGTTCATTCTGATTTCTGAATCAGTCAAAAAAAGCACCCTGTTTTAGATAGTAATATATTTTAAACTTTAGTACACTTCAGCTCTGTAAAAAGGTATCTCCTCTTAAAACAATGATTAAAGATATGACCTCATAGCACTTTGGAAGTAACAAGTTTTTGTCCCATAAAAAGAATGGCCAGTTCTTTAGGAAAGATGCACTCATTTGTCTGATCCTTCTTTGCAGAGAGGGTCTCCCTGGTTCCACGGGGGCACCCACCGATGGTTTGATTTACTGATTTATGTTTACAGGTTAATCTGCTCATGAGAGGAGCTGGGCCCACAGGGATGCGCAGAGCAGTTTAAACGTGTTTCTCAACCTTTATGCTCATGTCCCGTCCCTCCCACCCACCCACGATTTCTCTATCTTCAGCATTTTGTAAGATGCAGTTTGCACTATGAAAACAATAAATCAATCGTGTATATTTTTAAAAGCTACAAGTGCTCTTCCCATCACCGCCCCTTCCAAGTGTGTCTTTTCTCATCCCCCCCAAGAGTCACTGGTTTAAAGATCAAATCAGTGATGAGCTTCAGACTCCCCTCAGTGTCCAAGAGACACTATATAGTTCCTCCTTAATAACATGGGGCTCACACTGCCCAAGCTGGGCCCCTCTTAAATTCAAAGGTAGAATTCAGATGTCATCTTCATGGCTGGCAGATAAGGACTGTGTCTGTCTTATTTGTCCTTTGGTGCCTAGCACAGTGTTTTGTGTACGATAGGTTCTCAATAAATATTTGTGAGATTAATTAATAATTATGGGCAGATTTGGATATTACTGAGTTTTGTCCGTGGACACCCACGAATGGATTTTTAAGGTATTGCCAAAAAATACCCTAGCTTAAATGGGGATAAAAATAGCAGTCTATACCTCTCAGGATTATTTTGAAGATTAAATGGGAAAATGCCTTTAGAGCTCTCAGCACAGATTCTGGCACTTAGTAGGCAATCAAATGACAAATTAATTATTGTTATGATATTATTTGTCATAAAGAATGCATCCAATGATAATAACCACCTACGGCTGGGTGTCATGTTTAGTTCATATTACAAAACAATTTAGTTTGTATTAGCTGCTTAGTCTTTGGCTGTGCCTGAGAAAAACAACAGTAGCACTATAGTTGTGAGTTTGATTATTAAAGGGATGTGTAACTTTGGTTTTCTTCCATGGTTAGGTCTTCATCAATAATTCCAACCAAATGCTTCAAAAATATCAGTGGTTGTTCACAAGCAATGCGGAAAGAGCAGAGAAGGATCAATGCAAACCCATCATCATCACAAATAAACGGCTCCAGCACATGCCTTCTGGACAGCACATCCTCTTTCTTCAAGAATGGCAGATTATTATTAAGTGACGGGAACCAGAAATTGAAAAACACATACAATGGCAAACTTAACTTCAATCTACTCCTTAATCATTTCTCTGGAATAGAGACCTTCCAGTGGAATGTTCTTTTAAATCCAGTTTCGGCTTCATGATATAGCTTCTGATGCTTAGGCAGACCTGTGACTAATATATCCGTTCTATTAAGCCTTTGACTTTGGACACATCCCATTTGTGTAATTATAGTGACCTTTGGCAAACTATGCAGACTGTTCCTACATACGATTTTAAGTGAAGAAAGTGACAGAAGTTTTGCTCCAGAAACAGAGGCGTGCGAAATATCCCTTCAAGTGGCAGCCTTGGTGTTGAACACACTCCTTCCCATCCCAGAGCTGGGCCACGTGCTTGAAATCTCACCTGCTGGTACCGCTGCTCTGTCCCATGTTTGCCTTCATCTACAGAGCAATTTTCAAAGCAGGTTCCAACTCGCTTGGGAAGACTCTCAGATATCGTATACCTAGCCTGACAAAGTCATATGCGAGGACTGATTCCCTCATCAATGTGCGAAAACAGTTATTCTCTAGTCACTTCATTTTGGATTTCAACACGGTCTGCACAAAAGTCACCTTCATTAGATTCTTCTTTGTTTTGCCCCACAGGTACAGAAGTAAATCCCATTTCCATTGAAATGTTACCTTTTCTTTTCATTTTTTTGGACTTGTTGAACTACTTTTGCCCAAAAGGCTTAGGCAAGTTATAGGAGTGTCACACTATAGTGGTGAAGCTTCCTTGCAAGCAGGGCATAAGGAAAAGAGAAGTCAGACCAACCAAAACTGATGGAGGGTTTACTTTCGCCAATGACTTTTCTGAGTACTTTGCATAGTTGCTCATATGGTCCTTAAAATAATTTCATGACACAGGTACTATTTTCATCCTTTTTATATTGGTGAGGAACAGACCTGCCCAAAGTTACCCAGTACAAGAACCAGGATTCAAACCCAGGCAGTCTGATGTCACAGCCAGCTCTCTCAGCCACTATAGTATATTTCCTCTCATCAAAGCTGGCCTCAACAACAACATGCTTCTCTTTTTATTGAAACAGTCACATCTAATTTAATACATGCTCATATCCACCCTCCAGAAATGTGACCGTGTCTCATGAAGCATCATTAATGGCTGTCTCTCAGGCCCTTCGAAATGTTCTATCGTGTTGCATTCTTCTAGAGAAGTCTTTGTTTACTGGAGGAGCCTGCATATTTTGAGGCATACATCACTCTTGGTTAAAAGGCATTCTATTTGCCCTTACTTGCTTTTCATGGTGAACCAATGAGCAGAAAACAGTTCACAGGAGTCAGTGTTTGTAGTTGCCTGTCATGGGAAATGGCCCAGAATTCTTGATGCCCTACTGAATTCGGAGCCAATATACTGCACAGTATGTTAAGCATTCTTTTTGCTGGTGAATTGGAGACCTGGTCAGCTGAAATGGAAAAATCTATTTCACAAAAGACAGAAGATGCTGAACATCCAACAAAATACCCCCAGGAGCAGGGGTGGGAGGAGGGTCCAATCTAACGTATATACTTGAAGCATTTATTTTATGTCCATTGAATATCATCTGGATTGAGACTGGTCTAAATTTTCCTAACTTCTCCATAGGCAATTCAGTTTCTCTTCCTTCTCTTCAACGTTTAGCAATGGAACTAGTGACATGTGTTCATAACATGTTGAGGTGTTTAGATTTTTTTCTCCTTATGTTTCCCTAATAGAGAGAATAGATTGAATACTTTTTTAAAAATCAGTGTTTTAAAAAACAACACTATAGAAGTTGTTCTTACCTTATTAGATGTTTTTAAATAAGAACTAATAATTTCTTTTTGGTTTATTTATTCATTCCACTTTCCAAATTGATGAAAGTGACATATGTCTTCTGGCTTTTGCCTTACTTTCAGTCTCTCTCTGTCTTTCTCATCTGAATTTTAGTTTCTTTTCTTTTTCCTTAGAGGCAGTCCTATTGGTGCGTCAGTCCAAACCTGTTTGTGGAGCTTTGTCAAATATACACCAAAGAATTCCAGCCATCTCATGTAAGACAGCCCAGCATCTCAGGCTATAAGAATTTTTGACTATAAGTATTTGAAAGCCACAGTAAGTATTAAGCAGGGATTTTTAATTTAGGGTCTATGGATAGATTTCAAGGCGTCCATGAACTTGGAGGAGGAAAAATTACATTTTTATTGTCACTAAACTTTAATTGAAAGGTAGCATTTCTTCCAATTATGAATGCTGACAAACTGCCGTCCCTGCACACACAATGGTACTAGCTGTCCTGTGACTTTGTTACCAATAGAAATTCGACTTTTCCAAATCACATTACACTTGTTGCAGATATCACAAAATCTCATTTACATTCATCTCTCCTCCACAGTTATGGTAGCTGTCAAACCCATTCCAGAACATACATGACTGCAGTTTTTCTCTCCACAGATGTTCATGGGATGCTGCCGGCCCCATTCAGCCGCTAAACAGGAAAGCTGAAGATTTGCATGTTGGTCCCCTAGATATGGATGTTGTTCCCGAGGATTTCCTCTCTACTATAATGGTTGGTGACAAGGAGATGAATCAAAGATGACTTTCAGTTTAATGCTATTAATTATAGCTGCAGTAACAATCTTCACGCTGCTATCTTTAAAAAACATCAAATTTACATTTACTTCCCTATATTTTGAACACATTATCCTATTACAGAATTCATTCATCTTATATCGCCATATCAGAAAATTTTGGTTTGAACACCTTGATCACTATATTTCATTCTAATTGGTTTCTGCTATAACTCTATATCTTTTATTTATATATTAAAAATACTTTTCTGAGAAGTGGTTCATATGCTTCACCAGAATGCTAAAGAGATCCATTGGCACAAAAAAGGTAAAGAAGTCCTATATGAAAGGATTAAGGGGTGACAGGTTTTCAGGAATAAAATGCTCCCTGGAGCCAAGATGTCCTTGTGCCCAAGGGAAGGAGTGGCAAGGACACAGCAGACATGTAAGAAAGACGCACAGTTTGCCCAGAGGATGGTTGTCGGCCCCATCTGTCACCCACTGTTAACCTCAAAGTTCTTATTGCCTGAAAACACAGTGCCATCCTATGCTTTTAGGAATAATGGTTGCAGAGGGAACAGGAGTAAGAGAACCCCTGTGGGCTGTGGGTAGGCAGAACATAACAATTACATATAAAGGAAGATGCAATTAAGACAGTCTGTTCCATCACTCCTCATGACTAGAAGGCCTTTCCCTAGCAGCAATTCTGTATTTTGTTTATATAAGGCTGTGAATCCTTAAAAATAACAGACGGAATCCTTGTTTTATACATAAGGAAGTTTAAGGCAGGCAGAGGTAAATGATGGTTTGCGTACATAACACAATTTGGGGTAGAAGAACTGGGAACTTCTAAGTTATGTAGGGTGTGTGTGTGTGTGTGTGTGTGTGTGTGTGTGTGTGAAAGAGAGAGAGACAGAGAAAAATAGAGAGGTAAACTGATTGAGAGAGAAAATACCTAACAAGGAAACAAAACTTTGTCCCATGGCCAAACAGTCCAGTCAGGTAAAACCTCTGAAAGAAACTGAAATCTCAGGTTAGTTTTTGAGAAACTTGGTGAAAGTCATCAAGGTAACAATCATCATGGAAACAACATTCCAGGTACTATTAACAGAAGTATTTCCCTCCAGAGGCTTCCAAACATGTTTTACCTGTCATCTCATTAATTTCACAACATAAGAGCAGCAGGAGGTTTGGACTTTCTACTGCTCTCCATTCTGCAAGAGAGGGCAAAGTGGTGTGATGTAAAATAAAGATTGGATCTGATGTTTAGAGAAGTGGCTTTTTGTGGATAATTAACAGCTAATACTTAGCCTTTGTCCAGTGAGAGGGTGGGGTGCAGAGGAGAAGTTTGAGGGAAAGGATAGAAGTAAGTTGTCTTGAGGTCTGGATGTGCACCAGATGGGTCTCCACTTGATTGAGCTATGAGCCTAGGATAAGAGAGAACACAGAAAGAGTCCAAGTCCCCAGTAATCAGAGGCACTTGTGGTAGCCAAAGTCCTTTCTTTTCAAGTATCATGTCTGGATATTCTACTGTGTGAATCACCAAAGAGGTCATATTTGTCTTAGAGAAACCTGGAAATACAAAGAATTTCTTCCTTCAGTGGACCTGAAGCAAAAGTCCTACTTGCTGTTAGAGCTGGGGAAATGTTTAATTTTTCATCACATGTAAAAAGTAACTATTTTTCTCTAAGTGCTCTTCATTCAGTGCTATATTTTGGACTCCATACAGATCCTCAATATATAACAGATAACTGACTAGGCAGAGACAGCAACTTTCCAGGGATAGTATCTTTTTTTTTTAAAGAGGTCAACAGCTGTCAAAAGCTCTTCATTTATGAAAATTTAAGAGGAGGTCTGGGAAGCAAGACTGAATCAACCTTAGTCTCAAATCAAAACACCAAGCTACAATAAGATATTTTTGTGTTATCTTTAATAAGGCATTATTTGTGGATTCTTTCCATTTGGGACGATGGATTTATCAAGAAAAACAACAATGAAGCAACAATTTTTATTTTTTGTCCAAGGCTCAACCAATTACACTCATGAATTTTATACTCTCATATCTTATGTCTTAAACTTCCTCTGGCCAACTGGAAATTGCTATCCCTTAAATCTACCTTAAAACCCACTTATTGTAAAGTTGGATTTCTTTAAGGTATCACATTTTACTCTAAAGCTATAATAAAATGATTAAATTTAAAATAGTTTACTCTCTCCCCTACCTTATGGTAGGCTTGACATTGTTTACTCTCTCCCAGTCCTGGGCAATAGGGTTTAGTTTAAGAAAGAGAAAGATATTCATGAGCATTTGGGACAAATTTATAGCCTACAAAGATATGTTATCTTCCTAACCTGCTTTATCACAATCACAAACCTTAACTTTCACCTCTTCAAGTAACGTCAGGACAATTAGGTCTAAGTCAAATGGCCTTTTATCAAGAACACACAGCACGGAAATCTGGACTGACACTTGGAGGCCACATCTAATACTTTTAACCATTCAGAACTTCATTCAATATATGGAAAAACAACTGGATTAACCAAGAAGGTTAAGAAAACACAATCTTTGACCCATCTATGCAAATGACGTAAGTATACAGACTTAGCAAACAAGGAGCCATTAAACACTACTGGGGTACCTTCCCTGGATTCGGAGAGGTTTTTTTTTTTTATTGCGGGATGCTATTCTTTTAATCAATTTATGAATATTCTTAATACCAGAATCAAGCAGAAGTTCCCTTTTCCTTAATGTACCCTTTCAAACAGTCTGCCATTTGGTGGCTGTCACATGAGCCCTAGAATGTTTGAACTGCACACTGTATTTATGTTTTATTATATTTCAAACGCCTGCCTCTAGCATACCTGACACCCTCTCGGACCTCAGAGCAGCCCCGGGCTGCCAGAGGAAATACCAGCAGGCTTTCACCAGGCAGGGCACATTACTCCCCTGCCACTCAGCCTCCCAGGCCCCTCTCCTGCTCGCGCCAGGCCACCTCCACCAGACAAGCTCCACAGCCGACCCTCACCAGCCGAACAGACCTCGGTGCTTTTGCCTGGTGGTGTTCATCACCACTGATTTCCTGACATTTCAAAGGACCTTGCTTTTCTTTTCAAGGTTAAAAAAAAAAACAAAACCCCACAAAACCTCTCATAAAACCTTATCTAGAAATAACAAGACCAGAAATCAGAGAGGCATTGGAGTTAAAAAACGAAAACAAAAACAAAAAACAAACCCACTCCAGAAACGTTAAGCCCCAGAACAAGGGAGATTGAAATCATTGCCATGACAGTGATGAACTTTATCCAGCTGATGAGATCATGAATTATCCGAGTTAATAACTGTGCCTGTGTATTTCATTGTTTTGCTTTTCAAACCTCTCGTCCTCACCCTCCACCCTTCACCCCTCACCTGCCAGCCGTCTGTCTCGGGTGTTTTTCCAAATGACATCCAGGGCTCTGGCCGTGGAGTCTCGGATGTGATCACTGAAGGACCTCCGGAGAGGGGCTCTCAGGCGCCGCGCCATCACGTTGGCCTCGGGGTCCCCCATCCGCCGCAGCTGCAGAGGACTTCAGCGCAGCCTTGGCGCAGCGACCATCCCTCGGGGCCGCTCCTGCGGAGGTCCCTCCCCGGCTGCGGGCTGTCGCCGTGCCAGGCGGCCGGGCTGCGTGCGCGCCGGGCCCGGGGGCGAGCGAGCCGCGCGCGAGCCCTGCGCCCTCAGGAGCCCGGCATTGCGGCTGGGCTCGCGCAGCTGCCCAGGGAACGCCGACTGCAGGCGGTCGCCTGGCCGGCCGCCAGGCCCGCGCGGCAGCCACATCTGGAAAGGCTTACAAATGAGCCCACGACACCCTCGCGCAGCTCTCGAGCTGCCTTCGTGGCTGTCTAGATGTTTCTCGCTTCCTGTGTAATCCAGTTACTTGACTTGGTAGAGCTCGGCTGATGCTCTGGTCAATAACGTGTCCCCCTGCCCTGGCAAGCCAGGTCCCCTTGCAGTTTTGAAGGAAAGGCCGGGCAGGAGGCAGAAAAGGGAGGGAGGGGGAGGAGGGGTGGCAGGTAGGGTTCTCTTCCATTCTCAAGGATAAGTCTCACTCACATTTATGTTTTATCAACTCACTTGTGTTTTCAGATTGGGCTGTTTACGGGACAAAGTCCAACCTTTAGTCGTGTTTGTGGGAAGGAGATAGGCTGTAATGAACGTTCTTCACATCGGTCTGGATTCCGGCTAGGAAGCAGACACCTGAGTTTTAAACTTAATATTGATCAGCTCCTCGTAATTCCCCTCTAACTATGCTTCTACTTACATTCAGTGGTTTCATCAGATAATTCTAAATAAGGATCAAATGTCCCCTGATTTTGTGAATCTTTTGGTTCCCAGTAAGCAAACTTCATCGTTATAATTGCACATCAAAAATTCTGCCCAAAAGAATTTAAAAACTAAGTAGTGCCAAGCACCATGAAATCAAAATATTGGCCTACTGCTTCTTTTACAAGATATGTTCTTGAGTTTCCAAAATGCCAAATGAATCAATTTCTCTGCCAATGAATTTGGCTGGTTTTTTACCTTTCAATGCATTAATAATCCTCTCTTTTTTTTTATTGTCCCCTAAATCCAATATTATAATTTTCAGTGTTTGGCATGGAGGCTTAATTATGGCATCAGATAGTATCTAAGGGCTAGTTCGTCACCTTTGCGAAATTACATAATGCTGTAAAAGCACTTCATAAGCATTGCGGCACCACGCAAATGCTAATGATTATCATAATTATTTTTATACATGAAATCATCTTTCAGTCTCCAAATTTTCACAGCGTGCATCCTCTTTCCCATCAACTTTGACAGCTGAATTATTCAAAGGATGATGATTAAATTAGTGCAATTGTGCTCATGAGTTACAACTAACACTAGTACCACTGCTTATTAGTAACCCATGTGTCCTAAACTGTATTGTTTCCAGATTGTTCATGCTCTACCAACGTGCTTCTGGTAGATACTTACTTCTCTGCCTTATTATTGGGCTGGACATAGATTAGGAGGCAATAAGTACCAGCTGCTGAGGCGTGTAGACCTCTGTGCCTGTGGAAGCCAATCCCAAGGGAAAATTCTCCATAAAATCTCAAAAAATCTGACTGCCTAATACCCGGGTCCATTTTAAAGCGAAGTACCCAAAGTCTGTGTGTGTGTGTGTGTGTGTGTGTGTGTGTGTGTGTGTGTGTGTGTGTGTGTTTCTCCTTCAAAGAAGTCTGGGTACCTTGAAGCAGGTTGACTCATTTCCTGGTCACATGGACCAGGACAGGTCTATGTGGATCCCTTTTGCAGAGGAGCAGCATGAGGCAACCATAGCACTAGCAGTGAACCACACACTGTGTTAGGCATGGGGATGTTGAGGATGAATAAGACACTGGCTCTGTCTCTGAGGAGGAAGAATCACATTGGCCACAAATAATTTCAAAATAGTGTGATTTGTTCTATGATCGAAGCATGTGCAAAGGAGCACAAAGAAGGAAAAGGTAGCCCGGATTCCTAAATCGTCTTAGGCACTGACTTCACCTGAATTTCTAGAACTATGACAGAGTCAGGGGCATACAGTCATTCCGAGCACCGATATCAACAACTGATTGTCTGAGTCATGCAAAGTGACTGACTGTAATGGCACAAAGATTTTCTATACCCAAACGCAGAAAGGAAGGGAGAGCAATAAAGGGGAAATAGCATTTACTGAGCACCTATGATGTACCACAAACTCTTCTAGCACTGGCTATAGACTCATGTATATAGACCACTATTGTTGTTATACAGACCACTATCGGTGTTGTTATCTCCACTTTAGAGACGAGGAAACTGAAGCACAGAGAGAAAAGGTCAGATAGTAATTGGCAGATCCAGGATTCATACCCAGAACTGTCTGCATCCAAAGCTCATTAGCCCCCCAATCAATTTGAATGGTCAGAAATGAATGATAGTGATGGTAATGACTCATTAAAACTATCCAGGCTCAGTTGATACTAAGCTATGGGCCAAAGCTCCATAATCTTACCCAAATAAAATCACCGCTGGACCCATGGTGTAGAGGAAGAAGCCTGAGCTTCAGATGAGCTTTAGGTGATGCTAGCTATGGAAACTCAAGGGCAATGAGTCAAGAGAACCAAGACAATCAAGTCAACACATACTGTCTAAGGATGGAGCATTCAAGTCTGAGCTCCAAAGTGTTCCCAAATGACCCTCCTTCTCCTCTGCAGCACTCGCTTTCCAGGACAATACTCCTAGTACTTTGCTTCTTGGAAAAAAATCTACTTATCCTAAGTACAAGTTCCATTAGGTAGAATGACCTAAGCTATCTGAAAGGTCTTTATGTCTTTTAAAAAAGGAAACTTACCAACATAAATGTAACATTTATCGATCGATGATTGGAGAGGAGGAACACAGCTAAATGTTTTCCAGCAAGGTGGGCTTTCATTATTGATTTAACCATAGCCCAAAGTGGGGCTGGCAACTTGGTCCCTCATTTCTAAAAACTCATTAAATCCAAATTTCATTGTGAGGCTATTTCAAGTCCTTATGGATGAATCTTGGCCACATATCATGGGTATAGTGTAAAAACCATTCTAATAGACAGCCAATTTTAAATTATTTTTATTTCTGTTTTCTGTCTGCATTTATTGGCTGTTAGAAATGTTCCACACAGAAAAAGTGCTTTTCAGAATTCACTGTTTATAGAATAACTCCCCAAGTTTTATTTGTACAAATTTGAGATAATCCAAATCTCCTGTAACTGTGAGAAGTGAAGATAGTATGTGATAATTAGTGTCGGTCTCAGCTTGGCAGATGGGAGGAGTGGGAATATGAGAAGTCATTTGGTGTTTTTCAAGATCCCACTGGGAATTTTAAGAGCAGTCAGAATAGCAACATTATGCTCTGATTGCTTTTCAGAGCCTTCTTTTTGTGATAAAGGGCTAGTTTCAGCCATTGGTGGAGCTGCCCTCTGACCTGGGGAAGCTTTGCAAACTCTTCTAGATCCCCGGAGAGCAGAGATTCTTGTCAGTATACTAAGCTACAGATTCTGGCTTAAGTACATCTCTAGTATTGTCCATCTAAGAAGATCATCCCACTTTGGTAATGTATTACAGATTTTATCTAATTTTGTCTAATTTATAAATTTCATCTTCTTACTGCAAACAAAACTTTTAATTTTATAGTGTTTCTAGGCACTGTGTGCTTCGATCTAATGACAGGGACATCTTCTTTTCCAAGCCCGTATAACATAAATCCACTTGGGCCTTATGACCACTCTCATTTGCTGATGTAACTTATTTATGCCTTCTTTGGAGCAGTTACAACATTTAGGATTACCTGAAGTTCTGGTAGGTTCCTTCAAAACAATGTGAATAATGAAGGGAAATGGAATGTTTATTTAGAGTCACTGCCATGCATGGATCTAGGTCTTTGGTGCAGGAAGGAAATTACTAAAACTCCATTTGGTTAAGTCCTGTGAGTGATCCAGCCCCTGCAACAGGACAGCTGGTTTAGTGAATGACAGTGTCTACCCTGGCCCTACAGGTTGGCCTCAAGGGCTGTAACTCCACAAAGGGAGTTCTCTTCCATTAGGTAGGTATCCAGAAGCCCATGACAAGGAGAATTCATAATATGAAGCTTCTGAAATTCTGGGGAAGGTGTAAACGGTTTCTGTTTGCCCCAGTGAACAACATCTAGCATGTAGATTACATGCTGCCAATGACTGTTTCACTTTGAAATTTGTTTAGTTAGCATGACCATCATTAGTACACTTGCTCTGGCAACTTTATTTCTTAATTGCTTCTGCATTTGGGACCCTAAGGGTTACACTGAATTCGTTGAGAATCTCTTTTGTGACAAACTCAAATGTTCTCAAAGGGCTCAAGTCAAGGTTGTGTACACTATTAGGTATCTATTTATGCTTGATAGACCAATAGACCACAATGACAATTTTCTTCAAATTGGTGATCTCTGACCTGGGGGCAGACAAAATCCTCCTTAGAAGGCAGGAAGAAAATCTTAGAATCTGTATCTATGTATATAGTTATTTAAATATTTCTATTTTTGTAAAATGTGCAAAGGATATAAGTATAGTGATTTATGATCTAATTTATAAATAAGTGTATATGCTCAGAAAGTTTTACTGACGGGAGTTAGTGATCAAAGAAGTTCAGAGACTGTTTCTCTGCAACTACTGATATATACCATATCACACTATCTTTCAGAGTAAAATCAACTTGTTTGGGGCATAGTGTTGAATAAATGTAGAAGAGGAAAGGGTGTAATAGAACAGGAAGTGAATATAAGGAAAGAGAGAAAGACTTCCTTTTCTTCTTGACTGATGCAACAATACTTTATTTCCTTTTCAACTATGGAATCTCATTACTATCTATACTTTCTGAAACAAAGTTCACCTGGGCTGAGAAAATTCACCTTGCTTGTGAGAAAGGAAACTGCTATTGACTAAATGTTTGTGTCCCCTTAACAAATCCATATGTTGAAACCTAATCCCCAATATGATCGCATTAGACGGTAGAGCTTTTAGATGGTGATGGGGTCATGAGGGTGGAGTCCTCATTAATGGGATTAGTGCCCTTATACAAGAGACCCCAGAGAGCTCTCTTATCCTTTCTGCCATGTGAGGGCTCGGCAAGAAGATGGTGTCTATGAACCAGGCAGTCAGCCCTCACCAGACACTGAATCTGTTTGCACCTTGATCTTGGACTTCCCAGCCTCCAGACTGAGAAATAAATTTCTGTTGTTTATAAGCCACCCAGTCTATGGCATTCTGTTAAATCAGCCAAAACAGACTAAGATAGAAACAGGCTTCATTTCAGTCCTGCCCCTTGACGGCTTTGTGATCTTGAGACAGCATTTTCACAACTGCTAGAGAGGGGATTGACTAGTTCGCTGATTCTGGCCCAGAGCAGAAGACGGAACTGGTGAATATCAGAATCACACAGGATAAGGCCTCTCCTATTGAAGTGGAACAAAAAGGTTAAATAATTCTACTGGGCTAGATGGTCTCATTCCACTTCTAAAAATTACCTCAACAGAATCTTAACTATTAGTAAATTAATTGCCCATTTTTATCCTTTCCTCAAGCTATTTTCAAGTGGCTTTGAATATATTTCTTTGGAATTGTTCATTTGTTTATTTTGGTTTACTCCTTTCTCAATTATTTCTTTTTTATTTTCTGTAGTTGACTCATTTTCTATACTGGAATTTTTGGCAAAGAGACAGGAAATAAAAGATACTAGAGAATAGGAAGAGGAAGTAATGATGTTCCCAGAATTTTTTTAATGTAATAATTTCAGATTTTCTTCTATGTTATGATTTCAGAAGGTTAAAATATTTTTAATTTCTATAGAAAAAACAAGGATGCCTCACCAATACTAAGACTAAAGAAATAATGCATCTATAATTTATATTTCCTTATAAAAGAATAGGAATAATGGTACCATAAATTTTAGGTACAGTAAAAACCTCAGAGAAAATGATTTCCTTTTTCTTATTCTTCATTTTCTTTTAATTTAAAATTCTTCCTTTTATCCTTTTAGTTTCCTATCCTTCATTCTTCAGTGTAAAATTCCAGTATGTTATTAATTAAAGGAGTCTAGCATTATGACATAGAATTACAGTGATTTCTCTGCTTACTCAGAAGTATATTATGACTACTTGAATTGCTTTTAAATTGTATTAATTTCAATTCATACTAGCTAATTTATGTATATTTTTATTGAGATTGGGACAAAAAAAAATAACCTCTTGCTGATTCTGAATTATAAGACTTCCTTCTGAGAAATAAATAAAATATTCAAATGTTTTATTTTACCTTTATGTAAGTCCACTGCCACAAATCTCGGTAAAGAATGCCAGATAGGATTATCCTCTGGATTATAACAATCAACAATAACCTCAAATAACATGCTACACTAATAATAAAATCAAAAGCAATTTTGGATGATGGCTGAATGGTATATCAAGCATATACATTCAGGCATAATTTCAAAGTCAGATGAAATAGGAATCCAAATATTTGTCTATGTTAATATAACCTATTGATTACACCCTTCCAATAAATGTCATATATTGTGACAAGACCCAAAACACTGCCAATACTAACAGGCTTGAATGTTTTTGTAAAAAAACTCTTTTACAGTTTGACTTAGCTTTTGTCCATGAAGGGATCCTGCTCATAAACACAACACACACACACACACACACACACAAATACAAAACACTGTTTTTCAGAAAATGTAAAATAGGTAATGCAGGACTGTAATCTCTGAAAGAAGGTTAAAAAAAACAAATAGATGAGCTATACTGCCCCAACCTACTGCCTGGGAGAAGTTTCTGGGCCACAGAGTAGAAACAGGAAAACCAAACATAACCTGGCAGTCTTGAGGTGAAAAAGATCAGAGTTCATGGAGACTGAGGCAGCTAGAATTTGCAGGTCAAAGGGAGCGGCATAGAGAGTGAGCTCTGCAGATCTGCAGGGGGATCTCCCCAAAGCTTTGACTGAATACTGATTGGCACAGGTGTAAGAAGGAATTCTCCCAAGCCGAGGAAAGAGGTATTGGAAGTCAGTAGGCAGATAACTTCCTCGTCACACAAGGCTAGGATTAGTTTCTGTTCCCACCAGCTGGCATGAAGAGACCTTGTGTAATCTGGGGCACTGGGTGAAATCCCCAAAAGAGTCATGCCTCAGTAGTGGGGCTAAATTAGTGGCAGAAAAATGGCTCCTCTGGATCTGCCAGCAGAAGAAAGGAAATAATAAAGATAAAAGCAGAAATCATGGAAATGGAAAATGGATAAACAATGGGGAAGATCAAATCTGTTTCTTTGAAAAGATCAATAAAATGGATTAATCTCTAGTTGGATCAACTAGAAATAAAAGGTAAGTTTAACAAGGTCACAAGAGTCAAGGTCAATATACAATAATCAATTGTATTTCCATATACTAGCAATGAACAATTGTAATTAAAATAAATATCATTTATGATATTAAAAAATATGAAATACTTAGAGGTAGATTTAACAAATATGTATACAAAAACTTGTACACTAAATGCTATAAAACATTGCTGAGAGAAACTAAAGACCTAAATAAATAGAGAGATATACCATGTTCATGAATTTGAAGATTCAACATTGTTAGGGTATCATTTCTCTCTGTAATCATCAATAGATTCAACACAGAATCAATCAAAGTTCCATAAGGTTCTTTTTTTTTAACTTGAGAAGTTGATTCTAAAATTTATTTGGAAATACAAAGGGCCTAAATGAACCAAAAAGATTTTGAAAAAGAAGAGCAATTTTGGAGGATTTACACTACTTGATTTCAAGACTTACTATAAATTGACAGTAATCAAGGAAGGGTGATACTGATTTAAGGACAGACATATAGACCAATGGAACAAAATAAAGATTCCAGAAATAGGTCCATACCACATGTTCAGTTGATTTTTTATAAAAAAGCCAAGGAAGACAATGGGGTAGGATAATCTCTTTCAATAATGTTGTTGGGACAACTGGGTAACCATATGGGAAAAAATAAACCTCCACCTTTACCTCGCACCTTAAACATTAACTCTAAATGGACCATGAGCCAGAGATCTAAATATGAAGAGTAAAACTCTAAGACTTGTAGAAGAAATTTTGTGACTTTAAGTTAGACAAAGCTTTCTTAGGCCTCAATAAGCATGAATCATTAAAAAAAAAAGAGAGAGAGAGAGAGAGAGAGAGAACAAAATGGAACAAAAACCTCTGTTCTTTTAAAAACACTGCAAAGAAGAGAAAAAGTCAAGCCACTGGCTGGGAGGAAATATTTGCAAAACACATCTAATAAAGAATTTGTTTTCGGAATATATAAAGAACCCTTATGATTCAATAACAAAATGGCAAATAACCAGACTTTAACAAAGGGGCAAAAGTTTTGAAATGACACTTTATAAAAGCAGATATATGAATAGCTAATAAGTACATGAAAAGATGACTGACTTCATTAGTCATTAGGGGAATGAAAATTAAAATCATATTGAAATACCACTACACACTAAAATTAAAAAGACTAACCATACCAAGTACAGTATTGGAGAGGATATGGGGCGGCTGGAATTTTTCTTCATTGCTGGTGGGAATATAAAATGGTTTAACCAATTTGGAAATAGTTTGGAGGTATTTTATAAAGTTAAATATGCCCTTACCAACTAACTCCCCTTCTGGGTATAACACAAGAGAAATAGTAATATGTGTTTACACAATACTTGTATGAGAATATATATAGCACCTTTTTCCATTTATAGGTAATTCTACAAAAGGCATGACTATAGTGACAGAGATGGGCTTGCCAGAGTTTAGGAATGGGGGTGAAGGCGGGGTGAGATATGCTATAAAGTACCTGAGGGATTTTTTGAGGGTAATGAAAAAAAGCAAATTGGAAAACAGGAAAATAGTTGCAACATAAGTAACCAATAGAGTGTTACTATCTATAATAAATAAAGCGCTTCTACAAATCAAAAAGAGCAAAAAAGAAACTATCCAACTGAAAAAAAATCAGTGGATTTTGTGAACAAGCATTTTGCAGAACATATGGAGGTGATAGAATTGGGAAATAGAAACTCAGTATTCAAATTTTGATCTTGCTGAAAATTCTCTGACAAAAGCAAATCATCAGAACTCTGAATTCTCTGAAAATCAGATACACGCCTTCACAGAGAGGTGGGTAGGGAATTGCTGCTTAGAGAATTATCACTGTCTTGGAGTATGTACATACAGAAATGACATTCCCAGTGCTGTGTTATTAGATCAAATTATATAAGAGAATTATAATAAGGCACTTCAGATGTGATCAATAATAAAATGGATTTGAATAGTATCATGAAAGACTTATTCTATGAATAGTTATTAGTATCATTTCATGCAGTGTTATTAGTATGGCATGTTAGTAACCAAAACAATAAAAACATTTCAACTCAATAATGATAGTTTATTATTG
Source organism: Aethalodelphis obliquidens (assembly GCF_003676395.1). Lineage (NCBI taxonomy): Eukaryota > Metazoa > Chordata > Mammalia > Artiodactyla > Delphinidae > Aethalodelphis > Aethalodelphis obliquidens. The sequence continues at coordinate 20,699,404 of NW_020837969.1, read as the reverse complement.
AATTGCACTATTATATTAGGATATAATATATCCTAATTGTGTGGCCATATATTCCTTTTCAGCGTCCCTAATGGAATTTTTAAAAATGCTTATTTAAGTGAACAGGCATTTTTCTAACAATGTCAGCAAAAGAACATATGGTTTCTTCCTGATAAAAAATAAGCCAAAAATCTCTTCTTGAACATATTAAATAAGAAGAGAGAAAAAAGGAAAAAAGTGAAACTCTTACTCTTCTGACTGGCTTACAAAAAGCTAAAGAAAGACAAGTCAGAAGAAGAAAGTAAAAAAGAAAAGCCTTGAGAAAAAAAATGGTAGAATTAGGGGAGATGAACATTAGCAATCATTTGCATAAATTATGCTGTACAGGAAATGACAGTGTGCAAACTTCACTGAAAAGGGGCATCTGAAGTGAAGGTTGAGCTGGTCCCCACTGAAGGAAAAAAAGAAGATGGTGAAGGGCAGTGGAGTTTTTAGCAAGTTCTTCTTTTGGACAAATTCCTTTTCTTTTGTTTGTTCCTGCACTGCTTCCCTAAACATGAATTGGAGACTTGGGAAGTTCTGACCCTAATTTTCCCTCACACTCATTGTTGCCTTGGGCTTCTTGGTCTCTGAGACTATTCAATGTGTGGCCAGTGGCCACAATGTGTGGCCATCTCTGACCATCTGTTCAGACGGTCAGGGTCTGGACAGATGGTCAGAGATGAGCACAGAAATAAAGAGGAAGCATTTAGAAACAGCTGTAGTAGTTTGACAGAGTAATTCTATGTCTGTTGAATCTAATGATAACATACTTTGGCTTCTATTTTTTTCTGTTTTGTGTTTTTCCCCCAATTTTATTTTTCTAGCACTCTTTTTTTCATTATATTTTGAAATGATATGTGGCCATGAGAGATTGAAAAACAGTTGGTCACCATAAATAGTTTAGGAAACCCTGCTCTAAATGTATGTATAACACATCTAGAGAAAATGATTGCTTGAGTATTTCAAGGGGGTGATACTTCAGCTATCTTGTATCTACATAGAGAGAAAAAGTAAAACACTGTTTTGTGAAGTGTTTAATCAGCCGCTGAATTAAACAATTGTCGGTATTTGCACATTTCTTGCTATTTGTTGCTTACAAATAAAGCAACATGGAAAGAATTGTTAATATCTCAAATTGGAAATTGAAAAAAAAACATTAAAGGAAATGGAAGTATTTTTTGCCTTTGGAAATTTCATGCACAGTAAATGGTTCATGTCTACCACCAAGACTATAGATCATCGGTGATGCAAGAACATCCAAAACTGAAATATTTGAAGAAAAACAAAGGATGGATGATGGTAGGAAACAGATCAGGCAATTTTGTCAGTTAGTGTAAAATATGATTGTTTTAAAGTAAGCCTCCTTTTAATCTAGCTAGTTTTTAAGAAATGGTTAGCGTTTCTTAGGAGGATGGTTTGCTCTAAAATCTTTAGAAGCAGCTCTTTTCTTTAGTTCTCTAAACTCATGTTATCTCTTTTTTATCTTAATGGTGTCACTTGTTATTTATTATCATGAGCAATGGTCGAATTATAATAAAGCAGAATCCAAGTTTCAAAAGTGATTATCAAAACAAAAACATAATTCAAAATCTTCTGACTTTTTTCTAACCTCTTCACTAAATCCACTGTGATGTATACATATTAAAAGTCCTTTTCAATAGTGACTACAGTTGCTATCTAATGGGTTTCTGGTATTGTAGCTCATCATTGAAAACCGTTTCTGTCTCTTTTTCTAAACTGCTTAATAAAGAGTTAAGAATAAAGATGTCTAGATCTTTGCAGCTGGGTTAATACCACTGATTAATTTTAAAAGATTGACTATTCTTAGTGAAAATTATAATTACTCTCTGAGGCCTGTTGGAGTCTGGACTCATCCCATTTTTCCAATCTTCTCTCCTTCCAAACACAAACTCCGTGCTCCTGCTGGCTGGGCTGCACCATTGCATCACGGTGCCTTGTGCATTCCCACTAGCCTAACTTTGCCAATACCATTTTCCTTGCCTAGAAATGGCTCAGATCGTCCTTTCCAGTTTTTCACAGCTTTCTGTTCCCCCAGATCCTTTCTGGATCACTCCAGCCCAGGTGACCTCTCTCAGCTGAATGTCTAGAATCTCCTGACTTTCTTACCACTTAGCTGTTGCTACTTATCTTGCCCAGCAGCCTGGAGGCATTCTCAAGGGATGTGTCCTCAAGGTCTAGAACAAGGAAATCCTGAGCCAACTAAACAGAAGAGGCAGGAAAAGCAAGATATATCGACATCACCTGTTCCCAGTCCTTCCCCTCCTTTAACCCTGGCCCTCAGCTTTTTGGTGGAAGGAAGAGAGAGAAAGAGGGTAAGAATGGGCTGACATTTGCCTGGACTTGGATTAACCTGGAGTAGGGATAATAGGGTTCACTGAGGGGAAGCTGAAGACTGTAGACTTACTAAATAATTATAATATTTACATCAGTTGTCAGCAATATATGGTAGTGATTTTTCAGTGTCACTTGGGCTGTTTCTAGGATTCCAAAATTGCAAATAAGGTATGTTTGTTTGTGTCATTCTTCCATTTCCCTCTCTGAACATCATCACTCCTGAAATCTCTTCCTTTTCCTTAAGTCATCCAGGCTTTCTGTCATCTGACTGTTCAGAGTCACCACTGCACAGTTTATTCCTTCACCTCCAAATACCCCCCATCTCACAGTGGTTGGAATTCCTGTTATGGAGTGCTTGTTAATACTTGCTGGGAGATTCCAAGATGAAGGTCAGCTCTGTGAGAGGAGGAGAGGGGTGTAGGGCTGTAGAGAAATTTATATCTAAAACAAGAACCTGGTCCAGATAAACATCTCCTTATCAAATGTGAGTGAGCAAACAACCAGGACCTCTAGCTCCTCATTGCAGTCATTGTTCTTTTTATCTCCTCCTATCATGTCTGCATCTGGAATTATTTCCACTGCTTTAAAATGCTGTTATTTTTGTTTGATTAGGCAATGAGTAGGCTGGCTAGTGGCAAATATGTGAAACTATATGACACAATAGGGCATCTCTGATTACTTTGCTTGTTCAATCAACTTCTCATATGTGTGTATATTTTCTCTCACCTTTACCATAAGCTCTCTGACACTAGTGTCTTAAACAGTTTTATAAGCCCTGCACACTATTTGGTAAAAATAGACATTCAGAAATATTTCTGATTATATTTATAAAATATGACATTTCTCTAGTCTTTCAGTGTCATGATAATTTTTCTTAAGCTTAGGATTTTGTTATGCAGTACAAACTCTGAAGTACATAATGAAATTTATATGCATGTGGAAGAAGAATAAATGGGAAGCTTTCATTGACCTTAAGCAATGATCCTTAAACTTCAGTGTGGATAAGAATTCCCTGGAGAGTAGATTACATTGAAGATTCTTGGGCCTAAGACACTCTGATTCAGGAAGCGTGGAGGAATCCAGGTATCTGCATTTTAAAACAAATATTCTAGAAAAATTTGAGGCACATTTTAACAAATCTTACAGTAAGAGAGTATGCTTTTACTTTCAATTAAAAACTCCATTTTTCTTTCAAGCAGAAAATTTATAAATGTTCTTTATGTATAAGACATTCAAAGATAAATCAGACATGGATTTTATTATATAATATGAAAAAATAAGCCCTAATAATCATAACAAAAGGCATAAAAGGATAAAAACCTTGTGAGAACTTCAAATATAGTATTGAGAGTTCCGGGAAAAAGGGCTCAATTCAGAGTAGTGGAAATCTTGGAAGCTTTCAAAGAGGAGGTATATACGGAAATTTGAGATAGTATAAAAGGAAATTTTAGGAAAAGGTAACAGTATTAGCAAAGACACTGAAGTAGAAAGTGCAGGATGTGGAGAGTGTGGGCATTCCTGTGATGGAGTCTCGGGGCGGTTGGAAATGAGGTGGGTAGTTCGGCTGAGTAACTAGGGCTGGAGAGTGTGCAGACATATCTTTATTTGGATGAGGCTCCTAAGAGAAAGTGTAAGGACAGACAAGAAAAGAAAATCCAAACATCTAAGCCATGTAACATTTTTAAGGCTTAGGAGGGGATTCAGTGAGATTCAATCATAACTATTATTTGTTAATTATATTAAATATGGTATCAATGAGTTCTATGATACGAATATGTAACTTTATTTCTTTGTGCTCTATGATATTAACATCTATTATTTGAGGCAAACAAAATAAGACTCCCAAATTGTAAGATTAACACCAGTATTCAATCTATTAAAATAAAAATCAAAGCACTGTCTACCTAAGGTATTTCTAAAATATAATTCCATAGAATTGACCAGACACATATATTTTTTTAACGTCTATATCACTTATGCAGACACTTAAACAAATATAAACCAGGCTAAATTCTAGAGAATCACAAAAACATTATGAGGTATTCCTTTGCTCTCCTTCCTCTTAAAGACAAAACAAAACAAAAACCTGAAACCCCTAAGGGTTAAATAATTTCACTAAAGAAAACAGAAAGGAGATAAGCTGAAGTCATGGGAAATGGTAAAGAAAGAGCAAGAGGCTGGAAACCTACCACAGATGCAGCAAAGATTTTCCAGATGTGGAATTCTTCCTATGGATCTGTGCTGTCAGCCTGGCTCACTTAAGTTCTACCAGGAAAAAAAAAGGCTTCCTTCTAATTTCTATATGTAATCTAACTAAACCTCCTTTGCTGAAATTTTATATTTTGTTTCCTCTAGGAAAAAGTCTTGCTATCTGTGATCTGCAGTTATTTTTTAAAAACTAGCTTCCATTCCAGATGGGAGCGCCTTTGGAACGCCTGAAGGTATTTGTCTGTGTGTCGGATATCTCCATGGCGAAAGACATTTCTAACGTCTCTTTGTCACAGTCCTTGTGTCCACATCACAGAAGGCCAGGGCGCTGCCTGCATGTGAGGATGGCAGGGTCACTGCTCTGTTTATGTTCTGCTGTCAGGGACCATCTGGAAGCATGGCTCCTGATTAGCTGCAGAGCGATGACTGCCGTCTCAGAGTCAGGGCCACACATCAGACTTTTTTTTAAAGGCCCCCAAATTTGGTGCTCAAAAATATTACAAAACAATGACAGTTTCATGATATAATAAATAAGCTGGCATCTCGATTCACCAAAGTCACAAAATAAGAAAATCTTTATATTCCCCCTTCCAGTCACCTGGCTGAACTTTGTTTTGCACAGAGGAAAGCTACTGTTTCCCTCATTGCAGCTGGAATGCAGTCATTGGTGGTCTTAGGGAAAAAAAAGTCATAGAAATGCCCCCACATCCCACAAACGTAGGTGACTTTTTTTTTTTTTTTTAATTTGTTTTTGTTTGTTTTTGCGGTATGCGGGCCTCTCACTGTTGTGGCCTCTCCCATTGTGGAGCACAGGTTCTGGACGCGCAGGCTCAGCGGCCATGGCTCACGGGCCCAGCCGCTCCGCGGCATGTGGGATCTTCCCGGACCGGGGCACGAACCCGTGTCCCCTGCATCGGCAGGCGGACTCTCAACCACTGCGCCACCAGGGAAGCCCCGTAGGTGACTTTTTAAAATAAAAAAGTGCTAAGTCATAAAATACAAGTAAGTCTAGTAGAATGCAGACTTTTTTCTTTTAAAGGCAGCTTATTTTAAAAAATGTATCAACTGTCTCACTCCCTGATCATTTGTTTGTTTGTATTCTTTCCTCTTTTGGTTTTACATTGTTAACTCTTATTATTTAATATCTTACTAATTACATTTAGTGGAATGAGAGAATGTGAAGCTAGTCTACTGAAAATATGAAACTGTCGAGGGAAACAGCACTTGACTCAAACAAATTACAACACACATTAAAAACCAAATGGCATGGTCAGGATGACGTTAAGTGATTTCAAAAGGTAAATACAAGATATGATGGTGTTGACGTGGTTGAGGGTGGCTGAAAGAGGGGAGACATGTTCTATGGGCTGAAAGGTAATTACAAAGGAGTGATATAGTTCTGTGGCCTAAAAAGGCAGTATAACTGTGAAAAATTATAATTTTATTGAACATCCACTATATATGTAGTTCTTGTTAGATCTTTTAGAGTAAACTATAAACAGGAGACCAAAATATGCCATGGTTCTTCACTGTGGCTGCTTATAACATACTTTGAAGGCTTCATATATATATGAAGCAGAAAATAATGTAAGACAAGTAAAATTAAATGATAGACTATTTTTGATACTAATTATATTCAATAGGAATTTGGAGAAGGATGTCTAATCATCTGAGTGCAAGGAACTCTTTCATGTTAGGTCTAACTAAAAGCCTGAGGCGTGAGGATACAGAGATACCCTGCAGGTGTGGGGTAGGGACCTCCTGAGAGTTGCAGCTGACACCTAGGGAGTCACTGGGACAGATGCAGCTAAATTTTCCATCTCTTTCTCTAGTTTGCATTGTCTCTAACTTTACTTTATTGGCTCAGTTGTCCCATTATCCCGCTCCTCTTTGCAGAATGGTTTTCTCTATGACTCCACCTAACACTATATGTGAACTTTCAGCCAAAGCACCTGTTGCAGGTTGATTGAGTCTGTCTGGATTATAATATGCAGGAGAGGGAGAGGGAGAGAGGAGGAAGAGGACGAGGAGGAGGGAAAGAGAGAGAGAAGGAGACTGTCCACCTGTCAGGTCACTCAGTTTTTCTCTGACCTTGAGTCACATGTGCCCCTCACCCCACCCGCCTGCCCCCAGTCCAGTGGACTCTGGTCATGGGTTAGGATAGGGGGGTCACAGTGCACATAGGCTGCCCCTTTCCAGGGCAGAAGATAAAATGAGCAGTGAAATCTGTCTGATTCAAAGGAAGAGTTCATCCAAGAGAAGAGCAATTGAGGAGGCCTTGGGCAAAAAGAGGCCCTCAAGCGAATCCTTGAAGGAAGCGTGTGATTTGGAGAAAAAAATAATAGAAGAGTATTTGGGGGACATTAAACTTCAGGAGCAAAGGCATAAGGGCAGAAATATGTAGATCATATAAACTATATGAATTATTACAGTTTTATTAATTTTGGTCATACTTTTATTAGAATTAATGGTGCTGTTAGGTAGGAAGAGGTAGAAAAAGCATCAGCTTTGGAGCAAGAGAGAGTCATGTACTGTGGAGCTTAGTGTGTACTAAAGATAATACAGAGGAAGCATCTCAGAGATGGCAAGGTAGGTACACAGCAAATAACAGCTGTTGATAACATATTTAGTAGTAGTATTTTTCAACTTGGAGAATTCTGAAGGAGAGAAATGAAGAAATCATGATCAATGGTTAAGAGAAGAGAGTTACTTTTGCCTAAAGAAGAAAGGATAAAAGTTAACAAAAGTGGACTGTGTAATATATTTTATGATCAATGAGTTTAAAAAGTTTTTACACTAAAAATGTGTTAAATAAGCACCTTTAACTGTGGTATACCCAGACAAAGCAATGTTAATTCAGTACTTAAAAGAAACAAGCTATTGCATCATGAAAAGACATGGAGGAACCTGAAATGCATATGTGTAAGTGAAAGAAGCCAGTATGAAAAGCTTACATGCTGTACCATTAAAGCATCACAGAGTAGATTCCCTGCCCTAAAAATCCTGTGTTCCATCGATTCATGCCTCACTTTCCCTAACCCCTGGCAACTCCTGATCTTTTTACTATGTCCACAGTTCGCTTTAAAAGAAGGTCATATAATTTGAACTGTACTTCCCATTCAGTTTTTCTGTGAAGCGAAAACTGCTCTAAAAAATAAAGTCTATTAATTCAATAATCTCCTCTTTCGTGCACGCTAAGTGTTTTTACATTTTTTTTTAATGATTGCTTTTATTTATTTATTTTTGGCTGTGTTGGGTCTTTGTTGCTGCATGCGGGCTTCCTCTAGTTGCATCGAGCAGGGGCTACTCTTTGTTGCGGTGCATGGGCTTCTCATGGCGGTGGCTTCTCTTGTTGCATAGCATGGGCTCTAGGCATGTGGGCTTCAGTAGTTGTGGCACGTGGGCTCAGTGGTTGTGGCTTGCCAGCTCTAGAGTGCAGGCTTAGTAGCTGTGGCACACGGGCTTAGTTGCTCCGTGGCCTGTGGGATCTTCCCAGACCAGGGCTCGAATCCGTGTCCCCTGCATTGGCAGGTGGATTCTTAACCACTGCATCACCAGAGAAGTCCCAGTGCTTTTTAAAAGGATGCTGGCAAGACTGTTGGGAGGCAAGGCTGAGACAAATAACACACTCAATGGACAATGACAATCCACATGTGATTAAGAATGAAAACGACCAGTACAGACTATATATGCTATAGATGTATCATTTCAAAAAATATGAAATTATCATGAGCAGGAGTTGTCATAGGAGACTTCAGGGTGAAGGTGGGACCCAAATGAGACCTTGGGGGATGGGGGAGTTAATTTCTGGAAGGGAAACGGTTGGAACAAAGGTCAAGTTATGCAGAAGCAAATTCAGGAGAAAAGCGAGGCTGCTACCATGGTTACAGCGGAAGGTGCAAGTTAGGGGAGGATGGGAGATAAGGTTGGAAAGGAAGGGAAAGGTCTGATTAAGGAAAAATTTGTTCATCAGCCTGAGGAGTCTTGGCACTTAAACCACTATGTACAGCACAGTGGTTAAGAGCAAGCACTCTAGCCTGTGTTGCTTGCTTTGAATCTTGCCTTGGCCATAGGGTGACTTTGGTTATTTTAGGAAGCCTGAGTCTCAGCTTCCTCATCTCTATAACGTGGAAAACATTACGTCTCCCTTATATGGTTGCTAGAGGATTATATGAGGTCATATCTATAAAGTGCTCAGAAAAGTGCAGGCACAGAGTAAATGTTTGATATTATTATTCATTCCACCATTCATTTGACAAACACTAAGTCAAAAATCTCCTAAGAGGCTGGCACTACATAGGTGCAGGGAAAATGTCTGCCTTTCAGGACATCACAGCACAGCAGGGAAAACGTTTGGATAAATATATAGAAGACCATAGACTTAAAAAGGTAGATAAAGAAATGATAAAGTGTACTGTGTTGTCCTCCATTTATCTATTTCCTTAAATCCATAGGAAAGACTGATTTAACATTTGTTTTAAGAAGAAGTTTATCACCAGGATTAACAAAGTGTTGTAGGTAAATATACTTCAAAAACAAACAAACAAGCAAACAAACAAACTCATAGAAAAAGAGATCAGGTTTGTGTTACCAAGGGCAGGGAGGGGGAATCAGATGGAGGTGGTCAAAAGGTGCAAACTGCCAGGTATAAAATAAATCAATACTAGGGATGTAATGTACGACGTGATTAATATAATTAACACTGCTGTACGTTATATATGAAAGTTTTTAAGAAAGTAAATCCTAAGAGTTCTCATCACAAGAAAACTTTTTTTTCCTATTTATTTTGTATCTTTATGAGATAATGGATATTCACTGAACTTATTGTGGTGATCATTTCATGATGTATCTCTGTCAAGTCGTTATGCTGTGCACCTTAAACGTACACAGTGTTGTATGTCAATTATATCTCAAAATTGGAAGAAAAAAGAAACAGTTTACAAAATTAGCAGTTGGGAGTCACTGGAATGTGTTTTTCTGGGGAAGCTCAATGGTTAGAAAAATTACAAAACAAAAAGCAAACCCCAATTTCGTGGGCGAGTGTGGGCTTTTGGTGACCATTTTGTTTAAACATCACTTGTAGAATTCTATAAGATATTTCTACCTGATTACAGTAGTCAGGACAAAATAGCTTCTTGTATTCATAATCCATTCTCCTGAAATGGCCAGATTGGTGCTCTGGACAGCCTGCATACAACAATATGGGTACCAGCCTTTTCTTGGGCATTGGTTAATTTGTTACGGTTGTTAATTACTGTCTTAGATTTCCCGCTTAGATAAATCATATCTCAAAATCATATATTAATTCTAAAACACAAATGTTTATGGATCAGTCTGGAAGAGATGTTGAGCTCAAACTTTTGCCTACAGAAACACAAATCAAAGCCCTTCAAACCAATGGAAGGTCAATAAGAGAAAGAAAGTACAGTCACACCAGCAGAATTTTAGGTCATTTCATACTCAGACAGGTCAAAGTAATACCTAGTTATAGGTACTTTTCCAAAGTAAGTGTACCTCTCTGAAGAAATTAGAATTAATGTACAATTAACTTGTGGGTACATATTTGTGTATATATTCAAACTATAATAAAAATAACTGAACTGCAAACTGGGCAGTCTATAAAGGTAAATATTTGAAGGCATCAGATGATCTGATATGATGAGATATGATTTCAAACTAAATGAAAGTTGCATCGCTTTGTAAATAAAACTGATAGAAAGAGGCTTTTCATAAATTGTCTTTCTTCAGGGGAGATTGAAAATGACAAATAAATATTTCTACTAATAAAAGGTCAGTGTCACAGTTCTAAGAGGGAAGTTTATGGCAATACAATCCTACCTCAAGAAACAACAAACATCTCAAATAAACAAACTAACCTTACATCTAAAGCAATTAGAGAAAGAAGAACAAAAAAGTCTCCAAGTTAGCAGAAGGAAAGAAATCATAAAGATCAGATCAGAAATAAATGAAAAAGAAATGAAGGAAACAATAGCAAAGATCAATAAAACTAAAAGCTGGTTCTTTGAGAAGATAAACAAAACTGAAAAACCACTAGCCAGACTCATCAAGAAAAAAGGTGAGAAGACTCAAATCAATAGAATTAGAAATGAAAAAGGAGAAGTAACAACTGACACTGAAGAAACACACAGATCATGAGAGATTACTACAAGCAGCTATATGCTAATAAAATGGATAACCTGGAAGAAATACACAAATTCGTAGAAAAGCACAACCTTCTGAGACTGAACCAGGAAGAAATAGAAAATATGAACAGGCCAATCACAAGCACTGAAATTGAAACTGTGATTAAAAATCTTCCAACAAACAAAAGCCCAGGACCAGATGGCTTCACAGGCGAACTCTATCAAACATTTAGAGAAGAGCTAACACCTATCCTTCTCAAACTCTTCCAAAATATAGCAGAGGGAGGAACACTCCCAAACTCATTCTACGAGGCCACCATCACCCTGATACCAAAACTAGACAAAGATGTTACAAAGAAAGAAAACTACAGGCCAATATCACTGATGAACACAGACGCAAAAATCCTCAACAAAATACTAGCACACAGAATCCAACAGCACATTAAAAGGATCATACACCATGATCAAGTGGGGTTTATCCCAGGAATGAAAGGATTCTTCAATATACGCAAATCAATCAATGTGATAAAACATATTAACAAATTGAGGAGAAAAACCATATGTTCAACTCAATAGATTCAGAAAAAGCTTTTGACAAAATTCAAACACACATTTATGATAAAAACCCTCCAGAAACTAGGCATAGAGGGATGAATGAATCAATGAATTTGGTAAAGTAGCAGGATACAAAATTAATGCACAGAAATCTCTTGCATTCCTATACAATAATGATGAAAAATCTGAAAGAGAAATTAAGGAAACACTCCCATTTACCACTGCAACAAAAAGAATAAAATACCTAGGAATAAACCTACATAAGAAGACAAACGACCTGTATGCAGAAAATTATAAGACACTGATGAAAGAAATTAAAGATGATACAAACAGATGGAGAGATATACCATGTTCTTGGATTGGAAGAATCAACATGGTGAAAATGACTATACTATCCAAAGCAATCTACAGATTCAATGCAATCCCTATCAAACTACCAATGGCATATTTCACAGAACTAGAACAAAACATTTCACAATTTGTATGGAAACACAAAAGACCCCAAACAGCCAAAGCAGTCTTGAGAAAGAGAAACGGAGCTGGAGGAATCAGCCTCCCAGACTTCAGACTATACAACAAAGCTACAGTAATCAAGATAGTATGGTACTGGCACAAAAACAGAAATATAGATCAATGGAACAGGATAGAAAGCCCAGAGATAAACCAACACACATATGGTAACCTTATTTTTGATAAAAGAGTCAAGAATATACAGTGGAGAAAAGACAGTGGTGGTGGGAAGTGGTGCTGGGAAGACTGGACAGCTACAGGTAAAAGAATGAAATTAGAACACTCCCTAACACCATACACAAAAATAAACTCAAAATGGTTTAAAGGCCTAAATGTAAGACCAGACACTATAAAACTCTTAGAGGAAAACATAGGGAGAACACTCTGTGACATAAATCACAGCAAGATCCTTTTTCACCCACCTCCTAGAGAAATGGAAATAAAAACAAAAATAAACACATGGGACCTAATGAAACTTAAAAGCTTTTGCACAGCAAAGGAAAACATAAACAAGACGAAAAGACAGCCCTCAGAATGGGAGAAAATATTTGTAAATGAAGCAACTGACAAAGGATTAATCTCCAAAATTAACAAGCAGCTCAATATCAAAAAAACAATCCAATCCAAAAATGGGCAGAAGACCTAAATAAACATTTCTCCAAAGAAGATATACAGATTGCCAACAAACACATGAAAGAATGCTCAACATCACTAATCATTAGAGAAATGCAAATCAAAACTACAATGAGGTACCACCTCACACTGGTCAAAATGGCCATCCTCAAAAAATCTACAACAATAAATGGTGGAGAGGGTGTGGAGAAACAGAACCCTCTTGCACTGTTGGTGGGAATGTAAATTGATAGAGCCACTCTGGAGAACAGTATGGAGGTTCCTTAAAAAACTAAAAATAGAACTACCATATGACCCAGCATTCCCACTACTGGGCATATACCCTGAGAAAACCATAATTCAAAAAGAGTCATGTACCACAATGCAGCTCTATTTACAATAGCCAGGACATGGAAGTAACCTAAGTGTCCATCGACAGATGAACGGATAAAGAAGATGTGGCACATATATACAATGGCATATTACTCAGCCATAAAAAGAAAAAAAACTGAGTTATTTGTAGGGAGGTGGATGGACCTAGAGTCTGTCATACAGAGTGAAGTAAGTCAGAAAGAGAAAAACAAATACCATATGCTATATATATGTATGGAATCTAAAAAAAAAATAGTTCTGAAGAACCTAGGGGCAGGACAGGAATAAAGATGCAGACATAGAGAATGGACTTGAGGACACGGGGAGGGGGAAGGGTAAGCTGGGACGAAGTGGGAGAGTGGCATGTACAAATATTCAGTACCAAATGTAAAATAGCTAGCTAGTGGGAAGCAGCCGCATAGCATAGGGAGATCAGCTCGGTGCTTTGTGACCACCTAGAGGGGTGGGATAGGGAGGATGGGAGGGAGATACAAGAGGGAGGAGATATGGGATTCACTTTGTTATAAAGCAGATTCACTTTGTTATAAAGCAGAAACTAACACACCATTGTAAAGCAACTATACTCCAATAAAGATATTAAAAAAAAAAGGTCAATGTGAGTTAAAATATGGAAATGCAGAACTGCCTTATTAGGCTGTTCTGGTAGTTCATAGCCACCTCTTCAAAGCTGACAAGCCATTCTTTCAAGGGATCAATGGGGGAGCAAAATGTGCAGAAGACTTTTTCGAGGAAGAAATTTCAAGGTTGTCAAATACTGTGAAAAGTTATGGTCATTGACAGACCAGAGATTAACGAAGTGCCTGCATGAGTTGTTTGGTATGTCACATAAATGGATTAATTTAGAACTATTTCTTGAGCATCTGCTCTGTGCAAGATCATACACTGGGTGAGGGGCTGACAAAGATGAAATGTGGGATTTATGCCTTTAAGGAAGTCACAGACTGACAGGGAAGAGAATACATGAATCAAATTTAGGAATCACTAAATGCTGTAGAAAGATACAGCCGCCTTTGGATAACCACTCTAAGTGCAGGAGGTAGGAGATATATATATGTGTTTGTGTGTGTGTGTGTGTGTGTGTGTGTGTGTGTGTGTGTGTGTGTGTGTGTATATACACACACATATATATACATATATATTTTAATTTTAAACAGTTCTTTTTAAAGGAATTTTTTTCTTTTTAAAAAAATTTAATTAATTAAATTATTTATTTATTTATTTTTGGCTCTGTTGGGTCTTCGTTGCTGTGCGCAGGCTTTCTCTAGTTTTAGCGAGCAGTGCTACTCTTCGTTGTGGTGCACGGGCTTCTTATTGCAGTGGCTTCTCTTGTTGCGGAGCATGGGCTCTATGTGCGTGGGCTGAGTAGTTGTGGCTCGCGGGCTCTAGAGCGCAGGCTCAGTAGTTGTGGTGCACGGGCTTAGACGCTCCGTGGCATGTGGGATCTTCCTGGACCAGGGCTCGAACCCGTGTCCCCTGCATTGGCAGGTGTATTCTTAACCCTTGCACCACCAGGGAAGCCCGGTAATATCTGAATTGCAACTTGCTAAAAGAAAAATTATCGTGTACTCATTGCTTGCAACGTAATTGAGAAGAAAAGGAAATATGTTTGATTGGTTCTGGTGATACAGTAGCTTTGTTTTACCTACTTGGTAATAAAAGAAATATCAACAGAACGTTAAGAAATAGATTTTAAAAATTATCTGTATTGAAAAATATCCTATGAATTCGAGATCTCTGGCATTTAAGAATAGGTTACTTGTATTTTTCATGAATTCTTTGATACCTAAAAGCTAATGTGTTTCCTCTCAACAGCCCGCTCAGCACAGCCAACTTTTCATGGATTAGTTTACATTAAGTTTCAGAAAAACTGAGAGGTTATGTGTGGGCATACCCTAAATTCCTTTCTCATAAAAAAGCAGGCAAGCAGAGACCATAATACTAAGAAAAATGAAATAAGTGAGTGTTCATAAGCTATTAGTAAAGAAATAATGAATTTCATTTTCTGAGGGTGAAAGGGAATAAAGAATTTGGAATGCTGGCCAAAGTCCAGCCTGGCCTGATAAAGACAATTTTCAGATCCTGTCCAACCCTGTAAAACAGCTGGGGGTCTATGCAGTTATAGAAAGTGCTTCACCTACAATAGAATGATAGGATTCTACGTTTAGCTTTGGGAGTATTGTGCATATAAAGTATTTGCTGATTTATTTATTTATTTAATTAAAAAATTATTTATTTAATTTAAAAAATTATTTATTTATTTAATTTTAGCTGCGTTGGGTCTTTGTTGCAGTGCATGGGCTTCTCATGGCAGTGGCTTCTCTTGTTGTGGAGCATGGGCGCTAGGTGCTCAGGCTTCAGTAGTTGTGGCTTGTGGTCTCAGCAGTTGTGGCACACGGGCTTAGTTGCTCCACGGCATGTGGGATCTTCCCGGACCATGGCTCAAACCCGTGTCCCCTGCATTGGCAGGCGGATTCTTAACCACTGTGCTACCAGGGAAGTCCCCTTTGCCGATTTTTTTAATATGTCATTTGTTCTTTCATTTCCCAAACATCAAGCAACTACAACAATGCCAGGCATTGGAAACAGAATTGAATGAAACAAAATTCCATCTTTCAAGGTGCTTACGGGCTAGTGAGTGAGGCAGCACTAAAAACGACCTGATCTGTACTAAAATAGAGACATAAAATAAGGCAGTCTTTCAAAGAACAACGCTGAAATCTGGCAGTTCTAGTTTTGTCTTTTCATCAAATCCCTTTGGATCTACTGATACTGGAACATGACAGAGTTGAATAGATCACACTGGTAATTCTCTGAATCAAAGAAATGATGATCAGACTAGAAAACGAGGAATGTCTTTGCATTTCAGTTTTTTGTGGGTTTTTTGGGTTGTTTGTTTTTGGTCCTCTGCATTTCCCTTCTCCGTGGTCAAAAGCAGCCAAGAAAATTAATACCAAAAGGCGCCAAGTCTGGGCTTTGTTATTTAGTATGTTTACAAGGAGCTTGGAATGAAATTATGAAAATCCTAATTTTCCCCCTCACACTGGTCACAAAGAAGTGCTTGATTTCTATGTTCTGCCTTACTAGCCACAACACAAAGTTTGGAGAGACTATGAACCTGTCATATGCTTCTGAAAGCTATCTTTCACAAGTGTTTCAGGCTATAATTATTCATTATCTTGATTTTTAACATTTTTCTGGCCAACAAAATAACCTAGAGGCAGGAGAACAAACATTCTAGGAAGAATGACCAAGGAACGTAACCAAAGTTGGATTCTGAGTCACCTTTCTCAATGGTGCCCTTCACACACTTGTATGGGATAGATCCCCAAATAACATCATTAAATAGTTGCCCAGCTGAGATATTTGGCAGTTGTGGGGGCAATAGGCATAAAGGGGGGGCAGTTTTAGAACCATGTTAATTCTAAATGATTAAGATGGGAGCCAAAGCACCTTTGTGATAATTATAATTAATTGGTTAATGTGTATTTACAGAACACCCACTATGTGCTAATAGCTGTTTTAATTACGGACCATGCAAAGACCGCATTCCTGATCTAGAAAAGCTCACAACCTAGAGAAGAGAACATACAGCAAAGCAAGATGATAAGACTGTAATTGAAAACACAGAGTATTCTAGGAACACCAAAAAATCAAGGACTAGCCCTGCCTGGGAAACCATGTAGTGCGACAAAATTTGTGTTCTATGATTTAATTTTAGAATGAGAGATTTCATATTACTCCTTAATACTACTTCTCAAATATGCTCAGAGAGTCACATTTTGGTGACTAAAATGCAATGCTAATTTTCTAATTTACATGCTTCTAGGCAATAGGGAACACATTCTAAATCATAAGGGTAGATATTTTTCTCCTTCATGTGATTGAATGAAACTATATTCATTTAGGATGAAGAAAAACACGGTCAGTATCTTCTCTTTTTCTTGGATAAGTCATTTCTCTCTTTCTCCCTCTATCTTTACCTATCATCTGTATTTTTAAAAAGGCAGGGCACGATCTACGTAGAAGTAGAAAGATCCAAAGTTAGAAGGGGTTCTGTGGCTGTATGTTGTGGCTGAAGTTGGACAAACAAACCAACCAATGAACACAAAGGAATAGAAAGAAGAGAAAACATTGGTAGGTCTATCAGTGAGACTCCTAGCAGGAAACAGATGGCACCCTGGGTAAACTGAGGGGAGTTTAGTAACAGAAATATTGATAAAGGTGTAGGGGAACCACAAGACAAGAGGAGAGAATGGTTGTCAGAACCTGGTAACCTGGGTGGAAAAGGCCAGCAGTGACTCCTCGGGAAGCCGAGCGGGGAATAAACTACCCAACCTCACAGCCGTACTGTCCTCCCAACCGTCAGTCTCTTGCTGGGCCTCCTCACTGGTGCGACAGGAAAACTGAAAGGAGGGCAGCCCATTGATTTTGCCCACACTGGTCTGCCTGCAGGTCACAGAGCTGGGGAGAAGCAGGGTGGAGGGTGGGTCTGAGGGGTGAACTGGGCATATCCAATACCATATACCACACCCAGATTACAAATGGCCCGCTACGTCAAGCAGGAAAGTTTGATCTTATCCTGTCATTAGTAAGGAGGCCCAACAAAAGTTGAAGTAGAAAACGATATGATCAGGTGATGCTTTTCAAAGATAACTTCGGTGACAGCGTAGAGAGTGAACAGGTGTAATGATCAGTTAAGGCAGGGAAACAGCTCTGGATGCCGTTGCAAAGTCCAGTGCAAAGTGAAGGCTGCTTTAAAACAATGGCAGAAAGAATGGACACGGGATGATTAGGTGGCAGTGTTGACAGGACTGTGTGCAGGAGGTCAGGGAGGGAGGATGGGAGCTGGGTAGACAGGATCCAATTACCCCAGGGTCTAGGGATGCTGGGGAGTCCTAGGAAAATGGGACTCAGGGTGTACATTTCTTAGGGACTAACCTTTTGTGCAAATCAAAGATTATCTGTTCACTAGAGAGAATTTCACCTTAATTGAGCTAGGAATTTCTAAAGAGATGTTACAACATGGCCAAGTCTGCCTATGCTATGATGACCTCTGTCTGAATTAACTTACTCAGAGGCTTTTGGAGAAAGTGATCTCTTTCTTCCACATGGACAGCTGGCTCAGCTGTTAAGTGGTGCCCCGAGGAAGCATTTAAGAACTCTTGGAGGATGGGAGGGAGGGAGACGCAAGAGGGAAGAGATATGGGGATATATGTATATGTATAGCTGATTCACTTTGTTATAAAGCAGAAACTAACACACCATTGTAAAGCAATTAGACTCCAATAAAGATGTAGAAAAAAGAGCTCTTGGAGCAGACCAGGGCAGCAGTAACACAGCTAGCTTCTATTTGGCTTGCACACATACTGGTTATAAGCACAACTCATTACCATAAGAAACAGCTACCATGTTTTAGAGCCTACTTTGTGCCAAGCATTGTTGCCTTACAATAACAACATGGCAACTTCTTTATTTATACTTTAGAAATGGGACAATGAAGAGGTTAAGTAACTTGCTCAAGGCCACATGGATAGGAAGCACATGTGCTGGAAAATATATCAATGGCACTGGGCCCACTCTTTACAGATTCTGGTGGCATAAGGGAAGTTAAATGAAATTATTCTGTGTTGGATACAATTACACATATTGATACTTGTGTGATTAATTCTGATTTTTAAAAACAAATTTATTGGACTCTATTTCAGATCTGGAGAATACACATTCCAATATAGAATTTCTTGAGAACAATATTTTTATTTGATTCTTTTCCTGGGAAGCTTTCTGAATAACCTGGGTTAAGAATTTTTCAATTGAGAAGAGGAAAAGGGGGACGCTGGTCCAATGAAATATGCTCAGCTAGAGTTTGAGTTCCTTCCAGGCAAGGACCATGCCTTGTTCATAACTGCTTCCTTGATAAAACCTAATATGATGCCTACTATATGTTGCTGTTCAGTAAGTATTTGTGGAATAAATGAACCAATGGGATGCTGTTTCAAAATAGTCTCCCCTTGGAGGGTTTTGTCACAAGCAGCAGAATGATTCCACTAGGCTGAATTTACACAGCAGCACGGATCAGAAGAGAAGATGGTTACTTAAAGCACACACTGGGACTTCCCTGGTACCACAGTGGTTAAGAATCCGCCTGCCAATGCAGGGGACATGGATTCGAGCCCTGGTCCGGGAAGATCCCACGTGCCGCGGGGCAACTAAGTCCGTGTGCCACAACTACTGAAGCCCGTGCGCCTAGAGCCTGTGCTCTGCAACAAGAGCAGCCACCACAATGAGAAGCCCACGCACTGCGATGAAGAGTAGCCCCCGCTCGCAACAACTAGAGAGGGCCCTGTGCAGCAACAAAGACCCAATGCAGCCAAAAAATAAATAAATTTATGAAAAAATAAATAAATAAAGCACACACTGGGGCAACCATACAACTGCAACTCAAGAATTATTAATGGAATGTTCCCCAAATGACTTTTTTAGAGCTTCACAAAGCCTGGCGGAGCTGGTTCCAGTTGGCTTGGATGAGAGGTCATATAGATTAAAATAGATTTTCTTAATAAGAAACAATAGGCTACATTCATCTAGCAAAACAGAGGGGAAAAAAAAAAATGACAGGCCTTATGGGTGGGAATGAAGCTTAACCCTATTTAGAGGCTCAATTAACCCCCAGAAGATTCAGTGGGTCCTCTGCCTTCCTTGCCATTCCTCTGTCTAGCAGAGCTTAAAAATAGAGATTCATCAAGAGGAATAAAGAGATTCACATTTGTGTATAAAACACTCAAAATATTTTAAATATGGCATAATAAATTTTAGAAATAGAAGAAATTGATTGGACTTTCATGGTCCTTTAAAACTTTTTGAAATAAATCATACTGTCTTTTGAATTGGCAAATCCGTTACCAACTGAATAAAATATTCAAACATAACCCTTTATCTTGACGTATAAATTCATTGATTAAAAAATCATTTCTTTCTTATATTTATATTGTCAAACAAAATTGTATTTCCTCTTAAAATAATCAGTACATTCTCAAGAAATCTAAATTAAAATCCATTGTGGAGTAAATTTCCATCATTCTAACATTTTAATACACAGAAGCCAGGTTCTGCAGAAATCAGCCCATCCTGGGTTAAACATCAGAGATGGGACATCCAGGGGCCTGGTTAGGTCATACATATCCATTGGTGGATCCTACCTTTCACAGATCGTCTTGCAGAACCTCTGTGAAAGGAAGTTATCAACTTTTAAAATTTGTGCCCCAGCAGTATAGAAATGACCAAAAGATATCATTAAATAGTGACAATTAATTTCATGTTTTTGTTTTTGTTGGGGAGGAAAATATCCAGGATTATGACAAAAAGTGGTGGTTGCATTATATTTATGCTCTCTGTTTAATTAGCTCTTTGTTTTAATAAAATTATTTTTAAGAGAAGCTTGATAACTGAAATGCTTCTCCCTATCAGATTGACATCATTTTAGTGGCAGAGGGAGAAGTCTTTGCTTCCCCAGTCCCTCAAGCAATGGCATTTCCATCCCTCCTCACTCTTTCCCTCCAGCCAAGAATTCCTATTCTAATTTTCTCCTTGGGGTATGAAAGAATTTGCTGATTTTCTGGAATAAGATGACAACTTTGCTCTGTTACACACTTTGTTTAAATTGCAGCCACTTTTGTGAATTACAGAGAATGTCACAACTCAAGATAAAGCACAACTTTGGCTAAGTTTCTTTTTCTTTGTGATGCA
Organism: Aethalodelphis obliquidens; assembly: GCF_003676395.1. Taxonomy (NCBI): domain Eukaryota; kingdom Metazoa; phylum Chordata; class Mammalia; order Artiodactyla; family Delphinidae; genus Aethalodelphis; species Aethalodelphis obliquidens. The sequence goes on along the minus strand of NW_020837969.1, from coordinate 20,678,864 downwards.
AATGCTCTCTTAACCATTTATGTCTTGTCCTAATGAGATAGCTGATACATCTATTATTGAAGGTATTAGAGCTCTGGAATGGTAATTTGAATTCGTTTAGTATATATTATTAATCCAAGTAATACCAATGCATAGATAAACTAAGCAGTTTTTCTCTTGAACTGACACGTGATGCCAGTTCAATATTTTCCTTCTGTTCTGAAGGCTTACCTTTCAACATATTAGAGAGAAGAGGCCAGACACAGCCTAAACAGAGGAGAACACTTTAGCTCATGGAAGAACACAAACTATGAAAACTTCTGTGTGAAAACTATCTGGCAGCAAAAATCAAATCACTGAACTTGACAGAGAACATTCCCCATATAACAATCCTATCAGATCAACTCAAATGCGTTAGTGTAAAGTCACTTGAAGTCGTGACACCTTTTAGATGATACTCTAAACTTTTAAATTGGCTCAAAAATTACACACGTCTAAGAGCTAAGTGATATGCTTCAAGTCTGGTAAAGCACCTTTAATCAGTTTTTTAAAAAGATGATTATTATTACACAGAAAACATAAGACAATATTGAGGAGGATCAAAAGATTTTTAAAAAGCACATAATTCCATCAATTCAAGTCTAATTTTTCATATTTCTGTATTTCTCATTAGTCCTTATCCATTTCCCATAATACTGTTAAGTAGTTATAATCATAGCACAAAGCATAGAAAATATTATAATTTTTCTCTAGTACAACTATTCATATTGCTTCACAATTATATTTTTGATGGTATCAGCTTTAAACAAGTACATCTTTTTCTAGGACTACTAAATAAGCTACTAAGATTTTTAAAAATCTTGATAATTATAGTCTTCCTTCAGTATCCGCAGGGGATTTGTTCCAGGACTCCCTGATGGACACCAAGATCCACAGATGCTCAAGTCCCTTATATAAAATGGCCCAGTGCTTGCATACAACCTACACACATCCTCCTGTATACTTTAAACTCATCTCTACATTACCTGTAATACCTAATACAAAGTAAATGCTATGTAAATAGTTGCCTTTATGGCAAATTCCAGTTTTGCTTTTTGGAACTTTCTGGAATTTTTTGTTTTTTCAAATATTTTCAACCCAGGTTTGTTGAGTCTGTGGATGCAGAACCCATGGATACGAAGGGCCAATTGTATTAACAACAGATGTCCAAAGACCATTCCTCAGTACACTGAATGACATCTAATTATTTTCCTCAAGAAAAAAGTTGTGGTTGCAGTTACAGTTAATGCTACAAGAAGTACACACCTTATTCTAACAAAATGTAATCCTATGCTAGAAAACCATATTTTTTCCTACATTTTGAGCAAAACTTATTTTTCAGGATAACTTTTGCCCAGAGACTGACAAGATGTACACATTTTAGATATTTAATAAAATATCTATACGAAGATGGAATTTTATTCTAAAATAGGTAGGAGTGAAAACACAACCAATGTCAACTTACCAGCCTTTTCCTTCTCTGAAGTACCTGGAATAGCCTGAAAGAGAAAAAAAACACAAAATTGTGGTATTATTAGAAGGAAACAGCAAATAACTTTATTAGGAACAAAATGATGTCCCATAAATGAAGCAAAAATTAAATAGAACCTGACACTAGAAATATGAGAGAAGAGGAACTAAATAAATTTTTTTTCCCAAAGAAGGCATACAAATGGCACATGAAAAGGTGCTCAACATCACTAATCATCAGGAAAATGCAAATCAGAGCCACGATGAGACATCACCTCATACCTGTAGAGTGGCTATCATCAAAAAGACAAGAGATGACTAGTATAGGCAAGGATGTGGAGAAAAGGGAACCCTTGTGCACTGTTGGTGGGGATGTAATTTGGTGCAGCCAGTATGGAAAACAGTATGGAGCACAACTACTGAGCCTGTGCTCTAGAGCCTGTGAGCCACAACTACTGAGCCCGTGCCATAACTACTAAAGCCCTCGTGCCCAGAGCCCGTGCTCCACCTTGTGGAAGCCACTGCAATGAGAAGCCCATGCACAACGAAGAGTAGCTCCCACTCGCCGCAACTAGAGAAAGCCTACGTGCAGCAACAGACCGAAGGCAGCCAAAAATAAATAAATGAATTAATTTATTAGAAAATGAAAAGAGGATATCAAAGAGGTATCTGCACTCCCATATTCATTGCAACATTATTCACAATGGCCAAGATATGGTAACAGCCTCAGTGTCCATCAATGGATAAATGGGTTAAGAAGATGTGGGGTGTGTGTGTGTGTGTATGTGTGTGTGTGTGTGTAACGGTATATTATTCAAAAATGAATAAGAAGGAAATCGTACCATTTGCAATAACATGTACCTTGAAGGCATTATGCTAAGTGAAATGAGCCTGACAGAGAAAGACAAATACAACATGGTATTTTTAATATGTGGATTCTTTAAAAAAAAAAAAGTGTGCAACTGATAGTATGAGAGAGTAGAAAAGTGGTTGCCAGGGGCTGGTGGAGTGGGGGAAATAGGGAAGGATTAGTAAAAGGGTATAAACTTTCAGCTGCATGATGAATAAGATCTGATGAACTAATGAAAGCGTGGTGATTACAGTTGATAACATTGTACTATATAACTGATATTTGTTAAGAGAGAAGAACTTAAATATTCCCACCCCCACAAAAAGTATATGAGGTGATGGATGTGTTAATTAACTAAAGGGGGAATCCTTTCACGATGTATACATATATCAAATCACTACAATGTACACTTTAAATATCTTACAATTTTATTTGACAACTACACCTCAATAAAGCTGAAAAGAAAAAAAAAAAGAGTTATGGAACTATTGGTAAAGTCACTAGAGCCAGTTATGCTAATGCTAAATCAGTCATGTAATTGTTTTCCTCTCTGAAGACAGACCCATCTTACCCTTAAAAGATACTGGCAGTAAATGAGACTAAAACCACGTTTGAATTGGGGTTGAATTTTTGTGGTTCGATTTCTTTGTCCTATTTTGGGAGGCAGAAAAAGTAAATTGTTTGGTTAGTGTCTGGGCTTTCAAGTCTCTGCTCTGTCCCCTCGAGGTTCAGATTCCTCCCTTATAAAAGGGGGATAAACACCTCTACTTCACAGGGCTGCTGAAAGGACTAAACGTAGCAGCTTCTGTAAAGCACATGAGGTCCCTGGGAAAAGGGAGCTGCTCTTACTATTTGTTACTATGGGCACTGGGCCAATGGACCAAATTACTGATATGAGAGGTTTAGAAGTTCAATTCCCAGTATCTATTATCTATCCCTATTATTTAGAAAATAGAGTTCAGAATGAGAGGTCTTTAACAGACTTTAAAGTAGAACAGTATAGTTCTACTCCTTGTCAATATCCTAAAACAAACTAAGGAAGTGAGCTTTTGGTTGCCATTCACCTCAGTTACTCATGTATAAAATACAGCTAACATGAGTGTATTAACTGTTATTGGAAGCCTTTTATAAATCTATCTGGCCCACTGGGATTTGACGCCTTCTACTCCACAGCCACTGACCACATAAGATGTCTACAAGCATGCCTCTCTCCCCTTATTTAGGGGACAAAGTCTTCAGAGTTGAAGTAAGAAAACTAGGCTCAAATGGGTAATTAATTTTGTTGCAAATGTGTGTGTGTGCACACATATGTGTGTGTACGTGTGTGTGTGTGTGTGTGTGTGAGAGAGAGAGAGAGAGAGAGAGAGAGAGAGGAAGGCTCAGGTGCACCTCTGTTGTAGATCAGCCTAAGGAAATGATAATATCAATCTTCATTTCTGGAAATATCAAAGATCAAGACACCTATATCTTTGTGAGATATTGATTATTTTTGAGATCCTCACCTTTGGAATTTACAGGATTTGGAGATTGAAGTAATTTTTCAAATAAGGGAAAAAATCTTTCTACAGATAAAAAAATAGAGGGTTTTTTTTTTGGCAAGATTGATCTATAGTGAAAGCATATTTTGACTTAATCTTGATCTACATTTAGTTGTTCACTTTTTGTTCTCTGGGTGTGAACACTGACTCTGTGTCCTGGCAAAGTTGCAGCCATGAAGAGAATATTAGGTTATTAAATGGCAGAGTGGAGAACCATGTCCAGAGACCAGGGCATCAGAGGGACTGTATAGGCTGTAAGCATCTTCCTCAGCATCCTTTTCATTTATAGCAGGATCATTGGATTTTTCCTTTGTTTCAAGAACTTATCTGATTCTATACTCCCTTGACAAGAAAGTCTTCCTACAGTTTTAGTGATGTTTGATTACTTTTTATGTCTATATTTGGGGAAAGGTCTAAAAATGGAATTAAATCCATACTATATTTATATTTTAAGCCTAGCCCCTAGATTTGCCCCCTGACTGGAGATCAGGGCTTTTAAATTAAATTTTCTCTTTTGTTTTAAGCAAATAGACAACAAAACAAAACAGAAACCCTTTCATTGACAAGACTGTAAAAGTTGGTGATAGGTAATTAAAGGACGTTCATGGAGAAAGTCCCTCAGTGTATGAAGAGCTAACACTTACTAGGGTCTCAGAATGTACAAAGTACAGTTTTAAGCTCTTACCTGCATAAACTCACTCAATCCTTAGACCAACTCTGTGAAGTCTTAAAAATTAGAGTAATTTTTGCAAGGTCACAGTAATGGAATGGAAGCCAGGACACAACAACTGGCATGCTGACCTCTGAGATCACTAACACTAATTTCGAAATACTAATCAGAATATTTTGAAATGAAGGAGGAGAAAGGTTTGGAGAGGTCCTATGAGAAGACATTGACTTAGATTACAAAATATTTGTGCAGGAGTATCTGTATGAGACATTTAGAAATTCTCTAAGTAAGCTCTCTCTTCTTATAGCTAAGGCATTTTAGGCAAATTGAATGTCTTACACCAAATCACAAGTTGACCAGTGACAGGCCTTTTCCATATTTTATTCTACTTGATTACAAAATGTGTAACCAAGCATGGATAAGTAAATATTTAATAAAGATGTTAATCAATGAGTTACCCTACAAACAAAAATATTTTAGCCTCCATATAGCCAAAGCCAATACGTCATGTAGACAATGCCAGTTACTTTAGAAGCTTACCCCATGTTCTGCATGAATCTTTAAGCTACCAAAGCTCACTTCCATTAAATAACTTCAATGGCCATATTATTATGTGGAGAAAGAAAAGTCAAAGTTTAATGTACCCAAGATTTAATAACTTCTCTTTTAAAGTAAAACCACATAGTAATAACAGCTGGATATCCCTCAGCTGATTTATCTTTGAATTTGAGGGAGAATTGTCTCTTTAGAAAATGGTTTATGAATACATTGATTAGATTTGTGAAATTTCCCAGTGTTGAAAGGCATTAACTTAAAAAAAATGCTGACACTTGGTTTTCAATTAATTAAAGCTATTGGTTGATTCTTAATTAGATGCCTCACATTATTCTATGTACAAAAGCTGTAAGCAAAGTTTTCTTCTTTGTGGAATTCACAATCCAGTTGACGAAGATACATGAGAATAGTTCCATGCAGAGGTTGCTGAATGACAGTGACTAGCACCCTCATTGGTGTGACATTAATAGGTATAGGAAGATAGTAGGTAATTAGGACTACCTGGGTGGAAATGGAATGGTTTTCCTGGACATTGAACCCATGGGGAGGAAGTGCTAGTGAGGAGATTTCTTTTTGTCTTTGACTTCTGAGAAGTGGCATGGCTAGATCTGGGATCATGTCCTGAGGTTTCATTGTCTAATATCTGTTCCTGGGTTTGGGGAAAAAGCATTTCATGCAAGTTGCCTGTGTCATCTGGTACAGAGTAGGTGTTCATCAAACCTTTGTGGGATTAAAATGCCAAGTGTGTATTTGTATATATAGTTTAAATAACATGTATGACTTGCTTATGAGAAAGCTCCCATAAAAAGCATATTTTTGAATTCATTAGGGGTTTTTGTTAATAGCTGCCATATGTTTCATTTGAACTGTATCCTCAGGAAGTGATTTAACATTTCTGGCAATAAAGCAATTAAAGAGGATTTTCCTGCTGGCCATATGGGTTCGCTGTAACTTCATATTTTCTTCTCTCATTTCTCAATGGAACAAAGGGAAGTCTACTAATAACTTCCAAATGAGAGAAGAAAATTATTCATGGTCTTTTGTTATTTTTCTCTGTGATATTCAAATGATAGGATAACAACTTTTCCTATGGCTGTACTGACCCTCCTGTAGTTCTCCACATGCAAAGATTTTCATTTATGTTGATTTGTTAAGGTATTTTACAATTGAATTTTTAAAAAGCCATTAAAGAGAAACTTTTTAGTAAAAGGGGAGGAAACAATTTGCTTTCTCTAAATGAGGTCTTTTAAAGCTGTGTGTGGGAGCCTGGACTGTGTGTGTGTCTGTTTATGTTTTTAGACATGAAATGTGGCTGGGGAAATGCTCATTTTGACGTGCCCTGCGGAAATGTTGTAGACATATGTTGATTCATTTGGTCTGTTACTAGAATGGCTTTCTGCACTTACAGAAGGACCTCAGCTGGATACCTTTTAGGAATTTACACCAACTACACAGAAGCTGCTAACATAAATGGTAACATAAGTAATGGGTGTCGTATCTGAATCCATTTTCGTATAATGACAATTGAAACATTCTAATTGATTCAATTTCATCTTCATGATTTCAGGTGAAAATAGAGTAGGATTTTTCCTCTTTAACATGTTAGTTTTATTAATATGTCATGTCATATAAATTATTTAATATAAATTAATATATATAATATATATTATATAAATGTATTTATATATCACCTATATAAATTATTTTCTTCTTAGTGTTTTATAATCGGGATGATAGACTACTACCATTAAGAAGGCCCTTTGAGGGAATTCCCCAGCGGTCCAGTGGTTAAGACTCTGTTCTTCCACTGCAGGGGGCACGGGATTCTATCTGGCTGGTCCCACAAACCACGCAGCACGTCCAAAAAAAAGGCCCTTTGAAAGTCAACCCCTTCAAATAATGGACAGGCTGAAAGATTCTACTTGTAGGTTCCATGTAGGGAAAAAATGCTACCACTTATTTCGTGCTTTCTCTCTTTATAGGTAGTGCTTGTTCTGCATGTTTTCAAATATTAGAGATGCTCATGCAGAAGTGTCTGGAATATTCTGTTTTGTTCTATAGGAATTTCCTCTATTTGCCTTTTTAAAAATGGGAAGAATCAGTGACAGTAAATTATTCCTTTCCCTTGGAAACATTCACTTTTATTCCCACAAAAATATTTTACAGTAAATTTCAAAATGGTTAATTACATCCTTAGAAATTGCAGGCAAATGCCCCTCAGTGATGGAATAGCCTCGGTCTCAGATGAGAGCACAAGAGCCCATTGGGGCACAATGAATGTCC
>NW_020837969.1:20376191-20671470 GCF_003676395.1 Aethalodelphis obliquidens | reverse complement strand
GGTCTCAGATGAGAGCACAAGAGCCCATTGGGGCACAATGAATGTCCCTCAGTGATGGAATGGCCTCGGTCTCAGATGAGAGCACAAGAGCCCATTGGGGCACAATGGACAACAGGAAGAGGTTGGGGAGTCACATTTTTGGGGAACACATGAAAAACATTAAAGAAAAGAAGGTACACTGGAAAATGGGTTTGTTTCCATGTCTATTTAAAGACTCTTTTGAAATCACTCCAGTCTGTGATATTGTTAACCAGTCAATGATTTCTGTTTGCTTTCATCTGAACAAAGAAGTTCATTGAGAAGCTGTGTCTGATTGGCAATCTGATATCATCTGTTTTGGTTTACGAAGTCTTTCTCCAGCTTTGACAGTCATCGTTCTTTCACTGAAAACATAGACTTTATTTTTAGAGCAGTTTTAGGTTTACAACAAAACTGAGAGGAAGGTACAGAGTTTTCACTTAAATCCTCGCCCCACACATGCAGAGCCTCGCTATTAGCAACAGCCCCCAGCAGAGTGGTACATCTGTTACAACTGATGAATCTACACCATCACATTATTAGCACTCCAAGTCCATAGTTTATATTCGGGGTTCACTTTTGGTGTGGTCTACTCTACAGGTTTGGACAAATGTATAAGGACACGTATCTACCATTATAGTATCATACAGAACAGTTTCATCGCCCTAAAAATCCTCTGTGCTCTATTCATCCCTCTCTCCTCCCTAACTCTTGGTGACCACAGGTGTTTTTACTGTCCCCATAGTTTTGCCTTTTCCAGAATGTCATATGTTTGGAATCATATGGAATGTAGCCTTTTCAGATTGGCTTTCCTCACTTACTAATACGCAGTTAAAGGTTCCTCCATGTCTTTTCACGGCTTGGTAGCTCATTTGTTCTTGGCACTGGATGATATTTCAATGTGTGCTGAAGGACATCTTGGTTGCTTCTAAGTTCTGGCAATTAATTATGAATAAAGCTCCTATAAACATCTATGTGCAAGTTTTTGTATGAACATAAGCTTTCAACTTCATTGTATAAATACCAAAGAGTACAATTGCTGTAAGAGTATGTTTAGTTTTGGAATGTTCATTTTTTTTGTTTGTTTGTTTTTTGTTTTTTGCGGTACGCGGGCCTCTCACTGCTGTGGCCTCTCCCGTCGCGGAGCACAGGCTCCGGACGCACAGGCTCAGCGGCCATGGCTCACGGGCCCAGCAGCTCCGCGGCATGTGGGACCCTCCCGGATCGGGGCACGAACCCGCGTCCCCTGCATCGGCAGGCGGACTCTCAACCACTGCGCCACCAGGGAAGCCCTGGAATGTTCATTTTTTGATGACATAAAATTATGAATAATTGTTTTAATATACGTCAGAGTGGGTTTGCCTTTATGACTTCTACGGTCTCGTCTGCGACAGTGTGTGAGATTCATGCGCAGAGAACAAAGTTCTTACTTTAATATATGGTTATATTCTAAAGACAACTAGGGATAAACTGACTCTTCCCCTGACCCTTCCCAGATATAATCTAACAAACAACTCCCTTTCAAGAACAGCACATAGGTTGCTCACTGGTTTAACAAAATGCACTCAGACCCAAGTGGCTTGGGACAGCTGACTCCTGATTTCAGATGCCCTACCCATCCTTGGTGCACCAGCTAGCTGTGCTCTGGTGCCATCTGCAGCCTGCAGGATACACAGAGTCTGATGGGGTAGGAGGGAATTGTGGGTTAGGTATATGTGACATATGCATATATTAAATATGCAGGGAGGCAGAGGTGGAGCAGTTTCGTCACAGAATGTATAGAGTAGTAGAGGCTTTCCTGCTACAGCTGTATTCGTCATTTATTGAATGGTATAAAAATCTACAACAGTTATGTAATTGTTGGGTAGCAACTTTCTTTTTTTTTGCAGTAGTTACAATTTTAACAACTCCTTTAACTCTCAAAAGTGTCCCAGTTTGGATGATAAATTATATGGGAACACTTTGCATGGATTCCATCAACAGCATCCCATGTCTCTGGCTTCAGGGTAGCTTGGCCTATGGGGAGCCCCAGCAGGGGATATAAGGCTGTGATATTGTCATTTATAATAAGAAATACATCTTTTTTTTTTTCCCTGTACGCGGGCCTCTCACTGCCGTGGCCTCTCCCATTGCGGAGCACAGGCTCTGGACGCGCAGGCTCAGCGGCCATGGCTCACGGGCCCAGCCGCTCCGCAGCATGTGGGATCTTCCCGGACCAGGGCGCGAACCCGCGTCCCCTGCATCGGCAGGCGGACTCCCAACCACTGCGCCACTAGGGAAGCCCAGAAATACATCTTTTTGATCTTCCATCTCATTCCTAGCACAGAGCTCTTAAAACCCTTGGAATACCCTCAGTTAGGAGAGTGATAAAAGTGTCTTTTGTTACGTTAATGAGGTGGCTCTTTGACCCCACCCAGGATGGGGGCTGGCTGCCAGCGAAGCCAACCAGCCTCTTGGGAGGGGAGGGGGCTGGGGATTGAGTTCAATCGCCAGTGGTCAATGATTTAATCAATCATGGCTATGTAAGGAACCTCCATGAAAACCCAAATGGACAGTGCTTGGAGAGCTTCTGGGTTGATGGACACTTGGAGATTTGGGGAGACTGGTGCACTTGGAGAGGGCATAGAAGCTCCTCGTCCTTTCCCCATACCTAGCCGTTTGCAACTCTTCCATCTGGCTGTCCCTGAGTTATATCCTTTTACAACAAACAAAGTAAGTAAAATGTTTCTCTGAGTTCTGTAAGCCACTCTATCAGTTTAATTCAACCCAAGGAGGGGGTCATAGGAGCCTCTGATCTATAGCCTGTTGGTCTGAAGCACAGGTGATAACCTGGGCTTGCAACTGGCAACTGAAATGGGGAGGGGGGTGTAGTCTGTGTGACTGAGCCCTTAACATGAGGGATCTGATGCGATCTCCAGGTGGATAGTGTCAGGATTGAGTTGAATGGTAGGACACCCAGGAGGTGCCTGGAGAATTGCTTGGTGGTGTGGAGGAAACCCTCTCCCTCATTGGGAATTGGTTCCAGAACCTCTTCAAAGGGGGAAGGAGTATTTATTCCCCTGGATCCTACATGGCATAGTTGCCTTGAACTGGTTGTGTCCTTTTACCCAAGGTCATTGCTCTTCTCAAGCAGCTGACTTTGCAGACTTTTTCCCTCTGGGTTCTGTTAACTGTTTACTTCTCTTTGGGGCCTTGAGGTGGTGATGGCTCAGCTAGGACAAAGCCCCACAGGTTACAGCACTAACCCTTGTGTTTCTCCTTCTGCACACCTTTGTAAATAGTTCCTTTGTAACTAATCCTTCCCCATATAATCCTATTTTAAGTGTTCCTTCTATTTCTTATTGGAGCCCTGACTGGTACACTTCTATTCCTTTCTTTCTTCTATGAATGTGCATGAAAATTCCATTTCTCTTCCTGTCTCCCTCTCTCTGTGTGGGGCATTATGTAGGGCACAGATTGTAATAAATGAAAAAGTCTTAAGAACCACTGATGTGTCTTTAATGTCTAACTTAGTCCCAGAAAATTGCATTTCAAAATGGTCAGTGAATTCTGAGCCTTCTGTGAGATGAAATTTGTGACACACACATTTTCCACTTATGCTAATGTTGACAAGGTTAGAATCATTGAGTATAATATTTGGGGAGAGTAATGCACTCAGAGAGGCCATGAAAGCTTATAAGATATAAGATTAAGTAATAATATTACAATTAGCCACATTTTTGTTTATAAACTTAGATGCAAGAATAATTATCCATAGCAAGCATGAAATCATTAGTGTCCCGGTTGAATTGCTTCAATACTAATTTTCTGTAGAAAACTTGTTAAGTGTATCTTGCACATTAGCCATAAAAGTGAAGACTTTGTAGACACAGCACGGCTAACTGAAATTTACACATAACTTTAGAAGTTACATAAAAATTTGACATCATCATTAACTAAATGTTTTACCAAATATGTTTCCAACAAATATTTATCAAAGGCTGAGTAGGAGATAGGAGATGGTGGGAGAAGGCAATGACTTAGAGTTCTAGGGAAAAGACACGGATGAAATGACCACATGCAGCACTTTTTTAACCAATATCACTAAGGAATGAGTGCTCACATCTTTTGGGGGCTGTGTATAGAGGCGGGGAAAAAAAAGGCAGGGTGGGGAGGGCCTGGATTAAAGGCACTAGGCAAGGCCAAATAGGAAGGGAGAGTACAGAAGGGGAGATGTTTGAATCTGGACTATTAAGAGACCTGCATTTACAAGGGCAGACAGAAGCCGAAGAGAAGGGAAAGAGGTTGAGAAAAGAAAGGCAGAGAGAGAAGCTGGTCAAGAAGAGGCACGTGAAAGTAGGCATCAGAGGGTCAGCATTTCATGAATAGTTAGACAAAATGATAGTAAAATGCCTCAATGCCACAGGGAATAGGCAACACATAGTAAGAGGTGACCCTTATCCAGCACATCCTCTGTGCCAGGCACTTTTCTAAGCACTTGGCACATTTTAACTCATATAATATTAATAACTAATCCTACAAAGGGAGAACTGTCACTATTCCACTTTATATATGAGGAAACCAAGTCATATAGAGACAAGGCGACTTACTTGCCCAAGGTCTCACCACTTGTAAACGGTCAAGCCAAGAACTGAATGCACTACTTTAGCCCAGATTGTCTGTGTTCTTAACCTCTATACTACACAGCTGCTTTTGGACTTTTCTGTAAATATTTTCCACCATAGGTAGCAACAGGAAAAAAAAAAAAGGAAGTTAGAAACCAAAGATATTGGTATTCTTTTTAATTACTGGGGAAGAAAAAAACCTAACTGGAATGTGGGCTTAAAGGAGTAAGTGACCATTCATCGTCCTCGAGATGCCTAAACAGGTAGGTGCTGTGGATCTGAAAGGAGCAGGGAACTTTAACACAAAGTGAGCCCTGGCACATTTTCCTTTTCTACATGTCAGTCCTGGGCAGGCTGCCCCTTCCCCCTCTTCCTTTGCAATCAGACATTGCTGGCTAAGAGCTTGTGTCCTGGAATAAAAGGAGAAATCACTTAATTTTTATGACCACATTACAAAATGTTTATACAATTTCACGAGACAGTTGAATGCTCTGTAGTTTAGCCTCATGTAATGTCTCTCTTCCAAAGAATCACAACTAAGTGAAGCTCTATCCAAAGCCGGTGCTGACAAAGGAGCACTTCAAATGGTGCTAGTTTTTACAGATCTGGAATATTTCATCAATCAGCAGGGATGCCCAAGGGTTGATTTATACTTAGAACAGGTATACCTTTCATCAAGGTCAAAAGTAACTGGTTTAGTGGTTGTTTAGTTTATAAACATGTTTGTGATTATGAGTACATCAACAAAATAAAAACATCCCACAAAAATGAAAGCAATATAGGAAGCATAGTATAGACACTTGACCCTAGAAAGTAACTGCATGATAACTGAGATCCCATTCTCCCCCGTGGCAAAAAATGCTTGCGAAACATCGTGCCGTCAACACCACCCCATTACTGTCTGCTTTCCCCAGCCCACTCCTTTCAGGATCCTCCTCCAAACATTGTTCAATTCTGTGACTTGCTATTAAGGCTGACAAAAAGTTGGTTTGGGTTTTAAATGATCAAATTGGCACTAAGTCAAATGATTTCTATTCTAAACATCAACAAAATGCTGCTTTATTATCTTAAACCTCTTCCTGATCTCTCCATTTGGAATATTTGGCCTCTTGGTGACTTCTGCTCTCTATGAAATGGGTTAAAAACTTGTTCTATCAATTCTTCACTTTGAGAACTCAGGCTCCTGTTGGGGTAACTCTAAACCTTTGTATTGAGTGCCCAACTTCATCCAATGATCTATTTTCTGTACTTAACAAACAAACATATTTGGTAACATGTTTTAAAATTAAAATATGAAAACAATGTCATATTTTCCATTTTTAAGGATTACAATGCAGTGAAATCGCCAAACCACAAAACTGATATCATCCCAATTACTTAAAATGCAAAATCTAGTACTAGGAAAGAATAACACATCTTTGAATATTTATTAATCTATGCACTCAACAGGGAAACAGTCAATAAAGGGACTGGAGATGGTAAAGTGATTCCAAAGTGAAGCAGTTCAGTGCATTTGGGTAACAAAGAGAACAGTTCCCTCTGTAATGAGGCCTTTTTTCTCTTTCCTATGAGCCACTGTCTTTTCTATAGGAAGTTACCATTATATGAGCCCTGACTCAGGAGCATAATTCATCCAGTTCTCAGGGTTTTCTGAAATTTCTATCTTTATTTAGGTAAGAAACAAATATACTCTTTAAAGTGTCTGTTATTTGCAGGCTCTCCTGATAATGATTCACATCAAATCCACATGGCCCAGATGAAAGAGTGACCTATTTTTAAGTGTCTTTTGTAGGAATTCAGTTAAATGTACTACATTTTCTGGTAGGCCTACTTTTAATTCCCACAACTGTTTTCCTTACTATTTGGGTCAAAATTCAGTTAACGAACAGTACTTTTCCATATATTCTCCACGCTGAGAACCTTGAGTCCTGGAAAATGAAAGATTTATTGAAGTAGGCCTGAAAAATATTTCTATTCAAATGCCTTATTTCCATTAGGGTTTTGAACATGTATTTTTTTCAAGAACTATAGTAAATTTTCTTATTATGGGCAAAATTCAGAATAAAAATAAATCAAAATTGCTTTTATTATGCTTTAATTTGTTAATCAAGATATTTAAGATAATATCTACTGGCTCTTCTAGCTGGTACCTACTGCTATCCAATATCCTTGATCATTTTGCCTTTGAAAAACAGCCATATGTCAGTTGCTAAATTAAACAAATACTATAGTCTTAGTTGTTATACCTAAATGTTTGGAAGCATTTTGCTCTACTTAGGCAAGGACCGTAGTATTTTTATCTATTTTTACCCCCTGTAAAACTTTCGTACTCTGATGGGCACAAACTGTTACACTGAATTTAGATTATTACCTTGGATTTCATATAGAGCTAACATTCTACCATATAATTAACCCCCAAAAGACTTAAATTGGGTATATAGAAAACTCAGAGCTAGTTCTGTAGCCTCAAGAAAATTAAACACTTTAGATCACAGTTTTTTTAGTTATAAAGTTTTAGCATATCTTTAAAGTTCCAAACATTAAATAATTCTTAATTTGTGCTGAAATATCAGAGTTTCTCTTGAAAATGTCTGTCAGCAAGAAACTTAGCCAAACTGAAACCATATGAGTTATAGGAAGTAATATTTCTTTACTGCATAGAGATGGTATCACCCATAGAGTTTACTGTGATGGTTTTTATATATGTTCACAAATCTTTGACTCTCCTTCCTTTAAAAGGTGGAGACTCATTCCTTTCTCTAATAAAGTATGGTGAAGTGTGACTTCTGACATGATGTTATACAAAGCATTGCAGCTTCCCCCTTGCGCTCTCTTTTGTGTGGCCTGCACTGGGATAAGCTAGTTGCCATATCATGAGGACACTTAAGTCCCCCTATGTGGTTCACGTGGCAAGGAACCAAAGTCTCCAGCCAACAGCCAAGTGAGTAAGCCATATTGGAAACAGATCCTCAGATCCTAGTCACGCCTTCAAAAATCTTGACAGCAACCTCAGGACAGATGCTAAAGCAGAACCATCCAACTAAGCTGCTCCTGAATTTGTGACCCACAGCAACTGTGTGGGATTATTCATTGTTATTTTAAGTTGCTAAATTTTGGGGTAATTTGATATGCAGCAATAAATAACAAAGCCATTTACCTATATATTTAAATAAGGAGTTTATGAATATCTTTTGTACACATCTGCAAAACTATAACTAAACTAAAATTCACCTTATTTCCTTGAGATCTAGATTTTGTCATGCTCCTTTAAAAGACTGTTTCATGCTCAAAGACAGTAATTTACCCCTAATGTTCAAAATCACAAATTTCCCCTGCTACAATTAAATAGCATGTTCTTCGTGGCAGACCTGGTGGAAACAGGAAGAACAACTGGCCTCTATTCTTCATTATTTTTCTCTTTCATCATTCTTTGCAACTAAGTGTTCTGCTTGGGTTGATGGCCATCATTTATTAACTTACATTTAGTGAATTCCTCTGCACATTTTAAGCAAAAATAAGAACTATATACAGCATAATACAATAAAAACTTAGTTCTACCATTAAGGAACTTAGATTTTTCAATCTAAGAGTGATGTGAGTGTAAGAGTGATGTGAGCATACACAGGCATATGGTGTTCATACCATACTGACATATACACAGAGATAAGGTAACGCAGCAAAGTGAATACCTTATTGTCATTATATATATATATATATATATATATATATATATATAGTATCTTAAGTAATCCTTACAGTAATCCTATGAGGCATCCAAAAAGCGTTTCACTCGTTGGTGGTATTATTTCTTTTGAAAATAGATTTTCTTCTGATTATTCTTCTGATTTTAAGTATATCTTAGAGACTTAAAAAATACGGAAATATACTCTAATGCAGTGTTAGTGTAAATCAACCCAGCAAGCTGGCTTCTGAATCATGTGAAATAGCTACTGTATCTCAATGCATCCCATTCCGTGGCTTCATTAGAGCCTGTCAGCAGGTGCCACTGAGCACAGTAGGGACAATCTGTTACTTGAAAACACTCCCTACAGAGTCTGACAAATCAGACTGAATTTTGAGTCTTACATCAGACAGAGATCTGGCCATGTTTTTTTACATTTTTTGTTGTTGCTGCTGTTCTCTCTCAAATGTGTTCATAAGGAAACTCTCTAAAATGCAACTGAAAGCAAACAGAAGATTTTTAGTAGCTCATATTATTCAGGAACATGTAGGAGACATGTCTCTAGGGAAATTCCTTAAAGGTGACTTTAAAATAAGTTCTAACTTGATCAATAGGATACAGCATCCTTCTTCGTTTTCTTTTCTGTGTTAATCTGAGTAAGCCTTAGCTTCCAAACCAAATTCAAACCAAGTACTTGTGAAAAATGGAAGATTGCTTTTATAGATTAGAATCTTATTGCACATCAAGCATTTGTAGAGACTTTACTAAACTAAAATATTTGGAATTTAAAGCAACCAAAATGCAATTATAATTGTGTTTTCCTTGATAAATATCAAAAGTGTTATGTTTGCGTGTAGCATGTTTGTATTTAAATATATACACATGTATGCATTTTAAGGCAATCATTAGAGTGTCAGATAGTCTTTTGACGATACCTTGGTGATGCTATGTAATGATTATTTACCATAAGATAATCTAACTGATTGTTCGATTTGTTTAAACACTAAGTGTTAAAAGCAGTTCTGCTTTTCTTGAAATTACATGGGCATGTATATGACTACACAGAAAACAGACACAACTGGGAATGAGGATCATAACAGAGAATTTTTTTAAGAACCTTGTAACTGATGGCAATTATTTTACAAAACAATTGGAAAAAATAAACAAGAAAAGGGAAATCTCAGAAGTTGGTCAGTCTTTGCCTGTGTAGCTTGTTTAGAGCCCTGATAGCTTGGAAAGGAAGTAAAAGTGAGGCTAATGAGCTTCTGGTTTTTGGACCAGAGCCGGTCCCTTGAGGACACTGTTGGATTATTTCAAGTATGGTGAGTAAAGATAATATGATACATAGAAAAAAATTTTGTCTTGCTTCCAGTAGTCCTACTAAATTGTACAATCCTTCAACAACACTTCTCAAACATTTAAACATATTCTGGAACAATAATTTTATACATACACAAAGAAAATCTCAAAAGGCCATAAATGTTGTCCTGCTACATGAAAGGCTGACAAGTGGGTGGTTTCTAAGGACCAATCATAAGGTAGAGACATAAATGAAGCAGGCTGAGTAAACAATTTTCAGTAAATAATTGGTCTTTCATGTGAAGACAAACAGCTGCTAGAACTTTTTGGAAAATTCTATAGAGATTTAAGAATTCATTGAAAAAGAACTTTGGCACTATAACAGATGTAAGTTAGGACTGAATGATCTCTGGGAAAAGACTGCCTTCTTGCATCACATTTTAAAACATCCGGTGGTTTATATTTATTCCAAATTAAACTAAGAAAATGGCTCTATCAACCACTCACTCAATATATACCAAAACTTAGTATTACAAGGCAATGAGGAGGATATTAAAAATTATGAAGTATAATTCCTAGTGTCAGGAAACTTGAGATTTAAGAGAGAGAAAAAGACATCCACATGCCAATTTCACTAACAATGCAATAAACTAAGGTGATATTTCACAGTAAGAGGGGCTAGCTCTTTATTTAAGGAAGCCTTGCACTCAGATTATTCTATGAGTATCAGCTGACCTCTACTTAGAGTTTGGAATGTGGTACAGTAGAACACCTAAAGGCTCACAAAAAAGTACACATGAGTGTATATATATCTTGTCACTCGAACTCAAAAGTCACCCACTGCTTTCCCCAGTCAACTTATTAAGTTGGACAAGCAACGCTGGGCCCCAATCTCTTTCTTCCACTAAGCTCCCCCAAAAAGCCTGACTAATCGGTATGTCTAGGTAATAAAACAGGTAAAACTGGGACTTCCAGGCATTCCCATCTCAAATTAACTGGATCAGTGGTTCTCAAACTCAAGTGTACATCAGAATCACCTGCTGGGCCCTGCTCCCAGAGTTTTCTCATTCAGTCAGTAGGTCTAGGGTGGGGCTCAAAAATTTACATTTTCTTTAAGTGATGTCACTGCTGCTGTTCCAGCGACTGTACCTGGAGAACTGCTGAGCTAGGAGACCACAGTGGTTTGGTTCTAGTTCTGAAAACAGAATCTGTGGCTGGAGTCTGATAAGTTGATGGAAAGGATGGCATGAGATGATGCTACAGAATTAGGTGACGACTAGGTTATACAGACCTTGTAGCTTATGTTAAGCCCTGACAATCTCTCCGTGGGTTTTAAGTAGATGAGTGATGTGATCTGATGTGCAGTTTTCAAAGACTACACTGGCTGCTTTGAGGAGAACGTATTGGGAAGAAGAGGATCAGACCCATATACTGACAGGTAAGAGGTGACAGTTCAGGAAAGAGAAATGACTGCTGCTTAGGCTGCAGGGCTGGTGATGATGGTGGGAAAAAGTGGTCAGACATCACTTACATTTTGGAGGGAGAGTCAACAGCAGACACTTGGCAATGGGTTGACTGTGGGAGCATGGGAGAGGCAGATGCCAAAGAAGACGGTCAGCCTCCTGTCTTAGGGATCTAAGAAGGTGGAGTAGTGGAGGCAGAGCAAACTGCAGGGTGGGTGGGCTGGGTGGTAGCAGTAGCCAATTTCCATTTTGGACAAGCTCAATTAGACTGTTTTAAACCACTGGTTACAGGAGTGTGGAGATCAGAAGAGAGGTCTGGGCTGAAATATGAGTTTGGTGGGACCTGAAGCTGGGGAGATGAGGCTTTAGAGTATGGGGGTGCGATGTGGGAAGGGAGTAGGCCTGGACGCTGTATTTAAGGGCCAAGTCAAGAAGGAGCCAGCATGGAGAACTGACTAGGACTGGAAGAGAAGAAAGTGAAAACCCAGAAGTGTATGATAGCGTGGAAGCTGAAAGAAGCAACGTTTTTGAAATGAGAGGGAGCAGTCTGGAGATGGGAGTGGTGCTGAGGTCAAGGAAGAGAATGCAAATGTGATCACTTCATCCAGCAGCAAGGAAGTAGGGGAAGGCTGGAAAAATCAGCAGAGGCGAAGTGGATACCTGGTGGGGAAGAGAAGCTGGACTGAGAGAGCTGAAGAGTGAGAGGGAAGGGAGGAATCAAAGACGTTTATTCACTGAGTCATTGATTCAGCCATGGATTCATCCAATTCAGTTTTAAACAAATATTACGTGAGCTCAGACCTGGGGAAAAGAGGAAGAATTGGGTTCCTGCCTTGGAGTGGCTCATTACAATCTACAAGTGGAGACAAAACAGCAAACACCTCTCCTTTCCCCCTCTCCCCAGACTTTCCTCAAAGAGTATTACTTTCTGGAGTCATGACTATCTGCTGATCTCACAGAGCTTCCCAATGTTTTCATGTTGTGTCCTAAACAAACACACCCCTATCCTTGGCTCAAGCCTGTGGGATAAGCAGAATCCTTGTCATCCCAGACTGGTTCAGTCTGCTGTCACCTCAACCCAGGTATAGTCTGTTCTATTCACATCTAGGCTCCAGCCATCAACACTATGGTTCAAGAGCCCTAGTGGAAAGAAAACTTTTCCAGAAATAAAGAATTTTCTACTGAGTTTTGGGGTGGCCTGGCTTTTGGGTATTTTCTTGACCTCTCCTCTGTTCTATGAGTAGGAAATGTTATCACTACTAACGTAGTATTTATCTGATATATATTATTATTTAAAAATCTTTTTACATATTCCTATTATATATTTATTATTTCTCCATGGAAACTCTAAGATCCTCAAGGACAGGCGCTATGGATACATTTTCTTTCTTTTTGCCCTGCAGTGTAGTGTCTTGCACACAGTAGGTAATGCTTATTGATTGATACACACACAGGTATGTGAAATCCACATTCCATGTTCAGGCTTTGTTTGTAGTAGAAGAGAAAGCATTGCTTTCTTATCCAATGTTTAAAATCAACACTGATTTTTGCCTTTGGTTGGTGGACTCATCTGAAACTAAAAAAACCCAGCAAAAATCTGGCTGAGGTGAAGCATTAGCAGACTGTGGGCACACAGTCTATTTTTAGAAAACTGATTATAGATATTTAACTCAATAGTTGTGAACTTTTGACTGAACACGAACGTCTACCTCACTAAAGTAGGGGTGGGGTCTGCGCCTCTTTCTCTGTGCCACATTTTTTGAGTAGGATGTTGAATATTCTGTGAGCTCTGAGAAAATGTTAGTTATAGTTAATAGTTTTGAGGCCAACACATTCAAACCAGTAACTAGTTACCTTTCTCCAAGTCTTCTTGGCCAACAGGGACCTTCCTATTGTGTGGCTGTGATACTTCTCATCACATTCCCAGGCCCCCATGTCCCAGGTGTGTGACAACACTCAAGGAGAGGTTATGAGGTGACCATCTAGTCAGGGGCTACGATCACATACATCTGTCTTTCCTCAATACTCACCTTTTAAATTTTACTTCTGTTTGCTTGTTTAACTTTTCTCCAGACTCTCTGTGCAACAACCAGCTAAAAACAGCTATTCCAAAATACTTTCCTCACAGCAGGGTGTCCTGAGCCTATGAACAGGTCAGCCTTACAGGTGGGGTTTCCTCTCTCTGAAAAATGCTTGCACACTTGAAATTAGGTTGAAAAGAACATAAAGAATAGATACGAAAAGGAAAAAAGATAAAGCAAAGAATATGCCCCCCAAAGCTTAAAATAAAGACCATCTAGTTTGAAGAATTCTGAGGATAAGGTATTGTTTTGTTAAAATAGCTGTTGTCGTGGAGGGTTAAGAAAGAGAAAGAAATCAACGTGCCTGGTTTTGTCATTTAGCTGTATTCACTCTAGAATGTCTTCAAACGTAAAATGTCTATGTTCTAATTTAGAAATGATGCAGATAGAAACATCAAAAAAGAAATAAATCCCCAAACCAAAAAAAAAAACCAAAACCAAAAAACCCAAAATGCTAAAACTCAGGATATTCCACTTTTTCTTGAAAAATACAATCTATTTTTTTTGAAATTTCTAAGATTTTAGAAGCATAAATATTTTTACATACCAAAAAGAGTAAAATATTGATATTGGCATCAAGTCAGGCCTTGCTCCTTGTTTTAAGTGGCTTTAATATTATCCTTTCCTTGACTTATTGCTTTTTGCTAGTCTATTCCTTGACATAACGCATTGAGAATGTGACCACCGGACAATGTGTGTAACTACTGAAGATGAAGACTCAAACCATGTTAGGTTGAGTTCAGCTTCCATAAAATACAACAGAATTTTTTTAAACTTAAGAATTAGCGGACTTTCCTGGTGGTGCAGTGGTTAAGAATCTGCCTGCCAATGAAGGGGACACGGGTTCAAGCCCTGGTTTGGGAAGATTCCACATGCCCCGGAGCAACTAAGCCCGTGTGCCACAACTACTGAGCCTGCGCTCTAGAACCTGCACGCCAAAACTACTGAGCCCATGTACCACAACTACTGAAGCCCGCAAGCCTAGAGCCCATGCTCCACAACAAGAGAAGCCACCACAATGAGAAGCCCACTCATCACAACAAAGAGTAGCCCCTGCTCGATGCAACTAGAGAAAGCCCGCATGCAGCAACGAAGACCCAACACAGCCAATAAATAAATTAATTAATTTAAAAAAAAAAGGATTAGCTTCAGCATTTTTAATGACCTTTCAGTTGCACATAATAAAATCTTGATTGGCCAGACTATTTTGGAAATGGAACATAAATTGCATTTTTTCCTTAATGTAGCTTTAAATTTAAAAAAGGAAAAGTTTATTTCAACCATTGTTGAAAATCACTGGAAAGTGGATCAGGATATTTTCTTGCCCTAGCAAATAAAGCATAATGAACACAATGCAATCTTTCTTTGAAGACTTTCGTTCTTGCAGTGTGTTCAGCTCCTTATCATCTGAGCTGCACACCCCACCCTCTATTTTCAGGAAGTAGCTGTGAGGGTCAGAGAATGAGCAGAGTACACACAGCATACCCTGGAAGCTGTTGTAATAGTAAATATACACTGTAGGTGATCTTCTTGGGTTTGCCTTTTGTCTGAGAGGTAAATTATAGGTAACTTGATTAACCCAGGTTAACTGACACTTTCGAGAATTAAGATAGTTTATGTACAACAATATATTTAAATGTGATGTTTTCTGAATTATACTGAGTCTCTACTAAAATGGATGCATAAGGGTGATTCTGTGATTCTGGAATCTCCTGTCCAGAAGTTAACAACAATGGGATCTCTATCCTCCCTGAAGACAGAGAAATGGATTAAATCACCTCTCTGGAATTTCTACAGCACTGTGAGTCTAGAATTACTTAAGTAAAATTTAAGTAAAAGTTATTTAAGTAAAATAACTAATTAAATTTATTTTTTTAAAAGATGATAGTATTTTCATATAGGACTTATTACTTCTTCATATATAATTTTAAAAAAAATTTTTGTTGTCTTTATTATTATTAAAATGAATGAAAAATTCTTGCAAAATATCTTTTCCCTACCAATATTATATGAGTTTTTCTTTGAGATGCAGAATAAGAATTTTGTGACTCAAACTGCTCAAAGGGAGAATTTATTTATTTTTTCCCATTTATTTAATTTTTTCTAATTTAATTTTTACATTATAGTTGACTTATAATGTTGTGTTTGTTTCAGGTGTACAGCAAAATGATTCAGATATATATATCTCCATTCTTTTTCAGATTCTTTTCCTATATAGGTTATTATAGAATATTGAGTAGAGTTCCCTGTGCTATACAATAGGTCCTTGTTGATTATCTGTTTTATATATTTTATTATCTATTTTATAAATAAATATATATATATATATATAGTAGTGTGTATATGTTAATCCCAAGCTCCTAATTTATCCTTCCCCCCACCTTTACTCAAAGGGAGAATTAAAGCTGCGGTGGGAAATGGCTCTCCAATTTCTTACAAGATTGTCCTTCATTTCTTCCCATTTAAAATAGGACTTTATTTAGAATATATAAAACAAAAAGCACAGCAACCCAAACTCAATGCGAGTTCCTAAAAGGTTCAGAATGCCTCCTTCTCCTTCATTACCTAACATCCACTTGTCAGATATCTACAAACACGGTCACTTTCTTAGGCTCTACATCAGCGTAGGAAACTCACTATAAGATGTTAGCAAGCCCAGAGTTAGTCAGACACAAAGCATTTTTCGAGCATCTTCTCTGTGTGCCAGGCACTGTTATAGTACTGGGAAAACCATGACAAACAGAACCAGAAAAGCCCCTTCTCTCAGGAAGCTAACTTTGCAGGAAGGGAGATTGACTAGAAACATCAAAACAAATAAGTTAATGTCATATTCAGATAAATATGAGGAAGAAAATAAAATAAGGCCACGTGGTTTTGAGTGACCTAGGCTGGGACAGTGAATGGGAGGTGGCTTTAGCCAAGGCAGTCAGGGAAGTCCACTCTCTGGAGGTGGCATTAGAGCTGCAAGCTGAGCAATGAGATACAGGGAAGCACCAGCAGGTGCAAAACCTTTGGGATCGAAAGGAGTCTGGTGTGCTCTTAGTACAGAAACTAGGTTAGAGTCGGTGTAGCAGAGTGCAAGACGGGGGAGAAGAGAGGAAGAGGTCAGGGAGTCTGTGAGCCCTTGTAGGAATTTTATGCTGGCTGCAGGGGAAAGCGACTGGGAGGGTTTAAGCAGGAAGAGTAGCTTGATCTGATTAGTGCTTAGAAAGATTACCCTGTGCCCAGGATCCACTGAGGGTGGGAGGGAAGGCAGGGGACCAGCTGGGACACTGGGAAACAATGGAAACTTGAACTGGGACTGTGGGAGACAAACATCACTTGTCTCTGGCCAAGGATAAGGAAAGGGGAAAATAGCGGAATTTTCTTGTTGCGGAAGTGGGCGGAACTTCCTGAGGCATGGATTAGATGGGTCATTTGAAGGAAAGTGAAGAATCAGAGATGGCTTCCAGGTATTTGGCTTGGATATTGGCTGGAAACCTGGGTGTGTGGAGGAGAAGAAACCAAATGTCCTGCTTTGGGCATGTTAAGCACGAAATGCTTGGTAGATATCCAAATGGAGAGAGGTCATAATTTTGGCTATACTTTCTCCATGTCTGCTATGCACCAGACACTGTCCTAAGCCCTTTCAGGCACAATAGCTAATTTAGTCCTCTCAGTGATAGCTGCACATAGGGGCTACTATTATGACTGCTAAGTTTATAATAAGTGGCATAGTCTGAATTAGTCCCCAGAAAACCTGGCTCAGGACCCGAGCTGGTCATCACTGTGCTGAGCTGAAGGAAGAGAGAAGAGTCTGGGCTTACAGGAGAGATCTAAATTTCACACATACATTTTAGAGTCAACAGCCTTCAAGGTGTCTTTAAAACCATGGGACAGGATGGGATCTCCCATAGAAAAGGTGTAGATGGAGAGGAAAACATGGCTGAAGACAGCATCTTGGGGCCTTCAGCAGTTTAGAGGCCTCTCGAAGAAGGAAGAGCAAAGGAAGGTGAGAAATAGCAGCTAGTGTGATTGGAGGAAATTAGGCAAATGGATATAGAATCTGTCCAAAGTTCACTGGCATTCAAGTATAAAACTTAAAAAAAATATCATGTTCAGAAGTTATGGAAACCAAGGACATGTGTGTCCAACATTTTTCTCTATGAGATTTTAATATTTTTAGAGAAAGCAATGTGAGCACACAAGAATTTCTTTTCCAGATAACTTCATGTTTCCTATCAAGTCACGAGGCTTTCTGAGGTTAGGGTAGAAGACGATTAAGGGAGGGTTATCTGAACCCTGACTGAATTTCTCAAAGTATATTTGAAACTAACATGCTATTTTCCCTCATGGTAAAGTCAACCCTTGGTCAAGCTGATGAAAAATCCCTATTTTTCATAAGAATAGACTTGAAGAAGTATAGGATAATATATATCACATATTCTGCCTTAGAGAAAACACTGTTAACAAAATGTTCAAGCCAAATCTAGATCTATTGTTCCATAAAACCACAGCACCAGTTCACTCATCCACACGACATAATGTCTGTCATGGTGCATGACAATATGAAGAAGAAAAATTAATCAGCCATTGTTCACTGGACCTATACTGAGACATGTATAATTATAACTTTATTAATTTCAAAACAACCTGACCTTTTGACAAGAGATAGGTTTTCATAAACAATTGCTTTGCAATTTATGAAGAAAAATTTTACTTTATATTTTTGTTTATGAAGGTACATTTTAGCACTTATTGTACTTGAGTTATAGCTGGGAGAGGAAAAGATATGATATGCAGAATCCTTCCAAAAATTGAAAAGAATGCATATTTCCAAAGGCTCATCTTTCTTGTGAAAAAATAATTGAGAGAGTTTTTTCTTCTAAACCTTCCAATAGGAGCTAGAGCTCATTCATCTAAATCTATGAAGCATATTTCATTTCTGCTAAAATTCAGGGAAACAGAACCTTTAATAAAGTTTATTTTTCTAACAAATATACAGTCCTAAGGTGAAGTTGCTTGATTATGAGATAATATGATTTATTATCGGGACTAGAGGTTGAATTACAATGTAGAAATTATAATGTATCAAGATGAGTTATGATATTTGCTAAATTATTTTAATATTTCAGACTAGGAAATTTAACAATTCCAAGGGAAGTTTTTTAACCTTCAAAAAGTGAAGTCCTATTTTTCTCAGCATAAGAGATTAGCTTTTGCTTTGAAGTTAAGTATACAGCTATTGAGACCTTAGAGAGAGAAAGCAGTCAAGATTAAGCAATTGTATTAGCGCACACAGGTAAGCCATGTGTTCTACTGTGGGGAGCTGCTGTGTGGTTAAAAAGAATTGGACTTATCAGAAGGCTGAGTTTGAATACGAGCTCTGTCACTTACTAGCCACATGTTCTTGGCTTTAACCTCATCTTCTTTATCTATGAAATAAGAATAACACAGTATTTGCAGGGTTGTTGTGATAATTAATAAATAATTTTGAAAACACTATGTAATATGCACCCAAACATAAACTGATATTACTACTATGTGACATTAATGGTACCTCGAGAAGACAAAACCAAAACATTAAGACTGGAGTCAGGCTTGTCATTTTTTTCTAATACACTATAGATAAATAAGTCATTGAATAGAAATGAATGATTTACTAAATAACCAGCTACAGGAGATAAAATAGAAAATATAAACAAAGTATAAAAAGAACCAATTGTTTCTGGCCAAAGGCAGAAGGGAAAGTATAACCTCCTTCCTCGATGAAAACATAGAAATAGAATGGAGACTTGTTCAAATACTTGCTTGATGATACCTTACTGTAGAACTGAATTCCAGAATATTATAAGAGCATTTAATTTCTTTATATTTTTTCTATCCTAAAATCTTGATTATATAGCACTTAAAAGGTCTATATGAAAGAATATAGTAAATGGATATTATTTCCATAACAAGCATTGGATATTTGCAGTATGGTTTTTGAGTTCAAGTAAAGATACTTCTGATTCAATTAGAATTATTTTTAAATTAAATTACTCATTATCTGCCTCATTTCAGAAAAATGAATTACCTCATTTGTAATTAAGAATGAATTCACTCATAATTACATAAAATAATTGGTCCAATATTTTCAAAGGTCATGATGCAGGGTAGTAACATATTCTAGGAAATTTGTATTTTGTAATTAATTTTAATGCCTTGTTTTGGTTTGATAACCATATTAGCATCACCAATTGTAAACAGAAAAATAGTGGGTGGATTCTGGTGTCTTGTCATGTTGTTCAACTTTACTGCATATACATGAGAGAATTTAGGAGGATAAGACAAAATAAAGAAAACTGAATTTCCAAGGTAATATATATATTACAATATGTATATACATAATTGTACCTACAAAGCACTTTTCCCATAAATTTGGTAAAATGAGACTAGGAAGTGTAACATTACTGATGTTTAACAGAGATAGATTTGCAGCAGTAAAGAAAAACTTAATACAGTATTAACTAAATTATTGAATCAAGCAAGAGTCCCTTAGTGTCAAGAAGTAAGTCCCATTCTTTTGCTCACCTCCTTCTATATCATGCTGTGGCTCTATGCCCACATCACAGGTGAGTTACTAGTCTGACCAGCAAATGGTAAGCCTCTGCTTACTCAATTCTTGAGACAGTGGAGTAATAATAAATAGCTTTTATTGTTGGTTTGCAGAAATCAAACCATTCTATAGAATCAGCAATAGTTATGGACATCTAGAATTCTACTTTCGTATACTTTGTTTGATTTTTGTTTTTCCACATAAAATGTCTGTAGGTTAATCAAGTGATTAAATCAAACACATTTACGGATTTGGATTTTTTTTTTTTTTTTTTTTAACCAGAAGCACTTCATATATAACTATACATGTGTTTGGTAACAAGAGAGGGAAATTTCCATAAGAGCAGGAGATCAGTAAATATTTTTGGAATGACTGATAATGAATTAATTAACTCAGCAGTCCCCAACCTTTTTGGCACCAGGGCCCGGTTTTGTGGAAGACAATTTTTCCACGGACAGGATGGGGTGGGGGGGGATTGTTCAGGCGGTAATGCGAGCAATGGGGAGCAATGGGGGGCGACTCTAAATATAGATGAAGCTTCGCTCGCTAGCCTGCCACTCACCTCCTGCTGTATGGCCTGGTTCCTAACAGGCCTCGGACTGGTACTGGTCCATGGCCTGGGGGTTGGGGACCCCTGAATTAACTGAATCATCCTCTTGCTCGTCGGATAGGAATTTTACAGACTAAACTACCTTTATTATAGAGTTGCTGTGAAGTTAAAAGACAATGAAATGATGTACATAAGAACAAGTTTCAAAGTGAAAACGGCTATAACAAAGGGATGAACATAGCTCAAATGATACAATAATTGACCTCTAAGTCAGAGAGGACAAGGTGTGACTTTTAATTTATTTATTAATTATTTATTTTTGGCTGTGTTGGGTCTTCGTTGCTGCGCATGGGCTTTCTCTAGTTGTGACGAGCGGGGGCCACTCTTCGTTGCAGTGCACGGGCTTTTCATTGTCGCAGAGCATGGGCTCTAGGCACTCAGGCCTCAGCAGTTGTGGCATGCAGCCTCAATAGTTGTGGATCACAGGCTCTAGAGTACAGGCTCAGTAGTTGTGGCACATGGGCTTAGTTGCTCCACGGCTTGTGGGATCTTCCCAGACCAGGGATCGAACCCGTGTCCCCTGCATTGGCAGGCGGATTCTTAATGACTGTGCCACCAGGGAAGCCCAAGGTGTGATTTTTCAGGCCTCTGGTAACAATCTTTCTAGAGTATTTATAAAAATGAGATGATGCATGTGAAGCAGTCAGCAGGGCACCAGGCAAAAAACAAGTGCCCAAGAAATAAAGTATTATCTTTTCAATTCTCTAGCCTCAGTTTACAGCTTGTTCCTTTTATAGGGTACATCAGGCAACAGACCACAATTTATTTTAGAGCTTTTGTTGACATTTGTGTGTGCTTTAAAATCACCCTTCATTTCTGACTTGATACAGGGTAGATATGTCCTGTCGTTACTTCATTGTTCTTAAATAAAAAGAGTAGATGGCTCTCATTGCCAGAAAATTTTATTAAGAATTACAGATTATTGCTGATTTAAGTTAAAAAGTTTATTTTTACAAAAGTAAATCTGTAAGCACATAAAGCAGGGTTTTTTAACCTGGGCCCCTCATTTTCGAACCCCTAAAATTGCATGCCAAATCTATTCCTGCATGTGTACGTTTACTTCTTCAGAAAACAATCCCTCAGCTTTCATTAAATACACACAGGGATTATGATTCTCTCCAAATTCAGAATTATTGGTATAGAAAGTCTATAACAATGAAATAGTTTATGATATGTTTCATTCGTGGCTCAAGGGTTCACATTCATTTCTTCCTTCTTTCCTTTTCTATTTGTTTAACAAATATTGATCGAATGTCTACTATGCGCTTAAAGCAGTGGGAACACAGCAGTGAATAAAGCATATAAAATATCTGCTGTTCTCATTGGACTTATATTCTAGAGGGAGGAGACAGACAAAAAGTAAATAAAATACAATATAAAATCATGTAGCAACAAGCGTTATGAAAAAAAGCAGAGCCAGGAGCAGAGCATGATTGGTATGGCGTGGGAAACCAGGGGTTCAGGGAAACCTCTCTGGTAATGTGTCCTCAGAGCAAAGACTTCAAAGAAAGGCAGGAGAAAGCCATTCACATTAAGTGGTGAGGACCATTCCAGGCACTCTTTTAAGCTAGAAATCATCTTCAATTTTTTACGCTGACTTTTCTCTTGTCTGCGGTCCTGTTTACTTTTTGTTGCTCCTTTTTTTGGCTGTTTTTTTTCACAGGCCCAATGCATGTGAATTTTGGCTCTCCATTTCCTCTCCTGTAAGACGAGGGTGTTTGACAAGCTCGTTCCTTAACATGTTAACATATTGTGCTACCTGTTGTTGTTTTATTATTTTTATAAACTTCACGTTTCAGAGTTCTCCCAAATTCGGTGATAATTTGGCCTAAGCCATACATTCCATAATTAATTCATCCACCAAAGATTCACAAAGAAGTAAAATGTATGTCCTTGCCTCTGAAGAGCTTAAAATCTGACAGCAATAAACTTCCTGGGGACTTCCCTGGTGGCGCAGTGGTTAAGAATCTGCCTGACAATGCAGGGGACACGCGTTTGATCCCTGGTCCAGGAAGATCCCACATGCTGCGGAGCAACTAAGCCCGTGCACCTCAACTACTGAGCCTGTGCTCTAGAGCCTGCGAGCCACAACTACTGAGCCCACGTGCCACAACTACTGAAGCCCGTGTGCCTACATTCCGTGCTCCACAACAAGAGAAGCCACTGCAATGAGAAGCCCCTGCACTGCAGTGAAGAGTAGCCCCCGCTCCCTGCAACTAGAGAAAGCCTGCGTGCAGAAAGGAAGACCCAACGCAACCAAAAAAAACCAAAAACAACTTCCTGGAACGTTCAACTGTGCTCTATGCCTGTATCCAATTGTAAAGAATTGTTCTCTTATTCCTCGGGGTGGTTTTGCCAGCACCAGTGTCTATCTGAGATTCCCTACGTTGTGGCACCAAAAAAAGGCATAACCTCCTCAAGCTACGGGGATGTCCAGAATCAATATTGCTCCTTTGAGACTCATGCTGGGGGAAACAGGTGTTTGTAGGACTGGAATAAAAATAATGGATGGAGGGTCACATTTCAGCAAAACTACTGTTTTTCCTGTTGAACCAATTTCTCTAACTTAGAATCACAACATCATACAAAAGGAACTAGTGACAAAGAAAAAAAACAGAAAAGAAAAGAAAGGAAAGTGAAAGAAAGCCCTTAAGATATTGGAGAGCTTGACGCATGCCACCACAGAGAACAGAATCACTGGGAATTGTCCATTGTCTACTGTCTTCCGCAAAACTGAGACCAGCCTGCAGACAGGAATGAAATCAGTGGACCTGTAATGCAGCCGTGAGTGTCACTCACACTTTGGGTGTGGGCACACGCTGTGCCTTTAGCTTAGAGCAGGTATTGAAACTTTTGAGGGTCCCTGAACTCCAGTGTGCATGGGGATCCCCTGGACGGCTTCTTGAAACACAGGTTACTGGGCCCCAGGCATAGTCTCTGAGGCCCAAAAGTTTTTACTTCTAACAGTTCTAGATGACGCTGATGCTACTAGACCACATTTTGAGAACTGTTGGCTTAGAGAATTCCCAGATAGTTCCTGATTGGAGAACTGCCACTGGGCTGCTGAGGGTGTCACAGCAGTTGGAATGTCATAAGGAATCCTTGCAGAAGGCCTTAAAAACAGGGCAGCCAAGGTGGTGACTCCAGTAAGTGGAACAGGCAGGCTCATCTTCTTGGTATGCAGTTGCTGAGATGCAAGACGCTTTTCAGACACTGTGCAGCTCTTAGGTTTGTGCCCCAGGGAAGAATAGGCCCCGTCAAGGCCAGTCAAGAGCAGACTGATTACATCTATACCCAAAGTGTGAAGGTCCAAAAGTCATCCATCAGATTCTCTAATCACACATGAACACAAGAGCAGCTGAACAATCTTTCAATAAGTAAAATAATAAAATACCTAAACTGTTTGCCACTGTATAAGCCAGGCAGTAATTATCCTAGCAATAAAGAGACTTTTGAAATTGAAATGTATCACATCAAGAGGGTACATTTAGCCGGTGTGAAATAAAAGTTTATTTGCTTTCAATCTGTGAATTCCAAACTAAAAATCATTTCTGATCTTGAAGAATCTAAATATGATTGATGAGCTATGACAAAATGAAAGCAAAGCCCTACCTTTTCTTATCTGTAAGAAAGGTGAAGTAATCCACAACAGGTGATAGGAACTACCCTATTTACAAACTATTTAATGCTTCTATTAAGAAACTATTACTTCATATGTCAGGGAAAAGTGTTTAAAAGTACATAGGAAATTTGGAGGAAACTCCAGAAAATTCTATATGATTAAAATAGCAAGCCAACAAGGGAACTATACTCAATATTTTATAATAACCTACAAGGGAAAAAATCTGGAAAAAATAGACATATATGTATGTACACCTGAAACAAACACAACATTGTAAATCAACTATACTTCAATTTAAAAAAACAAGATTAAAAAAATAAAATAGCAAGAAAAGTAAACAGTTTGTCGAGCAAGGGATACGTGAGAGTTACTTTCATGTGTCAACTTGGCTAGTCTATGGTGCCAGTTGTTCAGTCAAACTGAAGTCTAGATATTTCATAAAGGCATTTTTCAGATGTGATTAACATGAAATCAGTTGACTGAGCAAAGCAGATTACCCTTCATAATGTGGGTAGGCCTCATCCAATCAGTTGAGGCCTTTAGAGCAAAGACAGATTTTCCAAAGAAGGAATTCTGCCTCAACATAGAGACCTTGCCTAACTTTCCAAGCTGCTTCCCTGTGGAATTTGGACTTAAGACTGTAACATCAACTTTTTCCTGAATTTCCAGCCTGCTAGCCTGCTTTATAGATTTCAGACTTGCCAGCCTCCAGAATCACATGAGTCAATTCTTTAAACAAATCTCTCTCTGTCTCTGTCTCTGCCTGTGTCTGTCTCAGTGTCTGTGTCTATCTCTCTCTCTCTCTCATATTACATCCATCTATCTATCTATCTATCTATCTATCTAATCTCCTATTGATTCTATTTCTCTGGAGAACACTGACTAACACAGTATATAACAAAGACAAAACAAGACCAATCAGGCTAGAATTATTGGACTTCAGACTGTTTTTAATGTGACTATGGTGAATGCCACAATAATCTTTGACTACTTGAAGGTGATTTAATTTTCCTCTTGATCTCCATTGTCTCCACCCTTTACCCATCAAAAAGCAGAGACACGTATTGTCTATGTATTGATGATACTTCTGTGAAACAGGTTCACCTTTGCTTTCTATAATTTCATTTGCTTGGAAGATGTCAAGAGCGGTAGATTTATGATTCTTCAGTGATTTGATCAATTTGAGAGATTGGATCATCCTCTGCTGTGCTTTCTCCAGGTATTTCATGTCCTTTGCAGCCTTAAGTGTAGCTACACCAAGTCATTATTCTGGCCAGAAATTAATGGCTCATTGCCTGAGACAGGGACATTATGTATAAGGCCATCTTACACAACTTCTGGGACTGTGCGATGTGGTAACCCAAATCAATTATGATCACTGAATGGAAGAAAGCATTAAAACTACATGTCTCTGTACATTTAGAGTTAAAATGTGCTCCAATAAAAGTTATAAGATGGGGAATATTGTCTATTCTGTGCAAGGCACTATGCAAAGTAATTAGATGAATAATCTTATTTGATTTTTTAACATGTCTATGAAGCAAATGATGGTGATGACAATGACGATGACGACGATGAGTCTTATTTTCTGGGTAAGAAAAAGAAGGTCAGAGATATTAAGGGACCTCTGAAAGTCAAACTGTTAGTAAATGAAGGGACATGAATTTAAGTCATATCTGATCCCAAAGCCTGTACTCCTTTCCTACCCTAGGAAAGTTAGACTTTTACATAGTTTTAATGCCTTTAGTTCAATTTATAGATATGCCATTCTGATTTTTCTCAGAGAGGCACCCTTTCTAGACATTGACCTGAAAATAAGTCTATAGCAGGTGAATCTAAGTTAACACTGCATATCATTCTGAATTACCTAGCGACCCAAATTTGAAATAGCTGATGTTTACGTTTCCAGGATGGCAGCACAAAATCGTCCAAGCCATCAAGATGTTTGGTTAATACCATTTTCTCTGGGAATGTGGTGAGTGTTTCTCAGAATCTTGGGATTTATTTTGCTTTGATGTTTTCTGAATCTATGTATCCTCTAAGCCACACATTCATTTACTCATTTATTTTTTCATTCAATACTCACTGAGTACTTATTATATGCAAATTCTGTATTTTATACTTAGGAAGGTATGAAGATGAATTAGCTATAGGTTCTCCTTTTACAGTACTTTCAACCTGAGGAGAAGTTCTAGTAAATAAGTGGAGGACAGAGCACAGAGTGACAAGTGGCTTTTGATGTCTGCCACAAAGCATTACCAGCAAAACAGTTCTTGGAAAACGGAGGCAGAAGTGGTTATGTAAAAGGTTAGCCACTGTTCCTCTAAATCCATCACGATGAAGACCATGATCATAATAATACAAGCTAGATTGATCTGTTAGGACAGCAAGTATAGATAAAAATTGTTTGGGTAGATTTTTTTTCCTTGTGGCTAGAAATAGAGAAAGAAAGTAATAACCATAAAAGTGAATTTCACTTTGTAATTAGACATAGTTTGCATGTGGTGTGAAAGGAAAGATGTCTAATTGTGTGCACACATTTAACCTAGTAAGTCTAGTCAACTTCTAATTATTTAATTACTTCACCAAATTGGATGATAGGTGGATAATGAGAAACGATGAAAAAGTGACTCTGGTATACTGAAAATGCAAACAGTATCTATAATTCCAGTACAGTGAAGTAGGACAGGAATTTAGAGCCCTCCCTCCCCACTAACTTTGCACACGAGGAGAGTAATCCTCAGAGGGGAAGCACACTTGCCCATGTGTGACAGACAAATTAGGGTAAGAACTTGGGATAGGACTTGAGGGGCAAGGAAAAAGTGGGGATGGAGCTTGTAAACTTGTCCCCCTATCCCCCCACCCCATGACAATATCCAACTGTCATGTATTGTGCCAAACATGTCAGGAGTTGCTGTAATTACAAGCAAATCGAGAATTAAAAAGACAGTTGATTTCAGTTCCCCTAGAGTGAAAACAAAGTAATGATTGCAGAGAAAGTAAAGGAAATGAATCTCCTTGAGGCACTGGTTAAAGCCTATCTTGGGAATGAGAGTGAGGGAGGGAAGGAGTCGGCAGACGGTTCAGAGGGTGGGACCTCTTGGAAGAGATAATAGGCTTATGTGGTTGATCAAACGTTAGCTGAAGTACATTTCTCATTCGCACTTTAGAACTCAGCAACGAATTAGGGTAAAAAGATAAAGTTTTCATTTTAACTTAGAAAAGGATGACTTCATAAACCTTTGGTGATGTTGTTTAAGATGCTTATAAATACTATAAAGCCATTCACATCTGTTATTGGGAAGTTGTGGTCTGTGCATCTGCCATATCATGTTACATAGGGTAGGTACCTTCTACCATATTATGAAACAATTTCACAAGAATCTGACACATGAGAAAATATTCTGAAAGTATGTCCTGAGTGGTACTTTGGGACTATACAGTGCTATGCTTGGAGAATATATGTTACCTGTCCCTAAAACTTTGTTAAATATTGAGTGTACTTTTTTTTTAATGTAAAGAGGTTCATAACAGTATTAAAATAGGCTCTTTCACTTCAGCTGGAGTTCTGAACCATATTTCAATTCTACTGGGTTTGAGAGAAGTAAAATTGTTTACAATCATAGTCTAAGATTTTTCAATTAGCAGGAGGAATGAAATGTAGGCTAATTTGAAATTGCAAACAAGTTGTGATCTAAATGTCCACTTTCAAGTCTGCTATTTGGAATTCTGAAATCATCTTCTTATAGAAAAACAAAACTAAACACCTGACCTGGTAGCCCAGATTGCCAAGTCTGCTCACTAAATCCCTTTAGACAATAATGTACCTAAAATTTAACTGCTTTTCTTGTTCTTTGTAACATAAGCCACAAGTACAAGAACCTAATGGCAAAGTGCATAGTTCCTCTAATGTATGGACTTACTGACCTTCCCCTTGTACAGAGTGGGGTGTGTCTAGGAGGGAGGTGACAGAAGGAATGAATAGTCTTGCCAGTGTAACCCCCCAGCACACACTCCCCTTCTTATTTCACAGCCCCTGTGATTGGTTCTCCTGATTCCCTTTCCAGGCACAGCAGATATTCCTGACTAGGTTTTATCTCTTCTTGGGTCCAGAGCAAGAGGAAACATACTTAAACCAGAATCCAGAGGGATCTTCAAGATGGCAGAGGAGTGAGACACGGAGATCACCTTCCTCCCCACAAATACATCAGAAATACATCTACACGTGGAACAACTCCTACAGAACACCTACTGAACGCTGGCAGAAGACCTCAGACTTCCCAAAAGGCAAGAAACTCCCCACGTACCTGGGTAGGGCAAAAGAAAAAAGAAAAAACAGAGACAAAAGAATAGGGATGGGACCTGCACCAGTGGGAGGGAGCTGTGAAGGAGGAAAAGTTTCCACACACCAGGAGCCCCTTCGCGGGCGGAGATTGCAGTGGAGGAGGGGGAGCTTCGGAGCTGCGGAGGAGAGCACAGCAACAGGAGTGCGGAGGGCAAAGCAGAGAGATTCCCGCACAGAGGATTGGTGCCGACCAGCACTCACCAGCCTGAGAGGCTTGTCTGCTTACCCGCCCGGGGCGGGCGGGGTCTGGGAGCTGAGGCTCGGGCTTCGGTCAGAGCACAGGGAGAGGACTGGGGCTGGCTGCATGAACACAGCCTGAAGGGGGCTAGTGCACCAGAGCTAGCTGGGAGGGATTCCAGGAAAAAGTCTGAATCTACCTAAGAGGCAAGAGACCATTGTTTCGGTGTGTGCGAGGAGAGGGGATTCAGAACACCACCTAAATGAGCTCCAGAGACAGGCGTGAGCCGCGGCTATCAGCGTGGACCCCAGAGACAGGCATGAAACAGGCTGCTGCTGCAGCCACCAAGAAGCCTGTGTGCAAGCACAGGTCACTCTCCACACCTCCCCTCCCAGGAGCCTGTGCAGCCCGCCACTGCCAGGGTCCCGTGATCCAGGGACAACTTCCCCAGGAGAACGCACGGCGCACCTCAGGCTGGTGCAACGTCACGCCACCCTCTGCCAACACTGTCTCACCCCACACTCCGTACCCCTCCATCCCTCCGGCCTGAGTGAGCCAGAGCCCCCTAATCAGCTGCTCCTTTAGCCCCATCCTGTCTGAGCGAAGAGCAGACGCCCTCAGGCGACCTACACACAGAGGCAGGTCCAAATCCAAAGCTGAACTCCAGGAGCTGTGCGAACAAAGAAGAGAAAGGGAAATCTCTCCCAGCAGCCTCAGGAGCAGCAGATAAAATTTCCACAATCAACTTGATGTACCCTGCATCTATGGAATACCTGAATAGACAACGAATCATCCCAAAATTGAGGTGGTAGACTTTGGGAGCAACTGTAGACTTGCGGTTTGCTTTCTGCAACTTATTTGTTTCTGGTTTTATGTTTAACTTAGTTTAGTATTTAGAGCTTATTATCATTGGTAGATTTGTTTACTGACTTGGTTGCTCTCTTCCTTTATATATATATATATATATATATATATATATATATATATATATAATTTCCTTTTTCTGTTTTTGTGAGTGTGTATATGTATGCTTTTTGTGTGATTTTGTCTGTATAGCTTTGCTTTTACCATTTGTCCTAGAGTTCTGTCTGTTTTGTTTGTTTGTTTGTTTTGTTTTTTGGTATAGATTTTAGTGCTTGTTATCATTGGTGGATTGGTTTTTGGTTTGGTTGCTCCTTTCTCTTTCATTTTTCTTATTACATTTTTTTAATAATTTTTATTTTAACAACTTTATGTTATTTTATTTTCCCTCCCTCCCTCCCTTTCTTTCTTTTGTTTCTTTCCTTCTTTCTTTCATTCTCTCCCCCTCCCCCCCCCCCCCTCTCCCCTTCCCCCTCCCTCTCCCCTTCCCCCTCCCCCCCCCTTTCCTTCTGACCCATGTGGCTGACAGGGTCTTGGTGCTCCGGCCGGTTTCAGGCCAGAGCCTCTAAGGTGGGAGAGCCGAGTTCAGGACACTGGACCACCAGAGACCTCCTGGCCCCACGTAATATCAAATGGCAAAAGCTCTCCCAGAGATCTCCAGCTCAATGCTAAGACCCAGCTCCACTCAACAACCAGCAAGCTACAGTGCTGGACACCCTAGGCCAAACAACTAGCAAGACAGGAACACAACCCCACCCATTAGCAGAGAGGTTGCCTAAAATCATAATAAGTTCACAGACACCCCAAAACACACAACCAGACACGATCCTGCCTACCAGAAAGACAAGATCCAGCCTCATCCACCAGAACACAGGAACCAGTCCCCTCCATCAGGAAGCTTACACAACGCACTTACCCACTTTACCCAGCGGGGGAGACACCAAGCAATGGGAACTACAAACCTGCAGCCTGTGAAAAGGAGACCCCAAACACAGTAAGTTAAGCAAAATGAGAAGACAGAGAAATACACAGCAGATGAAGCAGCAAGGTAAAAACCCACCAGAACAAACAAATGAAGAGGAAATAGGCAGTCTACCTAAAAAAGAATCCAGAGTAATGATAGTAAAGATGATCCAAAATATTGGAAATAGAATGGAGAAAATACAAGAAATGTTTAACAAGGACCTAGAAGAACTAAAGAGCAAACAAACAATGTTGAAAACACAAAAATGAAATTAAAAATACTCTAGAAGGAATCAATAGCAGAATAATTGAGGCAGAAGAACGGATAAGTGACCTGGAAGATAAAATAGTGGAAATAACTACCAAGAGCAGAATAAAGAAAAAGGAATGAAAACAATTGAGAAGTCTCAGAGGTCTCTTGGACAACATTAAACGCACCAACATTTGAATTACAGGGGTGCCAGAAGAAGGAGAGAAAAAAAAAGGGAAGGAGAAAATACTGGAAGAGATTACAGTTGAAAACGTCACTAATATGGCACAGGAAATAGTTAATCAAGTCCAGGAAGCCCAGAGAGTCCCATAGAGGATAAATCCAAGGAGAAACATGCCAAGACACATATTAATCAAACTATCAAAAATTAAGTACAAAGAAAAAGTATTAAAAGCAGCAAGGGAAAAGCAACAAATAACATACAAGGGAATCCCCATAAGGTTAACAGCTGATCTTTCAGCAGAAACTCTGCAAGCCAGAAGGGAGTGGCAGGACATATTTAAAGTGATGAAAGGGAAAAACCTACAACCAAGATTATTCTACTCAGCAAGGATCTAATTCAGATTCAACAGAGAAATTAAAACCTTTACAGACAAGTAAAAACTAAGTGAATTCAGCACCACCAAACCAGCTTTACAACAAATGCTAAAGGAACTTCTCTAGGCAGGAAACACAAGAGAAGGAAAAAACCTACAATAACAAACCCAACAATTAAGAAAATGGGAATAGGAACATACATATCGATAATTACCTTAAATGTAAATGGATTAAATGCTCCAACCAAAAGACATAGACTGGCTGAATGGATACAAAAACAAGACCCTTATATATGCTGTCTACAAAAGACCCACTTCAGACCTAGGGACACATACAAGACTGAAAGTGAGGGGATGGAAAAAGATATTCTATGCAAATGGAAATCAAAAGAAAGCTGGACTAGCAATTCTCTTATCAGACAAAATAGACTTTAAAACAAAGACTATTACAAGAGACAAAGAAGGACACTACATAATGATCAAGGGATCAATCCAAGAAGAAGATATAACAACTGTAAATATTTATGCACCCAACATAGGAGCACCTCAATACATAAGGCAAATGCTAACAGCCATAAAAGGGGAAATTGACAGTAACACAATCATAGTAGGAGACTTTAACACCCCACTTTCACCAATGGACAGATCATCCAAAATGAAAATAAATAAGGAAACACAAGCTTTAAATGATACATTAGGGGCTTCCCTGGTGGCGCAGTGGTTGAGAGTCTGCCTGCTAATGCAGGGGACAAGGGTTCAAGCCCTGGTCTGGGAAGATCCCACATGCCGTGGAGCAACTAGGCCCGTGAGCCACAACTACTGAGCCTGCGCATCTGGAGCCTGTGCTCCACAACAAGAGAGGCCACGATAGTGAGAGGCCCGCGCAGCGCGATGAAGAGTGGCCCCTGCTTGCCACAACTAGAGAAGGCCCTCGCACAGAAATGAAGACCCAACACAGCCATAAATAAATAAATTAATAAACTCCTACCCCCAACATCTTCTTAAAAAAAAAAAAAAAGATACATTAAACAAGATGGACTAAATTGATATTTAGAGGACATTCCATCCAAAAACAACAGAATACACTTTCTTCTCAAGTGCTCATGGAATATTCTCCAGGATAGATCATATCTTGGGTCACAAATCAAGCCTTGGTAAATTTAAGAAAATTGAAATCGTATCAAGTATCATTTCCAACCAGAGAGCTATGAGACTAGATATTAATTACAGGAAAAAATCTGTTAAAAATACAAACCCATGGAGGCTAAACAATACACTATTAAATAACCAAGAGATCGCTGAAGAAATCAAGGAGGAAATCAAAAAATACCTAGAGACAAATGACAATGAAAACACGACAACCCAAAACCTATGGGAGGCAGCAAAAGCAGGTCTAAGAGGGAAGCTTATAGCAATACAATCCTACCTCAAGAAATAAGAAACATCTCAAATAAACAACCTAACCTTACACCTAAAACAATTAGAGAAAGAAGAACAAAAAACCCTAAGGCAGCAGAAGGAAAGAAATCATAAAGTTCTGATCAGAAATAAATGAAAAAGAAATGAAGGAAACAATAGCAAAGATCAATAAAACTAAAAGCTGGTTCTTTGAGAATATAAACAAAATTGATAAACCATTAGCCAGATGCATCAAGAAAAAAAGAGAGAAGACTCAAACCAATAGAAATAGAAATGAAAAAGGAGAAGTAACAACTGACACTGAAGAAACACAAAGGATCATGAGAGATTACTACAAGCAGCTGTATGCCAATAAAATGGACAGCCTGAAAGAAATGGACAAATTCTTAGCAAAGCACAAGCTTCTGAGACTGAACCAGGAAGAAATAGAAAATATAAACAGACCAATCACAAGCACTGAAATTGAAACTGTGATTAAAAATTTTATAACAAACAAAAGCCCAGGACCAGATGGCTTCACAGGCAAATTCTAACAGACATTTAGAGAAGAGCTACCACCTGTCCTTCTCAAACTCTTCCAAAATATAGCAGAGGGAGGAACACTCCCTAACTCATTCTACAAGGCCACCATCACCCTGATACCAAAACCAGGCAAAGATATCACAAAAAAAGAAAACTAGAGGCCAATATCACTGATGAACACAGATACAAAAATCCTCAACAAAATACTAGCAAACAGAATCCAACAGCACATTAAAAGGATCATACACCATGATCAAGTGGGGTTTACCCCAGGAATGCAAGGATTCTTCAATATATGCAAATCAATAAATGTGATACACCATATTAACAAAGTGAAGGAGAAAATCGATATGATCAACTCAATAGATGCAGAAAAAGCTTTCGACAAAATTCAACACCCATTTATGATAAAAACTCTCCAGAAAATAGGCTCAGAGGGAACTTACCTCAACATAATAAAGGCCATATATGACAAACCCACAGCCAACATTGTTCTTAATGGTGAAAAACTGAAACCATTTCCACTAAGATCAGGAACAAGACAAGGTTGCCCACTCTCACAACTATTATTCAACATAGTTTTGGAAGTTTTAGCCACAGCAATCAGAGACTAAAAAGAAATAAAAGGAATCCAAATCAGAAAAGAAGTAAAACTGTCACTGCTTGCAGATAACATGATACTATACATAGAGAATCCTAAAGATGCTACTAGAAAACTACTAGAGCTAATCAATGAATTTGGTAAAGTAGGAGGATACAAAATTAATGCACAGAAATCTCTTATATTGCTATACACTAATGATGAAAAATCTGAAAGAGAAATTAAGGAAACACTCCCATTTACCACTGCAACAAAAAGAATAAAATACCTAGGAATAAACCTACCTGAGGAGACAAAAGACCTGTATGTAGAAAACTATAAGACACTGATGAAAGAAATTAAAGATGATACAAACAGATGGAGAGATATATCATGTTCTTGGATTGGAAGAATCAACATTGTGAAAATGACTATACTACCTAAAGCGATCTAAAGATTCAGTGCAATCCCTATCAAACTACCAATGGCATATTTCACAGAACTAGAACAAAACATTTCACAATTTGTATGGAAACAGAAAAGACCCCGAACAGCCAAAGCAATATTGAGAAAGAAAAACAGAGCTGGAGGAATCAGGATCCTGGTCTTCAGACTATATTACAAAGCTACAGTAATCAACACAGTATGTACTGGCACCAAAACGAAATATAGTTCAATGGAAGAGGATAGAAAGCCCAGAGATAAACCCACACACATATGGTCACCTTATCTTTGATAAAGGAGGCAGGAATATAAAATGGAGAAAAGACAGCCTTTTCAATAAGTGGTGCTGGGAAAACTGGACAGCTAGATGTAAAAGAATGAAATTAGAACATTCCCTAACACCGTACACAATAATAAACTCAAAATGTATTAAAGGCCTAAATGTAAGGCCAGACACTACAAAACTCTTAGAGGAAAACAAAGGCAGAACACTCTATGACATTAATCACAGCAAGATCCTTTTTCACCCACCTCCTAGAGAAATGGAAATAAAAACAAATATAAACACATGGGACCTAATGAAACTTAAAATCTTTTGCACAGCAAAGGAAAACATAAACAAGACCAAAAGACAACCCTCAAAATGGTAGAAAATATTTGCAAATGAAGCAACTGACAAAGGATTAATCTCCAAAATTTACAAGCAGCTCATGCTGCTCAGTATCAAAGAAAAAAACAACCCAATCCAAAAATGGGCAGAAGACCTAAATAGACATTTCTCCAAAGAGGATATACAGATTGCCAACAAGCACATGAAAGGATGCTCAACAACACTAATCATTAGAGAAATGCAAATCAAAACTACAATAAGGTATCACCTCACACCAGTCAGAATGGCCATCACCAACATATCTACGAACAATAAATGGTGGAGAGGGTGTGGAGAAAAGGGAACCCTCCTGCACTGTTGGTGGGAATATAAATTGATACAGCCACTCTGGAGAACAGTATGGAGGTTCCTTAAAAAACTAAAAATTGAACTACCATACGACCCAGCAATCCCACTCCTAGGCATATACCCTGAGAAAACTATAATTTAAAAAGAGTCATGTACCACAATGTTCACTGCAGCTCTATTTACAATAGCCAGGACATGGAAGAAACCTAAGTGTCCATCGACAGATGAATGGATAAACCAGATGTGGCACATATATGCAATGGAATCTTATTCAGCCATAAAAAGAAATGAAATTGAGTTACTTGTATTGAGGTGGATGGACCTAGAGTCTGTCATACAGAGTGAAGTAAGTCAGAAAGAGAAAAAGAAATATTGTACGCTAACACATATATATGGTATCTAAAAAAAAAAAAAGGTTCTGAAGAACCTAGGGGCAGGACAGGAATAATGATGCAGATGTAGAGAATGGACTTGAGGACACGGGGAGGGGGAAGGGTAAGCTGGGACGAAGTGAGAGAGTGGCATGGACATATATACACTACCAAACGTAAAATAGATAGCTAGTGAGAAGCAGGTGCACAGCACAGGGAGATCAGCTCGGTGCTTTGTGACCACCTAGAGGGGTGGGATAGGGATGGTGGGAGGGAGATGCAAGAGGGAGGGAATATGGGGCTATATGTATACGTATAGCTGATTCACTTCGTTAAACAGCAGCAACTAACACAACATTGTAAAGCAATTATACTCCAATAAATATGTTTAAAAAATATAACAGAATACACTGGTTTTGGTATTTTATGAATGTTTTAGAAAACAAAGGGAGAAACAACTATTAAATGAATCTCTATATGCAAAAACATTACATTTTCATAATAATGGTTATAAAGAAAGCTTTACCTAACTTGTCAGGAAAATCAGATACAGACAGACAGTCCCAAGTGTGTCCTCATGGGAGCCTGAGGATGTGCAGGTGCTCTGAGGCCGAGAGCTGCAGCGCTGGGGGTGGGGACACAAGTAGGTGCAGATCTGGGAATTTAATCTCTCTTTTGCAATATACACCCATTCTGGACCACCCTTGGTGTGCAGATTTAACCCTTAGTTAAATCAGTTAGAAGGTTAGAGATGGCAGAGAGAGGAGGGAAGAGAGAAGAGAAGTGGCTGCTATTTCCATGCTACCTCCAGGAGGTCTTGGTCACCAGTAAATCAGGAAAGACAAATAAGCAACAGTCCCTTTCCCACAGGCACAGAAGCATGAGAAGCTCATTTCAGTATATGAAGCATGCATGGAAAAGGCACTTTCTATAAGAACATAGAATAGAGGCTCCAAATCCTTAAGGGATGGGGGAGTATTAAAAAAGACTTCCTGGAGATCTCACTTGCAGCAATATTGTGTAAATGTGGAGGGAGAGAAAAAAAGGTGTGTATGAAGGGAAAGAGGTGGGAAAGAGTGCGGCCTTCATGGGGGTGGCATGTATGTGCCTGATGGTTGAGCACAAGTTGTTCCTTGTTGCTGGAGCTTAAGGTCCACTATGTGGCAAGGGGTGCAAAACAAGCTAGAGAGATAGGCTCACTCAGGGCTGAGTGCCAGGCTAAGGAAGTTGGATATTGTTCTCTATAGCATAGGGAGCTACCAAAGCTTAGCAGAAGTGACAATGAGAGATTTGCATTTTGGATGGATGACAGTGTGTGTTGGATTTAAGGATGACAGACTGGAAAGGATACCGGTTAGGACTGTTGCCATAAGAAAGATGATGAAGACTGTATGAAAACCATTGTTGGAGTGTTGCTAGTAGGAATGGAGGGAATGGTTTCTGATTCTAAAAATATTTGGATACTTTGGTTAAATATGACTGAATAAACACATTTACTTAGATTAGATCCCTCCCCCAGACAAATTGTAATAGTAGAGAGAGAGAGAGAGAGAGAGAAAATGGAAACAAAGGAGGACA
This sequence comes from Aethalodelphis obliquidens, assembly GCF_003676395.1. Taxonomy (NCBI): domain Eukaryota; kingdom Metazoa; phylum Chordata; class Mammalia; order Artiodactyla; family Delphinidae; genus Aethalodelphis; species Aethalodelphis obliquidens. Next base: position 20,634,488 of record NW_020837969.1, on the reverse strand, counting down.
CAGAGATAATGCAAGCCATATCAATAATATTTTTACTCTGTAAAGTATTGATAGATGGACTGTTGGTAGCTACATAGAGGCTACAGAGAGCTGTATTCTCAGCCTTCCTGGGGAAAGTCAGTAAGAAGGAAGCAGATTCCTTGAGCTTAAAGAAACCTGAACTTGCTCAAAGAATGGAGGCACCAGTTATTAGGGATGGGAATGTGGGGATGAAAAGAGGAGGAATGACTTTACATGTAGCACTTAGATTCCCAGATCCACCGGCCCATGCTGCCTAGCCAGTTAACTGCCTGTCTGCCACTTCAACAGGGCACAAGAAGTTTATTCTCTCCAGAGACTAATCACACAGGTTCTGGACCCAAAGAAACTGGGCAGAGCTGAGGGCAGGATAAGATGCAGGAGTGGAAATAGAGAGTAAGTGAAAGGCTGACACTCCCTTCTCCTGCTCACCCCTTTGGATTTTGACAACCAGAAATCACCTAGCATTTGTGAGACTTCCCAAAGAGAGCTGCAGTTCAACCAGATCATTAGTCATCACTAGTAAACAAGTCTTAGAGTGGCCCCCTCCCATCTTCGTTCCAGCATAGAGCATCCAATCAACTTTTAGTGACTTATCTTTATATATAAAAATACAGCTAATGCTCACCAGATATATAAGGAAGGCTGCTAATATCAAAGGCAGAACAAAAAAGAATACATACAAAAAAATGAAATTTGGAGAAAACAGAGATAATGCAAGGAGGAAAAGAAAACTGCAGAGAAAGCCATAATTAGAATCAATGGAGAAATGATTTAAAAATACCATAATCAGAACAGGATGCCATAGAAAAGGACTATCTAGAGAACATGAATGGTCATATATTTTTTAAACAAAAATTTAAAAATTCAATAGAATTTTGGAAAATAAATTAGCAAAAATTTTCTCAGAAAGAATATAAAAATGAAAAGGGCACAGAATATGGAAGACAAAGGTTTAAAAAAGTAGAGGATAAGTCCAAGAGGTCTAATATCTAAATCATAGGAGATACAGAAAGACAACACAGAAAACCAAGAGGAAGAACTTATTTTTCAAAATACAAGGATATCACCAGAAATGAAGGAATGAGTTTTCAGATGTAAAGGGACAAACAGATAACTAGAAAAAAAAAAAAGAGAGAGAGAGAAAAAAAAAAAGAAACAGACTAACATTAAGGTATATCACTATAAATTCTCACTCCACTAGAGATAAATAGAGAATCTAAATTTTTGATAGGGAAGATGAAAACAGTTCACATATAGGACTGGGAATAAGAGTGTCATTGGACTTCTCAAGAGCAAAACTGCAAGCTAGAAGGCAATGCTTAGACATTTTAAAGGAAAATTATTTCCAACCAAGAATTCTATACCTATCTAAACTATCAATCAACTGTCAGGGCAGATTAAAAGCATTTTCAGACATGGAAATTAATTTTAAAAATGATATATTCCATAAACTATTTCTTAGGAAGCCATTAGAAAATCTATTCCATCATAACAAGGAAGTAAACTGAAAAAGGGGAATATAAATGAATTCCAGGAAGCAGGGGATCCATCCCAGGATGAGTCAAAGAAAACCCCCTGGATAATGGTGACAGGCTGACAGCTGGGAAGAGGGATAGATAACAGATAACCCACAGGGAAGCAGAAAAATAGAAATCTTCATGAGAAATACCTTCAAGGAAAAAATAAAACAAGACAAAACCAACCAGATGGATTACCAGATCAATCATGTCAACATATTGAAAAAAGTTTTACAATTCTGGCAAAGAGTTTGGAGATGAATAAGAGAAGAATATAGAGAATAAGCCCTGTTTCCCTCAAAGGAGGCAACTAAGGGGGAAAAATTGTTTCTAATAAAGGAACATAATCATATTATAATATTATGAGGTGTGTGTGTGTGTGTGTGTGTGTGTGTGTATGTGTATGTGGTACAGGAGATAAATCCTTATCTTTTACAGCTAAATAACTAAAAGGGGAAATCACGAAATTCAGTTAAGCATGTTATTTAGAAACATAGAAGCAAATATCAATAGAAACAGCAAGACATTTAAAATGATTGCTCTGGGGAGCAGAAATTAGGAGGGGGAGAGATGGGGTAGGGAGTTGCTAATTTTCATTATACATGTAGTTATACTACTTTGACCATTAAAACATGAGCATGTTTTTTGTTGATACAAATAAAAAATAAATATCACAAAAGGAAACAAAGGGAAAATCATCTGGATTTGAAGTTGGCTGGGTAGGTGAGGTGACAAAGGTAGAGTATTCTACGTGAATGATTAGATTAGGCAATGTGAAGCTGATTTTAGGAAAGGAGCAGGTATCTGGTGGCAAGAGCTATGAGGAAGAAAAAGAGATAAGTTGCATTGTAGATATCCTGAGTTTGAAGGTGCATGTGGCCTCAGGATGATTTGATCAGACTGTATCAGGATTCTATCTTTCCTCTTTGCTTTTCTTTTGTTTGCTGACCTTAATCTCTGAGAAGAGCTTCTCCATGCAGCAGACGATATGGCTGTAAGCATGTTGAGAATTACATAGTTTAGTTTGTGACCAGAAACTAAAGTATGCAGTCTTGTTTGACAGGTCTGAAAATTTCTGGAGATATTATGCAATCTAAGCTGGATGATGACATGCTCCCCTTCATGGCCAGAGGCTGGATGTGTTACCAGAAGAAGGTGTCTTAAGAGAAAAGTAATATACATCACATCCATAACTTTTCTTAAAAATTGTATTCCCTTCTTTCAAGGCCCACCTCAAAATATACCCTAATGATAGACGTTGTGACTACTTCAACTGGAATTCATTTAACGTTCCTTCATGACACCCATTGCTTTATTACCTAGTATGTCCTTTAACATTTGTTGCATTTAGTTGAATTTTTTATGTGTGTATATTATATCTCCTCTCTGAGATTTTAAGCTCCTTATGTGAAAGTGTAAAATGTAACTATAAAGAAAAACACTGGAAGGTTTCTACCTAAATAAGAATGTCCAATAGTAAACTGGGAAGTCTGCAGATTTTAATGATTCCACTACTCACAGCTTACCTAGAAGGCCCTCTTGGTAATTGTTTTTGAACTTACTACGCATTCTTTTCTTAAAAAATATTTTTAATAAATTTTTTTTAAATTTGCAATTTTTAAAGATTATTTTCCATTTACAGTCATTACAAAATATTGGCTCTATTCCCCATGTTGTACAATACATCCTGGAGCCTATCTTACATCCAACAGTTTGCACCTCCCACTCCCCCTCTCTCCCCACAGGTAACCACTAGATTGTTCTCTATTCTTCTATATCTTCTTTTGAAATATTTGTCCTTTTCAAGATAATTACATTTTTAAACAGTCAAATCTAGTGACAGGTTTCATGAAGCAGAATTTTTGAAGTAAATTTTTGGTAAAGATGTTTGATTTAGATTTAGATTTTTGAAATGGACAAATTCAAGAACAGTTTTCATGAATAAAGTAATGATAATATAATGATGCTTTTTTCCATGGTTTGTACTGTAAGTTACAGTTTTTGACGTCTGAAAACAACAAAAGAGAATATATTGTGGTACATGAAAATTATATGAAATTGAAATTTTAGTATCCAGAAGTAAAATGTTATTGGAACACAACCACGTACATTGCTTTACGTACTGTCCACGCTGCTTTTGCAATATAACAGCAGAATTGAGTAGTTGTGGCAGAGACCAAATGGCCTGCAAAACCTAAAATATTTGCTATTTGACACTTTATAGAAAAAGTTTGCTGACCCCTGACTTAGAAAAATAATATTTTTGTGGATGTCTATGTTCTGACATATTTCTCAAAAGAAATTCCAAAAGAAACTGGTTTTAGTAGTTTATATTATAGTGATTTGATTTGACATTTCTTATTTTAAATTAAATTCATTTTCATGGCATATAACATATATCCATTCATTTAAGAAATGTTCAATTCATATATGCCAGACACTGCTTGTAGAAAACAAAGGAAAGTATAAAGAGTAAAATAAAAATTTTAGTATCATTATTTTACTGTCAGTTCTCATGCTCTCAAAAACATCTATAGAGTGCTTTCCACACTGTTAAGAGATCAATAAATCTTTATTAGTAATTAATTTTGTTGCATTTTACACATAGAGTGTGTTTCCCATTATGTGCTGAATGGCTCCATATGCTTATAAAGAGATAAAAGGAAGTTATGCAGAGAGCTTTATGATTTAAAAAATGTAAAACATTAATGGAACTAGAAAGAGGCAATGGAGCACTGCAGCTGAAGGCAGGTCTTGGAGCCAGACTGTCTGCCTTCCAATCCTGCTATGCTACTAAGTTTTTACTCAAGTTACACATGGAAGCCCTAGGGTGGGAGATCACCCCCTCTCCTGGCTTCAGTTTCCTCGTCTGTAGACTTCTGCGCTTGAGATGAAAGGATCTGTAAGGTCTCAAGGATTTTATGAACAGATACGCTGGCTTTTAATTTTTAACATTTCCATTAAGAGACATTGTTTGGTGTGATGTGGGATAACAAGGAGATAAGAACGAGGTCAAATAAATATTTACCATTGGCTAAGCATTAACCATTGCTTTGTAATATTAGATGAATTATTTTGTCCTCCTTTAAAAAGCAGAATCCTCACTCATGTGTGGATAAGCATATTGGTCCTTTCATTTTTCAAAGTGAAGTGAAAAATATATAACAGTAGAGATGAGTTTGATTCCTAAACAAATTGTCCAGAACTATAGTTAAAGCTGAGTAATTTTTTGTCAAATCTAAACAGTTGGAAAGTCCTCCTTTATTCTCCAATCCAAAACATGATTCATTTAGAGATTTGTAGAGATGGGTAATAGCTCTTCTTGGGGACATATTTTGCACGTAGACTTCTAACTTTTATTATATCGATAGGACAGTAATATGAAAATACTTATTTTAATAAAGACATACATTTGAAATATCGATAGTCTTTTAAGAGACTATCAACAAGACATTGCATGAGAAAATACTCACGAGTCTTCATTTAAAATAAAGTCTATGTCCTGTTAAACAATAATTTATTTTTAAGTTTTAGCTTCTTGGGGCAGTTGCGTTAAGAAAATTGTTTAAAAACACTTTTCAATTAAAAGGCAGGTCACTGTTACCCGTGATGTGTGTGTGTGTGCACTCACATGACACACGTGTGCTGTGAACATCGGCTTATATTCACATATGCACACCTAGAAAGCCATCAGATGGAAAAGGAAATATAGGGGGATCCTTTTGTCTAGGAAGCTCCCTATGTGAATTTACTTTAAATAAATAAAATAATAATCTGTTAGCCCAGTCATTATTTTGTCATTAATATGTATATGGTACATTGTCTTTTGGGGAAGAAGAATCATTAGCCAATTGTGATAACTATGATTTTGGAAAAAATAAATTAAATTTGTGGCCTGAACATTTACAACACTGACTCCACACCTATCAGTGATACCAGTATTCTAACTCACCCAAGTAATCTGCTCGTTCTGTAGAGAGGATAAACAGAAGCCAAAATGCACAGACATCTACTTAAAGAAAAATCTATCTTAGCAAAACAACAAAGCCCCACAGTAAATTCGTTTTATTAGAAAATTAAGCCCTTTTTTTTTCCCAAAGATACTATATAATTTTCATGTCCCAGATGATATTCTGCCTTCTAAGTTGTCCTTGTTAACATAGATCACTTTGCCCTGAATGGTGGCCAGGGTGGCTTTGCTCTTTGAGGCTACAAACCAGACAGGCTACAAGAGTTAAGCCAAGGGGAGGCTTGCCCTGTCCAGTTCTTGGAAGAGGAACTCCCAGGGAGAGGATGGGCATCTCCAGATGGGCATTCTGGTCAGGGGTTTCAGACCATCTAAAGAATTCTTTTCCTCAACTACATATGTGGCATTTCTTCTGAGTCAGATGGAAAAAATATGTTTGAACTCATATATAAAACCTGTGAAAGGTTTCACAACCTTTTACTGCTTGTTTACTTAAAACAACAAAAGCTTGTTTTCCTAAAGCCCTTCCAATGCTGATGTTCTACAGTGCTTAGTCAGAGGCACAGTTCTCGATTTACTCAGTGAAGGTCAAGGGTAAAACAGGCTAATGGATCCCTGTTTCTCTGTGTTTCAGCCTCTTGGGATTCTGCCCTCCAGTCACACTGAACTTCCTTTTGTTATTGTAATTGGCAATGCTCTTCCACCTCAGACCTTTGAACATGATGTTTACTCTGCCTAAAAGCTCATACTCTGCTTCTTTGCTTGGCTAATTCCTGCTGATTCAATGTTCTTCATTTGACATAGTTACTGCTACCTTATATATGCCAACCTCCTTCCAGGCTTTGCTTAAATAAAACTTTTTCTAGGAAGCCTTTACTGGCTCTTCTAACTAGTTAGATGATCTTGCTACAGGCTCCCACAGCAACTTGCACTTCTATCATAGCCCTTAACATATTTTATTGTCCATCACTTCCAGTTTCATTGTCATATGGGCTTGACTTGTGAGCTTAGCGAGAACGCGGAATGGGTCTATCATCTTCACCTTTGTCTACTCCCAGGGCCCAATGCAGTATCTGGTACTAAGCAGTTGTGAAAAGATTCTTACTGAGTGATCACCAAAAATAATTACCAGAGCTTTTAGTATAGGTATGAATATAAACAGAACTCCTTTAGAAGTAGAAAAAAGAAAACTGAAAATTGAACACGTTTGGTTTGAAATTCATTTATGCACCGAGTTCATTAGCCACATAGCATGTTTAATATTTAGCTCATTGAAAAAGTTCAGATATGTAGAAAATTAGAAAATCAATGGTTTTGATAAATCATTGATAAAATCAGTGATTGTTCTCATTTCAAATGAAATAAGACATCATTGGGAGGGTTGTTATTTATAATCATCATATTGTTGCATATCAGTTAAAATATATTATTTTCTAGAGCTTGACCATTACCATAAAGACTAATTCAAATATTCTAAATATTGCAATCACATTTTAAAAACACTTTGCTACGTGAAATGAAACTTAAAAAAAAATCTAGCCCACAGCACATAATCATTTATTGGTTACCTGTATTAGTCAGCATGGGCTGCATAACAAAATACCATAGGCTGGGTGGCTTAAACAACTGAAATTTACTTCTCACTGTTCTGGAGGCTAGTAGTTCAAGATCAAGGTCCAGCAGGATTGACTCCTGGTACCGACTCTCTTCCTGGCTTAACAGATGGCCACCTTGCCGCACCCTCACATGGGCTTTCCTCTGAATACGTGAGGGAAGACAGCAAGCTCTCTTGTCTCCTCCAATAGAGACACTAATCCTATCGAATCAGGGCCCCACCCTTATGACTTCATTTAACCTAAATTACTTCAATATTCTAAATACAGTCACATTGAGGGTTAGGGCTTCAAGATATGAATTTTGGGGCACCCAACGCAGTTCGTAGCTTTATCATTCTAGAATAACATTTTAAGTAATACAACTTGAAGCCCTGGAAAGAATTCTTTTGGTGTGTATTACACAAAGTAGTACTGATTCATTAAAAAAAGAAATCTTTTTTTTTTTTTTTCAATTAAGCACTGTTACTATGATGCAAGGGAAGTTATTTTTCTGGAGTTTGGAGTAATAGTTACTGACTTGGCATTATCTTTACAGGAATTGATATCATTTGGCCAGATATCACACAAGGCATTTCCTCTTGAACTTTTTAATGTCATCTTATTTAGACTTTTAGACCTGGTCATGAACTCAGAAGTCACTCAGTCCAATTCCTTTATTTAAAGATGAGGAAATTTAGGTCAAAGAGCTTGAGTTGCCCAAATACCTAGCAAGTTAGTCAAAGTGTTTCATAATTTGTTTCAATTTACATTTTATCTAAATTGTCCTTCCTTCTCCTGCACTGTATATTTTCACCATACCAGATTACTTGGCAACTACTTTTCAAAGTCCTGATTGAAATCTCTCCAAGACAATTCTGTCTGCACCACCCAAACAGAATTGATTATTCATTTCTCTCTGTCTCTTTAGAATTTTTCCAAATGCTTGCATATCACTTCTTGAATTATGTAAAAGTAATCTGTGTTAATTTACATTCTTCATTAAATTATGAGCTTAGTATAGGACCTTAATAAATGATTTCCAAACTTCCCTTCTGAAGGTCATGTGGCTCATAAATGATATGTCAATAATGGAAATCTGGGTCTCCTGACTTCCTGATTAATGTTCTTCTTATTCCTAGATAACACTTCACTCTTCAGATACTTATTTTAGCATTCTGGAAGGTCGACGAGGGCGCAGCATTTCATAAAGGTAAGTCAGAGAAGCCTCACAAAAGTCCTTCTCTGCGTTAGATACGACATCCTAATTCACTGTCTGACGCCTACATAGTTCAAATACACCACAACAAAGAAAACTGTTATATTTCTCAGGGGGCAAATTTACCCCAAGAATTCAGCACCAAAAGTCAAGTCTGAATTTTACTGTTATGACTCTGGCTTGTGGAAGAACTGGAAGAATAGTGCAGGAACTGAGCGTGGTCACGTTGTAGGATGCCTCAAACAGATTAAAGGTCATGAAGTTAAGCCTGGGGCAATTGTTTTCTGAACTCTGGCACATTCTTACCGGGTTTCTGCTGTTTTATTGCTTTTGGCCCTTCCCTTAGGGTTTAGCAAGGATTGGGAAATTCTGAATAAAGTTACAAGAAGACAGGTTGATTCTCCTTTCATGATTCAAATTCCAATTCTTTTCATCTTCAAATTTTTTTTTGTCCTGGGAATTATAATAGTTGGGATATTTTGCAACAGATGTGTTGTAGTCTTATGAAAATCGAGATGGACAAAAAAACACCTATTTTTTAATGTATGAAGATTCAGAAGTAATAAGATATTAGAAATTTTAATAAGAAATTAAAATTCTTATTTTAATAAGATATAGAAATTAATAAGATATTAGAAATTTTACATCCTCTGAAGATGTAAAAATGTCCAGAAGAAATTAGAAGAGGGCTACCTGATAATAAAAAATATAAATTCCACTTAGGGTACACATTTTATAAAAATACCTGTGTATATATTCTCATAAACTAGGTATTATCTTAAAAGAGATAAGGACTTTCTTAAAATCCCCAGTTAAATCTTTAAAGCTAATCGAGCTAACATTTTGTTCTATAAAAAACATTCTCTTATCCACCTTAAGTTTTTCTGGAACTAATAGCTGTAAGTCAGAAGATTCTAACTTACTAATTAACTGAAATCAATGTTATCAGAACAAGTCTCTTTTCCAATATGCAAGTCGAAGATAGAGGGATGACCTTTGATTTGCATTTACTCCAAAAAGTGCTTGATTTCTCTGGGTTTCTTGTGGGTTTGCTTAGCAGCATAGACTATTATTAATTTACCTCCTTCGTTTTCTTCTGGTCTACAATAGGTGAAAGAAATATAATAAGACTTTTTTTTTCTTTTAAGAAACAAACATTGAATATTTTTCCATTTTATCCATTATAGTTTCGTTTCCCAAATAATCACAGAACACAGGGTTACAATATCCTTGAAAGTACAACATAAAATTCCTGCTAAGGAAGGAGTCAGATGAAAACGCTAACAGAGAAAAGAAATAAAAGAGAGGTGGTGAGTAGAAAAGATTCCCTTTGATCTGAACCCAAGCACACAAGATGGCCATTACTTTCAGATTTTCTTTCTTTTCCCTTTTTGTATATACTCACTGACAAAGTTACTCAGAAGAAGACTATGTTACATTGCAAGCTTGTGGAAGATATTTGCTTCCAAATTATTTGAAAGATGATGCCTATTTTATTATGCAAAAGCAAAACAGTTACAAATTGTCTCTTTAAACAGTATTTGTTCTCTGTCCTCTCTGCTGTCTCACAAAACCTGGCCCATTAGCTGATCTGGAATTCCTGGCAACTGAAGTGGCTTATTTTGTAACCTTAACCCATCAATTTGGCTTTATTGGGTAATGCTATGCTCAGGTAATGCTATGTAAATCTGGGCAAATGAGTTTTACTTCAAGACCTCGGACTCAGATTATAAATGAAAAGGGCCCAGTTCTGCTGTCCATGTGCACCTGCAGCTCTGCTTGAGGTCAGGGGTAATTGCTACTATTGGAAGAGGTGAAGTTTACTTTCAACCGGTTTAGCAAAACACAACTTATTCTAAATACAACATCAGAGAGGAAATCTCAGCAAATCCAGTGATGTTGAAATTTGTGTGGAACAGCAATCCAAAAACTGGTTTTGTGACATCCAAGAGTGCTTTCAATTGTCTAAGGAGTTTTGCAAAATTCTTAAAGGAATTCTAGAAATATTCTTAACTGTTTATTACCAAAAAAAGGATAAAAAATAAAATAAAAATATCAACCATGCCACGATTTCAGGAGAGACAATGGACAGTGACATAAAGTTAAGAAATGAGATGCTGTTATAACTTTTAACAAGTAGGAAGTTTAAGTTCTAAAGCATTACAATATGTACCAAAACATACATGAAATTAAACTAATACTATTTAGGCATCATGGAAAGAATAAACAGAAATGCGTAGCAAACTGCAGATGTGTTTACACTTGATGGAGTTTGACAGGAATGGGACAACTGCTAAAGGCAAAACTTATGAAGAGCTACTGTATCAACATTTTAAAAGTGGGTAAACTGGGTTCTCCATTAGGGTACTTAGAAAGCATCCTCCCAGAACTGGAGAGAATACATTCTTTGCCTATCTCCACAGGAGACAGAACAACCTGGGTTCAAATGAGCTGTGTTGCCTTGAGCAATTTATTGTATGTCTCTTGAGTCCTAGTTTCCTCTTCTGTAAAATGAGGATAATAAAGCTCACTTCATTGGATTATTTTGAGAATTAAATGAACATAAGACCCTCAGCACAGGGCCTTGCCCAGGGTGAATACGCAATGCGTGTTAATTTACCTAAGGGGGTGTGTGTACATCAGAATCACTTGGGTAATTTTAAAACATACTATTTCCAGGGCCCCACTACAAACCAATTAAAATCAGAACCTGGGGTTAGGGACCATACATACATTGGTATTATAAAAGCTCCCCTGGAGATTCTAATTGCAGTCAGGATTGCAAACCACTGATCTAAGCTATCTAATTAGTCTAACAGTGGTTTTAAACCCTGGCTGCACTTTGAAATCACCTGGAAACTTAAACAATACTGATGCCTGGCTTTCTGTTTCTGATTTAATTTATACAAGGTTCAGCTTGGGAACTGGAAGTGTTAAACATTCTTCAGTTAATTATTTTTTAAAAATCTCACTTTACTGAAGTATGACATACACAGAGCTGTACATAGTTAATGTTTATAACTGATGACTTTGGAGATAAGTATACAATCCTGAAGCCATCACCACCACCAAGGTCACACACATATCCATCACCTCCAAAAGTTTCCTCCAGCCCCCTTTGTTGATTTTTATTTATTTTTTCCCCAGTTAATTCTAACGTGCCCCAGGTTGAGGACCACAAAGAATTAGGAGGATGACACTTATTCTGTGTGTTCTGGTTGCATAATGTGTTTTCTTTTATAAATAGTGTAATTTTTCTGATTATACAAGTAATCCGTGTCTTTAAAAATTATTGAATGCAGAGAACTGTGAAGAAGATAGTAATTTAAAACAATCCATAATCTCACCGCCCAGGTAGAAACATCGTCAACAGTTTGGTTTGTTTCGTCTTTGTACGCTGATTGTTTTACATGGTTGAGCTTATGCTGCGTACACAGTATTATATTCCTTCTCTTTTTTATTTTACATTACAACACAATATTTTTCAATGTCATTTAATATACATTTCAGGTATCATTTTAAAGAAGTAACCCTACCTTAAAAAAAACTCCATTACATATTATTTTGCATATTTCAAAGAAAATTCCAGACGAATTATCTAGGAACTTTTTGGCAAACTTCCCCTACCAAAATCAAGTTTCCCTGAGGAAGGAGTAGCCTCAAGCTTCTTGCTCAAGGCAGAATTCAAGAAGCTGACATTGGTATTGCTGCCCAAGTCCTCCTCATCAATCCCATTTATCAGTAATCTTCTAAAGGGAAGTCATGGCCTTGGATGCTGGGCAATGGGCCAGGTAATGATTTGAATGCCAAGCTAAGACAGACCTCCAACAGTCAAGGCAGGAAGAAGATGGATGAATGGAAAATGTCCTAAAACCAAAGAAATAAATCCAAACTCAGAGTCAGAGTCTCTGGACACAGTAGATTGTCAACTACTAAGCATTTGAGAAAATCAGCAGAACTTGCCAGTTTCTTGCCCGTACGGAAGAAGGTATCGAGCAGTGGCTTAAACTGAAGCTGCTTACAAGGCAAAGATGAATTAGCACAAACTAAGTTCATCTAGTCTGCGGAATCAATCTAGAAGCTGAGGATAAAATTTGCAGGGAAGATGAACTCAGTGACACTAAAGGATGTAGAAGCTGAGCAGTGAAGATTCAACGACTTGCTGGAAGTTAACCAGTAAAACTGGAGAAACAGTCTGTGTTCGGGGGCATTGTAAATAGTCTGGCTTGGAAAAATTTCCTCGACATCCTCCAGAGTGGAGGCACCAAAGTGTGAAATTAGAACACTTGTCTTGGTGCAGTCAGATTTCTGGGTACTCTCTAAAGTGGGAGCCAAGCACCTCATAATGCAATCATCTCAAGGCTAAGCCTTAGGTGAGAGGTAAACTCAGATATAGGTTCACCTTTCCTGGATGCATTACCTCACAACTCTTCCATTTTTGAACAGGCACCTCTGTTTCTCATAATCCATGATTAATTATCTGTCCTCTAGTATTGTTGCCTATTTTTTAAATGTATGTTAATCTTCTTACTACAACAAAACTATAAACAAGGGGAGGTGTGGAAGAGGGAAAGGAATTTACATTACGTTTAGAATAAAACTCAAACTTACCATAGTCTGCGGGCCCTGTGTGAACTCACTGCCGGCCCCTTCCCATTCCCCAAGCATTCCACACACTTTCCTGTCTCAGGGCCTTTGCTCTGGATATTTCCTACCTAGACCTCTCCTCTTCTGGCTCTTTTCATCCACATGGATGGCTTCTTCTCATCATTCAAGTAGTACAGCATCCTAGAGAGGCCTTTCTAGACTATCCTACCAAAAGATTTACTCCCTCTTACCTCTATTTTTTTTTTCAACTTTTTCCCCTTATCACAATGCAGTCATTCCTTTTTTCTGGACTTATGCATATCTGCCTATTCTGTGCATGCTAATGGCATACAATAGTTGGTCTCTACAACCAGGAGCCTACACTTTAGTAGGGGATAGAAACATGACTCATACACTCTCATAAGGCATTGCAAAATCCTAATTCTGTTAAGATCTATGAATGAGAGCCCATGGAACTAACCTGTAAGTATCCGACTTTGGATTTCTTTGTAGTTTGTTATCTGTCTCGCACTTGAATATGTGTTTCCTAAGGGCAGAGTCTTTGCTTTGTCTGGTTCTGCACTGTAGACCCATAGCACGCACATTGTGAGGACCTAATAGGTGTCATTGGATAAATGAATGCTAAGCATTTACATCTACACTTTCCGTTAAACTTCATGGTAACCATGAGAACTACGTACAACTATCCCTATTTTATGGATAAATAGGCTTGAAGCTCAGATAAGAAATGAGTTCAAGATCATGAAGCTGGTGACAGAACCAGAAGTTGAACCTAGTTCTTATCCCAAGTCATTGCCCTTTCTATTCCACAAAAGGCATGGGAGAGGCAAAGAAAAAATTACTGTGAATTGCTTTACAATGGTGTAGAAACTAAGCACATTAGTTATTTTCGTATGTCCTCATAAGATCAAAAGCAAAAACCAAAACAAACAAACCTACTACCATGCAAAAGAATCCTACAACTTTATTTTCCAATAGCATTGCAGTACCAACAAGATCTAACTTCACCAAGCAACCTCAAATATTTCTAGGGTTTGGTGATTGCAAAATTGTATTTGGTTTGGATCTCTTTGTATCTGGCACCAAAACAACAACTTGAACAATCAAGAACAAAGCTGTATGCTTGTGTGGCATTTGCTTGAGTCGCTAAAGGAAACCAGGTACAAAGGTACATACTCTCTTAACTCTTTCTACACTCTAAGAAGTTCTCTGAAATTTGGAAGAAATTCCTACAGTGGCTTCTTCGTTAATTACGATGTGAGCGTTAGCAAGGAGAGGCGCGCATGTGCGTGTGTATGTGTATGCATGTGCAGGTGTGTATTTTGCTCACATATTTGCTTTTATATCCTCCTTTAATTCCTCCAAGATCTCTCCTTCCAGATCCTGGATAATATAGGGCTAGCCTCCAGCTTTAGAGAAAAGGCAAGAGCTCAGGGGAAGTCAGAGAACACTAATAAAGTGGTTTCTGACTCAGATTCTCAGATGACACTCTGAACTCTGCATGGAATGCCAGCCCATCAGCTTTTTCTTCAGATTTGCCCCACCCAGTTTGCTTCCCTCCTCGCAAGTCCAGCATTGGTTTTAAGTTTCCACGTCTCTGGGTTATGCCACTACTAGCTCCCCTTGTGCCTGGTGGCCCTAAGTACTGGCATAAAAATCTCTAAGCTTACATAGATTCCCTTTTTGGCACAGGGTTAGGTGATTTTTAAATTTATCACATACTAAAGACTTCTTTCCAAACCTTTCAAAAATCAGTCAAAACTAAACACCTTTTCTCTAATTAAATAAAACCATGTATATTTTAAGAAAAATCGTCTCATATTTCTAATTCATTTACCTGTAAACCATCAAAACAATAAGAACTAATTGTTGTCTACGAATCTCTTTTGAGCTTGTTAAAAGGTAATTGAAAAGTTTTCCCCTCATGCTTAATTAACCTCATATTTTGCCGAGGATTAAACTTGGTATGTTTGAGACTGATGAAAAATCAGTGCCCAAAGACTTTTAACACTTTCTTCAACTGGGACAAATGTCCTCCTGTTCTGATACTTAATTTACATTTAATCCAATCTGCATTCCATTAGTATAATCCTTTGCCATCCAATTCCATTTTTAATTTCCATTTCACAACCTCTATCCTATTACTAGCTTTCACATAGGTCAAGAGAGTACCCTGTAGGAATACATTCGTTTACATAAATTGAGGAAAATTACTTTGAGTTAAACTGATTACCTCTATCCTTTGGAATTAGGGGCACACAGGGCCATAGAATCCAATCAGTCAAGTCCCATGTGGCTTGCTGATACCCAAGGTTATGTAGGAGGAGCTGAACCAACCCCTTTGGTGGTGTATTATCCTCCCTTGTAGGAGGACTAACTGGTCTCAGTTCACCTGAAGACACTAAGATATTTCCAGGATCCTCCGGAAGGTCAGTGCCTTCATCCTGCTATAGGTGTGATCAGCCCTCAAACAAAAGGCGCCTTGGAGTACATCGGATTCAAATGCATAAGGTGCCACACATGTCGCTTTGAGAGTCCGGGAGTCTGCCTTCCTCAATTAACCTCCTACAGCACCTTCATTGTATAGCACCGAGCAAGCAGCCTCGAGACGGTGTTGCTGCTGGGTTTCCAGACATGTGTCATTTCCATTGCATATTTAGTAGCACATAACTGCCTGAAGTGGGGAGACGGGAATGTGAGGCATGTCTCACCGAGGAGGAGGGTTTTTATTTAAAAAAAATATCACTCAACTGCTAATGGAAACGTCAACCTCCCAGCCCTATTCTTAAAAATAAATAAATACTAGAAGTTCCTCGTGTGAGAGGCACATTAGGGACACAAGATATTCATTTCCATGAAGTCACTCACAGCAGGCCTGTCTGGAAAAATGCTTTCATCTTCTGTGAAGGAGGGGGGAATGGTACCAGCAAGAAGGTTTAAAGACCAAGACTTTGAAGTAGAGGGTGAAGTGGGAAAAGTGATCTTCCAGTCAGGTGAATGTGGGCCAAACCAGATTAATTTCTACACTTCAACGTGTGCTGCATGAGGACCATAGAGTTATGCTTTGTAGAGGAGAAGGCTCTACGTCCAGTCCAGTGGTGTTCGCAGGGCATTTCCTGCAGTCCTGGCGTTCCCCCCCCGGGACCCCAGGGTGCAGAGGGCAGCTGAAGTAGGGGTGCCATGTTGCTGCAGCCAGGACAGCTCTGCTTTTAGCTGCTTCATGGATTGTGGTGGTGACGAATTTAATTCATTTAACGCACACTCACTGAGCATTTACTATGATGCTGACACTTTCCAAGTGTGGTCTATGCGATGGTGATCAAGGCTAGACGTGGCCTCGGCCTCATGGAGGCTGTGGCCTCTGCAAGGTTCTTTGTGGGCTGTTGGGAGGTGTGTGAGTGTTAACACCGTGATGGTGTGAGTGCTAACACCTCATTTTGAGGATTTATAAACTGAGGCCCAGACAACATCCCCCCAAATAATTAACTGAAGAGCTGCGGATAGAATCTAGATGCCATGACTTATATTTCAGTGTTCCTCCTCCTAAGCTCAGAGCACACACTGGAAGAGAATGGATAAAAAAGTGTAGAAATGGCTCAACTGCAGAGGATGTGAATTTTGGTCCATGACTGGGTCTTGTATCTCTTTCTATTCATTCAAGTGCTCTCTCAAGATGCCAGTGAAACTGTACACCCATTCTTGGGCTTGGGGAAAATCAGTTGCATGGGCCTCACTCCTTCCAGACCACTGTCTCTGATTCACCTCCGATCAGAGGTCATTTGGCTGCCCTTCGTTCCAAGAGCCTCCCTATCAGTCCCCTTGTGTTCATGCGGCCCCTTCTGCACAGGTTTCTGTGGAAATCGCTGGGGCTCTCTTGCATTCTTCGCTGCCCTGCATCACTTCCTTCCTTCCCTTCTTGCATGCACCGGAATACTTTCTCCCCAACCCCCATTCCTGCTGCTCATTCTCCCAGCCATGACCTTTGCCATTTTTCCTTTCCTTTCTCTATTCTCCCTGGGGCTCTGTTACTGTACTTTTATAATGCTGAAAACCAGGATGGGGTGGGGGGATACAATTCAGTGTGCTTTCCTTTTGACTCTGCACTCCTGCCTTTTTCTCTCACTGTCTGTTTAAATGCCCTCACTCTTTTAAATTTTTTAAATAAATTTATTTTATTTTATTTATTTTATTTTTGGCTGCATTGGGTCTTTGTTGCTGCACGCGGGCTTTCTCTAGTTGTGGAGAGCGGGGGCTACTCTTTGTTGCAGTGTGCAGGCTTCTCACTGCGGTGGCTTCTCTTGTTGCAGAGCATGGGCTCTAGGTGTGTGGGCTTCAGTAGTTGTGGCAGATGGGCTCAGTAGTTGTGGCGCACGGGCTTACTTGCTCCGTGGCACGTGGGATCTTCCCGGACCAGGACTCGAACCCGTGTCCTCTGCATTGGCAGGCGGATTCTTAACCACTGCACCACCAGGGAAGCCCCCTCACTCTTTTTAAAATGTTGGGTATCAATTTAGTCCTGGTCGCTTGTCCTGCCTGCTGTGCCTCTCTCCCCTTCACATCTGCAACCATCTGCAGTCCTATCTCCAGCAAGGTTAGATCTGATCAGACTTTTACATGTGGAAGGGCAACCTGCAATGTGTATGACTCAGGATATGGAATATTCCTTACTCAGTCCGTCCAATCCAGACCTTGACCTGCTGAGATGTGTGACACAGAGAGTTGCTGGCAGTGCTCTTACGCTGTCCTTAAAGATCCTGTAATACATTCAGCATCCTGTTTTGGGGAGCTGCTTACATGTTAGCCCACATCGCTCAATCCTCATTAGGGGGCATGATGGAAGGAAAGGAAAAAGCAGCCTCCACCTACCAAAGAGCTTCTCATGAACTGTTTCTTTGTACAACATTGTTTCTTTATTAGAGCACAAAACAAAACAGTGCTTATTTGTTTTTGAGAAGAAGAGTTTGTTTTCTTTACAGTCCAACACACTGAATCTCTCCTGTATCCTTTGAAATCCTAAAATCAGATTCTCCATAATCTTTAGTTAACATTGTTTGTAGAAGTGAAACATTCTATGGTTTTTTTCTTCCCTTCTGTGTGTTTTCCTTCATCAAATTGGACTGTTTGAGGATGAATTTGGTGCTTCGCCTACCCGCCAGCACGAGTACAAAGCAGGCACAATAGAAATGAGTTTCGAGAGATTCTTTTGAGTTAAATTGGCAAATGAAGATGATATAATTAGGACAGGAGCTTTGGGGAGGTTTTCAATTGAGAGAGCAATTTTACAGAAATAAGCATACTCTTGTCTTCTGGCTCCGATTATCAATCATGTTGTGGGATTTGAATGTGGCTTTTGGACAGTTTTCTGTGCGTAAGCTGATCAGTCCAGTCAAGGACCAAATCTTTGACCCTGGCCTCAAGTGACCACTGTGTTCCAAACAGCTGAATTTTTTTTTTCCAGTAATGTCTAACTCAGAGTGGAAAAGAAAATCAGAGCTGTTTTGTTGGAATAAGTGATAGGGAGTTTTCAGATAAGGTTCTGATCCCCACTTCAGAGCTGAGAGATTAATGTCCCACAGTGATAAAGGGCCTTAAACACCACGTCGTCTGTCTCCTCGAGAAGTATATTTTCCATGACACCAAATCCAAGTTCACGTGGTGTTCTTTTCTTCCTTCCCTTCTCCACCTCCCGTCTTTCTTTCCACAGAGCCCTGGCCCCTTCTCCTTCAAGGTCAGGGCATCTTTGGCTGATTGAAGCGTTGGCTTTACCCTTCGTGCAGCAAAACAATAATAAGGTCAAGTTCTTATTTGCTGCAGGGAAGTCACGAAAGACCTGAGGTTGATACAGAGGGACCCTACCCAACTGAAAATGCAACGCAGTTCTTCCTGACATGGAAAAAAAATTACTACAAAATATTAATGTTTTATCAGCTGTGGGGGGCACCTTCCACGTTAGCCATTCTTATGTGTGCACTGAGTTGATTCCTGGGAGGTGAATCTAGGTGGGCTGGATTCACCTCCAGAACACATATGTTCTGAGCTTTCAGGCTAAACAGCCCTTGCAGAGGGCAGGTGAGGGTTGAAATAAATGGTTCACAGTTTCTAGAACAAAGAGGAGTTTTTTTGAGGAAAGAGAAGTGGTACTGATGTTAGCAATGCTCTTTCTGCTCGGCCCTTCTCCAACAATGCTTACTGTGTATGACAGCGTGTTCATATTCATATATGTAGCCTGTGGTCCCTAAACACCTAGCGAGCGGGCATGATGTCTTCAACTTCTCCCCATCTCCCAGCGTGCTGTGCACAGAGTAGATTTGTTGCATTTGATTGAGCTTCAAATAGGTTCATTCTTTCTATTCAATCTGTAGACACATCTTCTTTCATAGTCTAGTAAGTTTGGTATCATTGACTTCGGCAAAAAAAAAAGTGATTTTTCTCACCAAAGTCATCAAAGATCTGCTTTTTTGTTGTTGTTATAAATCAAATAGGCAATTTTTACTCTTTATTTTATTTGCTTGGTTTTTCTTAGGCATTTAAAATCATTCACCATGCCCTCCTTCTCAAAACAATCTTTTGTGTTCTGCGACAATGCTCTCTGATAACTTTTTGGATACTCCAATACACTTTCTTCTGGGGTCTTCTCTGATTCTTCCAGTAGCTCAGGCAGAAACTCTGAAGACATCCTTGACATCTTTCTTTCTCTTACAGATGACATTCAATCCATCAGAGTATGTTTTCTCCCCCTTGAACATATATCTGGAATATGAACATCTTTGCCACCACCATTGCTACTACCGTGGCCCAGCTCCGTCTCCTGTCTGGACTGTTACACTTGCCTTCTAACCGGCCTCCCTGATTCCTCCCTTGTGCAAACAGGCTATTCTCAGCACAGCAGCCAGAGTGGTCCATTTTAAGCCCAAGTCAGATCTGGTGACATCTCTACACAGAACCTTCTCCAGGCTTCCCATCTCGTTCAGAATCAAAGCCTAAGTCCTCACTATGGCCCACAAGGCTTCCGATGCCCTGGTTCCTCTCCCTGCTCACTCAGCACTAGCTCACTGATTCACTTGCTGGTTTCTCAGCATATCTGGTGTCCTCCTGCCTGCAACCTTCAGCCCTTGCTGGTCCCCCACCTGAGATGTTCTTCCTCAGGAACCTGTATGGTCTGCTTTCTCACTTCCTTCCAATCTTTGCTCAAAAAAAACAATGTTAACTTCTTAGTGAGGCCCACCGTGATCACCAAAAGCCCACATCTCACCCATTCTGCCTATCTCTCTTTTTCCTGAGAACATATCATTATTAAACATACTAATACACTTTACCTTTTTGTTGCTTTTTTTCCCTCCTGTGTACTATCAGCTCAAAAAGGGAAGGGACTTATAATAATTATTATTATTTTTGTCACTTTTGTTCACTGATGTAGAGTTTGCCATGTGCTCAATAAATGTTTGTTGAGTGACTGATTGACCTAATGTTGGTGTTCCCCATGGTTTTCTCTCAGTCCTTTCTCACATCACTTGGGTGATTATCTCCCCTTTAAAATCATCTATCTGCAGATAACATTCTATGGCAGATCTCTCCTTCGTGGAGCTCCAGACATGTATATTTAAATTCCTTCCTAGGAATTGGCCTTGGCATTTGTATTCAATAGGACTCCTTCTCCTGCAAATGACTTAAGCACATTGATATGCATAACTGAGAAGTCCAGTTGTAGGGCTGGCTTCAGGTGTGGCTGAGAACAGGGCTCAATGTCAACAAAACCTGCCTGTTCTGGCCCCCTCACTCAGCTCTCCTTCTCTATTTTGGCTACCTTCTTAGTTTCTCCTTCAGGGGTGGCAAGATGGCTATAGCAGCCCTAGCCTCATCTTCTTGTGACTCTAAATCCAGTGCAAAGGAGACAGCCTCTTTTCTAGTAGGTCCCAGAAAATTCATGATATTCAACCTCTAATGGGATTGGCTTAGGACAGGTGGAGCCCAGCCCCCCTCACTCAGCCACCAGCAACACAGACACACACACTCACCCACACCTCGGGCCAGGAGAACTGCAGGATGTTTAGTGACGCTGGTCTGGCTTACATGCTGCACTCTTGGGGGTAGCCTTGGGGGTAGCCCATGAACTGGATGTTGCAGAAGGATCCTCAAATGAAAACTGAGGGTGGTTTTCAGAAGGAGAAATGGATGTCAAAACATTCCCTGCTCGGGTATCATCGTCTTTCTAGTTGCTCAGTCATTAAGAGGCGTTGCTTCCTCCCTCTTTGCTCCTTACTTCTGATACATTACTTTACTATACGGATTACAATTCTTCAGTATATCTTGGCCCCACCCATGCCTCCTCCTCCACATTCCTATGACCTCATTCATGTTTCAGTTATTTCTTGTGTGCCCGGATCACCGCAAAAGCCTTTAAAATAACATCCCTTCCTAGAATTATTCCAATGTGTTCTACCTCCATGCAAAAGAGATTTTTTTCCAAAATGCACACATGGTCTCCAGCGCAACCCTTCCTCCCAGTGTCCTCTGATGGAGCCCCCTCATCTTTGTTATGCTGTAGGAGACACTTTCGGATCTGACTGTAACCGTCCTCTGCAGCTTCCACTCTGAGCTCAAAGCCCTGCACTTAGGCCAGACCGAATCACCTGCTTTCTCACCTCCATGCCATGGTTCCCACTGACCATTTTGCCTGAAAAGTTCTTCCCTTGGCTCTTGACACCTCCACCAGGGTAGCTCCGTCAGTCCTTAAATACTTAAGAAATACTTTTGAGCACTCACCTACATATCGTTTTTCCCTGATTCCCTCAAAACTAGTTTAGGTATCCCGCCCCTAAGTTAGAATTGGTTGTTTATTAGTGTGTTTCCCTATTTAACTGTGAGCTCCTTGATGAAGTCTATTTTATCTTAGTATCTAGCACATGCTTGGCACGTAGTAGGCACTCAATAAATGATTACTGAATAAGGAAATAAACTGTAAATAACCAAAAGGTAAATTTGGTATTTAAAAGCATCTTCACTACTGAGCAAATACATCATAAACAGGTCAAATAAAAGCTGTGGTTCTATAATGATTCATTCTCAAGGGCCAAATCCTCTTGTAAACATTCACTGGGGAGTGATGGAGGCAGGTAACAGATGCATTAAGATAGACTGAGAGATGATTCATTTGACCTGCGATTTGAGATTGCGCTTATTGGGAAATAGTTATAGCTCCTTACTATTTACATTCCATTTATTACTTCCTTCTAACATGTGTGTATGTGTGATTTTGATAATGGGAAATAGGATACTAAATGTCTGAAAAAAAATGGGGCTAAAGGGAACTGACCTGTATCATCCATTATTTTAAAAGCTCCAGAAAATTCCAAGTCAAAGGTTCAAACTCATGCTTTCCTTAATAATTGCCAATAAAGACTAAACATTTATAGAGAGAACTGCAATCAGTATAAGTCATTGTTTACATGGGTAGCTTGTTACAACCATTTTGTACACAAACAGCAGTATTGTTCTAAGATTCGTAGTCAGTTCACTACCATTCCAAGGAAATGTCCAAACAAATTCTTCTATGATGGTGTGACAAGAACATCATTTCTTCAGAGGTGCCAACACAGGCGCTAACACAGAAATCCCTTTTTTAAGTGTCTCTATTCATCATTGATAAAATGGATGCTTACTTGCTGGCATCTGAATTATTACAAATATGAGATAAATACGGGTCGTGAACTTTCTGTCATATTTTGACCAAAGGGTAAAGTATTTCCTCATCTTCTCAACCACAAAGGAACACACCATTGATAGAAACAGGCAAGTAATAGAGGTACACAATATGCTTCATTTTAAAAGACACAGAACTCTTAATATTCTGTTCAGCACAAGATTTTTGCTCATATAGAAAGAAGCCTATGTGTTAAGCCATTAAGAAGCCAGATAAACAAATTTTCCAGGAACATATGCATTTCAAATTTATAATATATATACTTTAGAATATTCCCAATGAGGTAAGATGGTTGGGATGCCCCCAATACCAGCAGCCACCATGGTATGGCTCAGAGAACAGCAACGAAGAAGCATAGCTACAGAAAGCAGCAAAGATGGCTATAACTGAAACCCAAATGGCAATTATTAAGATGGATGCAGAGAGGGGTGACTGGATTATTAATCTTTTTCATCATCCTCAGCTTCCCAGATAATGACCACATTCATTAGTGTCATTCTGAATACAAAAGTGCGCAGTGGGGTTTCCCCGATGATGAAAGGGTTCCTTCCTCTTTCACTTTTCCCTGTAGTGGAATATCCCAATCTTTCTGGGAACTTGACGCTATAAAGCGCTCCTCATCTTATGACAGGACATGTAGGACAAGCAGGTCCTTTATGGACTGTTGGTTTGCTTACTTGTTCCCTTTCTAAATCACACATGTGAGTCGCCTTAATTCACCCTAGTACAGAAAATACCAGAATTTGATTCAGCTCACAGAAAAATCTTCCATAGAATTTAGGCAAAATGCAAACATGCTATTTAAAATAGTTGTAAATTTGCCAAAATAATTTTATGTACTCCTTTTAAAGAGCACATCTGTTGTATAAACTGAAGTATAATAACAGCTATCATTGGAAGAGGGCTTACTATGCATCAAGCACTCTGATGAGAAATTTACTTTATAAATCACTGAATCTTCATGAATAACCTTTTGAAGCGGCTAGTTAAATTATTTAATTAAAATAAAAGTATTTTAAAACTAGCTTATTATAAATAATAAAAAAGGTAAAATGCGTAAATGTACATTCATATAAAAGGAAATTTTATAATTACCATAATTATTATACTATAATAGTATACATTATCATTACAGAACATATATAAATCTGTATTGCTCTGGTTCATGAAAATATTTACTATAATTTCCAGGTTTGGAGTGCTTTATTGAATTTTAACCTAAATCTAATAATTTTCCAAAAGAATTCAAAAAAATAGAAAAAGCATTAAAGAAGGACAAATTATACGTACCTATAACGTGACATTATCTGCTCAAGAGGTTTGTGTGGAAATGCTATAAATGAAAGAACTATATCTTCTTTTAAGTTGTGATTTTTAATATTTTAAAATTTTTAATATTTTTAATATTTTTAAATATTTAAATATATTTAATATTTTAAAATTTTATTTTTAAAATTTGCCTCTTAAAACAGGACTCAATCCTAAATAGACATTTCTCCAAAGAAGATATACAGATTGCCAACAAACACATGAAAGGATGCTCAACATCACTAATCATTAGAGAAATGCAAATCAAAACTACAATGAGGTATCACCTCACACCAGTCAGAATGGCCATCATCAAAAAAATCTACAAACAATAAATGCTGGAGAGGGTGTGCAGAGAAGGGAACCCTCTTGCACTGTTGGTGGGAATGTAAATTGATAGAGCCACTATGGAGAACAGTATGGAGTTTCCTTAAAAAACTAAAAATAGAACTACCGTTTGACCCAGCAATCCCACTGGCATATACCCTGAGAAAACCATAATTCAAAGAGTCATGTACCACAATGTTCACTGCAGCACTATTTACAATAGCCAGGACATGGAAGCAACCTAAGCGTCCATCAACGGATGAATGGATAAAGAAGATGTGGCACATATATACAATGGAATATTGCTCAGCCATAAAAAGAAACGAAATTGAGTTATCTGTAGTGAGGTGGATGGACCTAGAGTCTGTCATATAGAGTGAAGTAAGAAAGAGAAAAACAAATACCATATGGTAACACGTATATATGGAATCTAAAAAAAAAAAAAAAAAAAGGTTCTGAAGAACCTAGGGGAAGGACAGGAATAAAGATGCAGATATAGAGAATGGACCTGAGGACACGGGGAGGGGGAAGGGTAAGCTGGGACGAAGTGAGAGAATGGCACTGACATATATACACTACCAAATGTAAAACAGATAGCTGGTGGGAAGCAGCAGCATAGCACAGGGAGATCAGCTTGGTGCTTTGTGACCACCTAGAGGGGTGGGATAGGGAGGGTGGGAGGGAGGGAGACGCAAGAGGGAGGAGATACGGGGATATATGTATACATATAGCTGATTCACTTTGTTATACAGCAGAAAGTGACACATCACTGTAAAGCAATTATACTCCAATAAAGATGTTTTAAAAAAATAAATAAAAAAATAAAATAGGTCTCAGTGGAATAGAAATGCTCTGTTAATTGTCATGTAGTTGTTATGGATTTAGATCCCCCACAGTGAGCATTTCAAATCCAAGCTTCAACTTAACCTCTGACCCAAGAGGCCAAAGGGCAAGCTGGCTCAATCCTTAATTCTTTAAATCTACTATCTAAATTGGAAATTTCAACAGCTATTTTTTTAGGCATATGAGTAAAATTTAAAAAATCATTTATATACTTCGAAGCTTGGCTACCATTCTAATTCAAAGAAGAGCATAATGTACATGTAACTATGAGTCATTTATTAAACTTGGGTTAAAAAAGCCCTGGAGATTATACATATATAATATTTTATATATTATCATTATAATATATATTATGTGTTATATGTATATTGTCAACTTAAAAAATATCAGGAAATATTGATATCTAGGATTCTTGTTAGAGTGTCTTGCAGATTTTCTAATTTTCTCCTGATTTTTTCACCAGCATGAAATCTGAAAAAGTTTAAATTGTATTCTAGTTACTACTCCAAGAAAAAGTATCCAAAAGAAGAAAGATGTGCCCCTGTAGTCTTAGTTCTGTCTTCTGAATGAAGAGATGGTCTGACTGTGAGGAACTAACTGATCCCGTGAACTATTACACTGACTGTCTGTGCAGTGGCTCCTACCTTCTGTTATAGAGAATATGGGGAGGATTTTCATACCACCCAGTAAACACCATTCAACAACGCATGTAATCAGTTCCCTGCTTTCTTTTAATAAGGCAGAGAACAGTGAGGTGCTGCCAGTGCGGCTGGGAGGATTAGTAAGGATGTGTGCTCCTCCTGCCTCTAAGTCCCCCTTAATGGGGCAGCCCTCCCTGGGACCTGGCACTGAGAGGGCACAGGGTGACCCTCTGGTCACGCCCTGACCTGAAGCCCAGCACCCTTTCCTTTCCCTTCTCCCCACCCACGACCACCCTACTCATCAGGCAATTTATGAATATAGGAGAGACAATATAGTTAGAATAGAAAGTGTGATTTGGGGATAATAGAGTTAGAAATGTTAAGAATAAAGCAGGTAGGTGTGGGGGAGGGGGAGGAGTGCTTTGTTTTATGGATTCATAACTAGCACAGGGAGAGTGGAAATTCAGAGTTGTCAGTACACTTTTCATCTTTCTTGAGGATTCTGTCTCATGATATCATTCCAAAACTCTGACAAAGTAACTGCCTGCTTTTACCTACAAAAGTCTTCCGTGTGACGGAAGTAAGACAAGACTGCTCTTTTTAGCCACTATTAATCCTAGCTCTTGTCAAGTGACTCAGATCAGTGGGTCTGTGTCAGTGTTCTCCACCTGTTAAATACTGATGACCATGGCTGATTTCATGGCTATTCAGCATGGATTATGTGTGTCAGCAGATTGTAAATATCATGGAAGAAAAAAAAGAAAATCTGGTAGAAACCATCAGTGACAAAAAGCAATAGCTAATGAGTCTTTTAGTTGTTCCGAACTCTTGCACTGTGATTTACTAGTTTTTGGTTTTGGTAGATGAAGATGTTTTTGGTAGATAAGTTAAGGACAGTGTGGTAGAATGAGATTTTTAGGACTTGGCTAAAAAGAATCTACCAAATTGCATGCTTTTAAGTCCAGGGACGGCATCTTATTTCTCCTTCAATTTTCAGTGCCTATAGAGATCGGCACATGGTAAGAACCCCACTTTCTGTTCAATGAATCAATGAAAAGGAATAAAAACTAGTGGAAATAAGAAGTAATCAAAAAGTAATTTATCAAATCTAGCCCTTTAAATTATGTATCATTTAATGAATCATTCTAAAAGAAGTTATAAATATGAACAACTCTATGACAAGAAGACAGATGTCTGCCACAAGAATCCTCTTTGTTGTAAGAAGGCTATTAAGGGTGTTTATAAAATATTATAACAAGATTCTTTCAAGGGGAACCACTTTGAAAATTAGAAGTTTGTAGAGAGGAAATGGCAAATATATGTCAAAATTCCCTAATCATACTAAGCCATAGATGCTTACAGAAATACTGCAAAACCAAATATCCCCTAGAGCAGGAGCCCCCGACCCTTGGGCGGTGGACTGGTACCTGTCAGGAACTGTGCTGCACAGCAGGAGATGAGCGGCGGGTGAGCTAGCAAAGCTTTATCTGCCACTCCCATTGCTATCCATAGTTCACATTACCGCCTGAACCATATCCCCCCCACCCCCCCACCGTCCCCCCATTCAATGGAAAAATTGTCTGGCACGAAACCGGTCCCAGGTGCCAAAAAGGTTGGGGACTGCTGCCCTACAGATACTTTGCCTTACCTGTACTTCCATTGGCATTTACTGTGCAATATACATTTTTTGATAGCACTGAAAGTCCTCAAATATCCTCTGTGAATTTAACTTCTTAAAGTTCCTGAAAAGTCACCTAAAGTTCTCCGGTTTTGGAACATTGGAGGCACAATTCTTAAATAGGTGACTCCTAATGATGAAAGGTGAATTTATAGAACCTAAATTGCCTCATAGTGTGGATCTATTTTGTTTATGAAGTGATATGTAATTTGACCAGAAGATGGCAGCATTCTGAAAGAAAAAAAGAGAACCAAAACAAAGCAAACATGAAAACAAAAAGCAAGATACAGCAATTACCATGCTTTTTATTGTTCAAGGTCTTAATGAGGACACTATTTTAATTAGGGTTAATTTTTTTTGTATATTATTCTTTTCAAGGTTTAAGATTTCCTCATTCCAAGAAAAATAACGAGTAATTGTAAGAGCCTACCTGTACTATTTTCTCATCAAAGTCCTTTGAAAGATACAATAATTATCTCTAGATAGAATTTTTTTAATGAATTTATTTATTTTATTTATTTATTTTTGGCTGTGTTGGATCTTTGTTGTGGTGCGCAGGCTTCTCATTGTAGTGGCTACTCTTGTGTAGAGCATGGGCTCTAGGAGAACGGGCTTCAGTAGTTTGTGACTCGTGGGCTCTAGAGCACAGGCTCAGTAGTTGTGGTGCGCAGGCTTAGTTGCTCCACGGCATGTGGGATCTTCCCGGACCAGGGCTCGAACCCATGTCCCCTGCATTGGCAGGCGGATTCGTAACCACTGTGCCACCATGGAAGTCCCTCTAGATAGAACTTTAAGTTAGTACTGTAGTTTTACTTCTCTTGGAGTAAAAATAATATCTTAAAATAATACATATGGAACTCAAACTTATGTTCCAGAAAGATATTAAATGTGTTAAAATTTTTCTCCAAAATATCTGTTTGGGTTGAAGGAATGTTCTTGTATGCTGTAAATGCATTATATAGAAACATAATTTAAAAAACATGAAAACATTCTTCCATGGAGAAATATCTATCTATCTATATATCTACGTGTAAATTTATTTAGTTAGAAATATTTAAAAGAAGAAAAAAGCCCTACATCAGCCTGAAAGAGTAACAGAACTTCCCTTATATGTGTAACTTACTAACAACTTGAATTGAATTGAAAAGATGCACAGGGAAGCATATAGCTCATGTCCTTGTAATGTCCCTTGCAATTTATACAGCAAATGGAATTATGGACAATTCACTATGACAATATTCTTCAAGCCAGTTAAGTGAGTAATGTTGTTTATTCTATGTAACTCAGAAATATGCTAGCATAATTGTAAAAAAAAAAATAAATACATGATGTAACTAATGAAAAACACTGAAATGATTTAAATTTTGTGCCTCCTGCTTTTAAATGGCATCGTATAGTTTTTGCCACATAATTATTTTCTGGTTTGATGGCAATATTTTAATGAAAGTTTTCAGGCATTTCGTAAGAAAAAATTACAGTAGTACCCTATTACTAGTACCCTATTACTTCAAAAAGCTTAAAAAATAGTCTATCAGCTTGAGTCTGAACATAAGCAGGTATCCCTGGGGCCTATTCCTGCTGCCCAGGCATCTCCCTAGTCAGAATATATTCCTTTACTCCCCTGAATCAGCCTGACCTAATTCCCTCCATCCATGCTTTATCTGACCATTTGAGACTCAACAGGTGTACTTATCACTGAAACCCATCCTTCTTTATCCCAAGAAGCTACTGAAGTTTCTAGAGCTCAGCCCCAAACTGAACGTCCAGTACTCCTGGCCAGGCAGGGTCCATCCCTGGTCATTGCATTGGACCTCTTTCCCAACACAATTCCCAAGAAATGGACTCTTACGGGAAGGATGTTTCTTCAGTACTTAGAGCAGAAGAAGAAATCAAGCCCCATAATAGACAAAAAATTATGTCACGTAGACCCCAAAGCAGAAAAAAGGGAAAGTCTAGGCAAACTGCTGAACACAGTTTATTCTCTCCGCAAGAATACAAGTATTCATTTTAAACCTGTCATCATCAGTTTTTTTTTGTTGTGTTCAAATTTGTTAATCTACAGCTCAATTGTTGGTCAACATACAAACTATTTTGTAATATTTTAACATGTCACCTGATCAGCCTGTGTTCTGACTTAATGTTTTTAAAGAAAACACATATTTAAATATTTTTCCCTCCTTTGGGGGTTATAAGCTCTGCCTTTAGCTGGGCCTATTGAGGAACTGAAGAGTGGTACTCATTCAATTTTGGGTTGTGTGTACCTATCTTTAGTCCTGTCTGAATAGTTTCAGTGACTGACAAAAAAGTACCACCATAACCTTGAATTTGTGGTTTCATCTTGTTCAGTGTTCTTATCTCTCAGACAGCAGCAGAGCGGAAATGTGTTCCCTGGCAGTCATAATCACAGTCAGGACACAGATCCCTGTGATAGGATGATAAAATTGAAGTTGTGATTTAAACCCTAAGGTGACAGATTCGATATCAAAGTGAGTTGTGAGACAGAAAAAAAGAGTAGATCTTGCAAAAAGTATTTGGAGGAGAAAGCATTAGAGCAGGGGTCCCCAACCCCTGGGCCACAGACTGATAGCGGTCTGCGGCCTGTTAGGAACCGGGCCACACAGCAGGAGGTGAGCGGCGGGCTAGTGAGCAAAGCTACATCTTACGCTCCCCATCCCCCCATCACTCGCGTTACTGCCTGAACCATCCCCGCCACCACCCCCAACCCATCCCGGGTCTGCTGAAAAATTTTCTTCCACGAAACCGGTCCCCGGTGCCAAAAAGGTTGGGAACCACTGCATTGGAGAACTCTCAAAATTTCCCCCGAAGAACCTAATAGCATCAGGAATCAGAAGATATTTGGGATAAAGTGATTTTGGAGAGAGATTTGGGGGTGCTATGAGTTCTCTCCCACATCTTTCCCTATAAGGAAAGCTGAGTAGGGAGCCTGCTCTAATTTCAAGGCTGGTTAAAGGGACTTCAATGGGATCCTTCAGACATGGAGAGGATATGTGTCGCTACAGCACGGGGTCCACGGGAGCCTGACAAGACCTGCTTGGGCTGCCTAGCTGGGGATGAGCCAAAGGAAAAGTGGCTGCCCTAGTATCAGGTGAATTCCTAGACTGCTCAGGGAAAAGGCAGTGTTAGTGTTTCTTATGGATCTCAGATGTACCACATGGCATCATTTAAGGACCTGCTCAGAGGGCTGACTAGAGGTGTAAACTGGCCTTAGCAGGGAGAAGCTAAAAATGTCCTTACATTCCTAGGGGCTGCAGGAAAAATAAGGGACCTGCAAAAATAGAAAAGAGAGTTTACATTAAGAGAATTGGAGATACAGTAGCTAATGTCCAGGATGGCTCCCAATGATCGTTTTCTCCTGGTCCACGTGCACTGGTTAGTCCCCTCCCACGTTGATCAGTATTGTACAACCAATAGAATATAACAGACATTATGGTGTGGGACTTTCAAAACTAGTTCATAAAAGGCATTGGAGCTTCTGTCTTGGTCTTTTAGGTTGCTCACTCTGGGAGAAGCCAGCTGCTATGGTGTGAGGACACTAAGGCTGTCTCATGGAGAGACTCATGCAAAGAAAAAGCAATTTGCCAGCTAAGTGAGTAAACCATTTTGGAGGTGGATCTTCCATCCTTAGCCAACACATGACTGCAACCTCATGAGAGGCCCTATAGTACTAGAAAGAACTGCGTGAACAGGCTGCTCCTGAATTCCTGGTCCATGGAAACCATGAGACACGATAGATGATCACTGTGGTTTTAAGCCACTAAATTAGGGTTGATTTGTTATGCAGCAATGGATAACCAATCCAGATTTCGACACTAGGAATGGGGTGCTCCTATAACAAAAAAACCTAAAAACTGACAAAATGTGGGTGTGGCTTTGGGTTCGGGTGGCAGGTGAATGCTAGATGGACCATGAGGGGAGTGATATTGAAAGACTAAAGGACGTCAAAGATACTGTTGCATAAGCATAAGCTGGATGGCCTTTGAGGAAGCTTTCAGTTATAGTTTAAAGAAAAGCAAGGGAAATGTTATTAGGAGAAAAGGGATCTTTTTTATCTAGTGGCAGAAAGTTTAGCAGTACTGTTGTGTAGTAATGTGGAAAGTAGAAAATGTACCTCGGGTACTTAGTAATCTAGCTAAGGAGATTTCCAAGTTGGGTTAAAGGTGCTGCCTGACTTCTTATTATACTAAAATGCAAAAGGGGAGAGACAAGTTTCTTCCCAGTCTCTGTTTCTTCCCAGTCTCTCCAGACAATAAATGTTGCTAAAATTAAGTGGTTTCTGGGTAAGATCAAATCCAGGTTACAGCCAAGACAGTATGGTCTAAAGGTAAAGTCCTCAGATATATCTAAGCTAATACTTCAGAGAACTGTTCAGACAAAAAGCTCTCCAAGGGTTTTTGGGGTATATGTCACAGATCCTTTACATTAAATAATAGAGTTTTTAAGAATCACCAGGGCATTGTCTCTCAGAAGCCTCAATAGGGGTGTCTAAGGTAGAGAAAGGTTTATCTTGAAGAGATTTGTAAGTGTGGCTTTTGTCTAATGGAGTGAGCCCTGATAAGACAAACAGGAAATGTACAAAGTTTTAAAGAGATTGCACTAGTAGAAACATCTCCATCTTGGATCAAAAGATTCAGAGACAGTGCAAAAGCAAT
Source organism: Aethalodelphis obliquidens (assembly GCF_003676395.1). Classification (NCBI taxonomy): domain Eukaryota; kingdom Metazoa; phylum Chordata; class Mammalia; order Artiodactyla; family Delphinidae; genus Aethalodelphis; species Aethalodelphis obliquidens. The sequence continues at coordinate 20,602,397 of NW_020837969.1, read as the reverse complement.
AGAAGGTCATGAACCTCCCAACCCTCTACAGGCAGAAACCAAGATGAAAACTGCTCAGCTGCAAAAACGTTGGTCATTTCATAAGAAAAAGGAACGAGTCAAAAGGCAGAACTAAAGGCATCTCAGAAGGCTGAACCAGAAACCACGTAGTAGTAGAAATGATTCCCAGCCAAGAACCTTCACGCATATGCCCTGCTGTTTTTTAGACCTTCTATAGACAAGTGGCTTCTAAGTGCCTCACATTTTCCCTTTTTTTGAATGGGGGAGTTTATAGTGGTTCTGCTGTGTCTGTCAAACCGTTGTATGTTGGGTGTGTTCACATGTCTTCAGGTCAAGAGGAACTATACTTGAGGGGCTGTACTTGATGAACTGTACCTGAAGAGTCTCATCTGAACCTGGATCTGATTTATACGACAAGACCTCAGACTTTGCAAAGATGTCATGAGATGAGTCTTAAGGGGGCCTCTGGAGGAGGTGAATGTCTTTGCATGTGGGAGAGACATGACAAATTGTGGTACCCAGTTTTCAAAATGTCCCTCAATAATTTTCACTTTTGTAAACATGCATTTGTTTAGTCCCTTTTCACAATGAACCAGAGCTGGTCTGTGTGACCAACAGAATATGGCAAGCATGCCAGTTTGACTTCCTTGGTTTCTTTTACTCACTCTGGGGGAAGCCAGGTGCCATGTCATGAGGACACTCAAGTAGCCACACTGAGAGACCCACATAGAGAAGAACCAATTTTCTAGCACTCATCTGCCAGTCACATAAGTCAATTTACAAGTGGATCTTGAAGCCCCTGTAAAGCTATTATATGACAGCATCCCAGCAGGCACCTGTCTGCAACCTTATAAAAGACCCTAAGTTAAACCAGAATTTCTCTCAAATTCTGAACTTACTAAAAACCATGAGAAGTAATAAATTATGTTTCAAGCCACAAAGTTTAAATATGATATTTCACACAGCAAAAGATACTGATACAGCAGGTGAGAGATCCTTGAATATCTCCTGGACCCACAGAGCACTCATGCTCTTCCAGTGAGGATTTCTCTGTGCTCCTCTCCCTTTCACCTCCCCGACACAGCTGCTGGCAAGTGACGTACGTGGTGAGCTAGAAAAGGAAGCCAACCCTCCACCCCCAATCTTCCCTGGCTGCAAGCAGACACCTGCCTTAGCAGAACAAAACTAGCAGAACAAAACTAGAAGAGAGGGAGAGCCTTACAGAAAAGGAAGATTGAAATGTTGATTATTATAGGGACAGAACTTTTTCATTTCTGATTCAAGAAAGCAGTATTCCAAAAATTCCATATTTTGGAATTTAAAATGATTGTGTTACTTAACAATATCTGGAAAGAGCCATGAGAGTCCCTAAGTTTTTGTCTAAGCAGGGAGGGAGGAAAGTAGCTGCCATGGGTGTTTGTTGTGGAAAAATTAATCTGTTTTGTGATTTCTTCCATTAGGTGGTACATGTTTAACAAGACTACATTCCTAAAAAAATTAAACAGTGCAAGAAAAGATGATAAATCTTCCCTCAGTAAAACTTCCTCTGCTAACCTCCGTCTTTCCTTCTTTCCATTATTATCAAAAACATCCTGGAAGCATGTATACTTAAAATGGGTACATTTTATTGTATGTAAATTTTATCTTAATAAGGTTGATTTAAAGAAAAAACACTGCTTTTCCTCCTCATACCTACTTCTGCTTCTTTATTCCTTATCTTAGACAACGACCCTATCATTGTATTACTTTTCCAAGACACAAATTTTGAATCCACACTTAATCCTTCCTTTCTCTCGTCTTTTTTGCAAAAGCTCGGTTTTTAAAGCCTATCAGTTCTACCTCCAATAGTGTATCTTCCCTGTTCCTTATTGTTGTTCCCTTCAGGTCATCACTCCCTGGCCTAAATCATTGTCACAAAAGTTTATCTGTTCTTCCTAGCTCTTTTCGATGTCTCCTAGATGCCCTACACTCTGATTCCATTTTTTCCTGCATTTGTGGAGTTCTAGTTCTTTAAAATATAAATCAAATCATTTTGTTTTCTTATTTAAAAGCCATCCTCGCATTTCCCTTAAAGTAGATTTTTTGGACAGGGTATGGAAAGTTATCCACAAACTTGCCCAAAGGCTATTCTAGATACATTTTCTGCCAGGTAGAGTTATGTACCCCATTCTTTACTCAATTACCAATAAGCCGTGAGGAGACTGCTTTTTTGTTTTCTGATGTTTTTTACACTCTATTCCTTTTCTCCTTTCCTCACCTGGGAAACTCCTAGTTATTATTAAAGACCACATTCCATTGTCATTTCCTCTGGAAGTCTTACCTAAGGGTTCCCATCTTCTCTAACAGAACTAATACATTTCTTAAACATTTAATCCTTAGATTCGGTATAACTTTATACTTATGTATACTTATTAAGTATGTATACTTATTACATAAGATGTATACTTATTACATCTTTTCATAACCACGTGTTTGCTTACATCACAGAGTGCTCCTCATGAAGGTGAAGGCCATGACATGTGTGGTGGAGACTGCAAAGCTACTCCCAGATTCCCCCTCCAGGGCCGATTCCCCTGCTCCTGGGAATAGTGGCTGCCAATGGTTACATCTGTTTCCCTCTTTGGGAAATGCCCTTGACAGCCAGGAACTGCCTCATTCAAGACTACATCAGTTTCTAGGGGCAGCCTAAGAGTGCAGGGATACAGAGATCCAGCCTCCCTGTCTCAATTTGGGACAACTCTGAAGGGCCATCCAAGCTCCAGAGAGCTGCAGAGAGTTAGCCGAGGTTGCAACTGTTACTGCATTGCAGCTCAGCCAACTCTGCTGTCTGACCAGTTCTGCCTTCCTCACTTCTATGCATGTCTGTCTCCCAAGAACACTCACCAATAAAGCTTCTCCGGCCAATTCCTGGTCCCGGAGTCTGATTCCAAAGATTCCAATCATGTCATTTCCCCCCTCTGTTTTTTCTTAAATTCTATCCCAGTGTCCAGCACAGCTGCTTACACATAGCCATAGTGGGTTCTTATAGTTTTTTGGGAAAAAAAAAGAATTGAGTTTTATAACACTAATGTTCACAACATTAATAGTATTAGAGTTCAGCTACATTATTAATTAGAAAGGTTTTTGTTTAATAAAAAGTAGAATAATTTCATAAGGACATGACTACATCACTTAGATATATTACACATGGATAATAATATTTTTCTTTACATTCTGATTAAATTAAGGGGTTCTAATAAATATTTTAAAAGTTCAATATTATTAGAAACAAAAAAATTGGTCTTTAACAAATATACAAGTCCTTTTTAGTCTATGTAACTACATGAGAGGATATTAGAAATTCAGATAAAAATATTTGTAGAACTATCATCATAGTGTTATATAATATTGTATTTAATACAGAAAAAAACTACAGATGTGCTATAAGTAGGGAAATAATTCCACGATTTTGATATATTCACAAAATTCAAACTATAAAATTTAACACTTAGTTAATATTTGCTTAGGAAATACATTTAAGTGGAAATTCTACTAGTTCTGAATTCTAAATGTTTTTATCTATTAAAAGTTATTTAAAATTCTGACTTTACTCCCCAATAGACAGTAAAAAATAATGTAAAACTATCTATCTACAGCTCAGTGTCTGCAATATAGAATTTAATAATCTGCTTCAGCAGAATTCCAGACCCAGGCTAAGTCGAGTTGCTCTGATCCAGAGTCTGCTCTCTCTCCCACTTTTTTTGTTTCTTATTGGCACCCAGAGGTTGTTGCCCTGACAACAGAGAAGTTCTGGAGGCAACTTCGCCAGGATGCTCTTGGAAATCAGAGGCTATCTGGACCCAAGAAAAAATTCTCCAATGTTTTCCTCACCCGTATAATTCGTTTAGTCTGGGATTTAAACAAAATTAATGCTATGGATGGATCAAAGAGGATTTTATTCAGAAGGCCAATATATAAAAGGGATAAAAGTAAATAAGTCTGGCTGGGGCAGGGAGAGGAAGGCAGCTCTGGGGGTGCCCAGAGTGCACAATCTGAACAGCACTGATTTATTGTTATTATCGCCTATTTGTATGATTCTCTGCATTTCACAGAATGACTAATGTGGTAAATTCCCATTCAGTAAATTACTATAGTACTTATACAAAGGTAGGGCCTTCAACATGAATCAGCAGAACAACAACAAAATAAAATGGATAAAGCAATCTACAGTAAAAAGGACACAACTGTTTTCATGAGTGTCAATTGATATTCCTTTGAAGCAGTTTACTAATTCAGAAGTTGCCTGGATTACACCAAGTTGTCACAGTGGAAAGAACAGAGAATCACTAAAAAGTGAGAGTGGCAACAATAATCTAAGGAATATGAACCATTCATTCATTCAAAAAAAGAAACTAGCATATAAAATTCTCATTAAATAAGCAGAATATCAAGAATATTGATATTTTTCAAGTGATTGTGCCTTGAAAAAGATAAAGAGTGAAGATAAAGAGTAAATGACACTTCATATTTTTGTTACAACACCAACTGTTTAGATGTGTGATATTCAGAATACTCAAATGCTTGGTTGCTGTTTTTACTTTTTCATTTAGAAATCTGGTATGTGGTAGACAGCTCAAAACTATAGTCACAAAAGCCCTCTGTATAAACTTTGTACAACGTCTACTGAATATTCACACGGAATCCCCAGTTAAACATTTCAACTGACTTTAACTGTCTTTAAGAAGTGAGGGTAGAGGCCACCAAATGCCAGGGGCAGCATTAATTATCAGTCAAAGAATCAAAGTAGGGAATCAGAAAAAGAATGGTAACACTAAATATATAATTAGAACTTGGGGACAACTCTGTTTGAGATGAAGAGAGCTCTGTGAAAATGGCTTATGGGTTATTATTATTGCTCAATGCTATGAATTATATTCTTGGTTGCTGTGATGTGGCGTGCCGTTGGCTTGCCATTTTACATTGCCCAGAAATAACTGGAAGTTGTTATTTCTCTTGGATGAAAATATGAGCTGGATTCGAGAAGTAACATCAGCACATGGAAAAACTAAATTTTCCTCATTGTAATGATGATAACATACAAAAGTACTATTCATATGACCAAATCTTCGGTTGCAGAGATTATTACTTTTTTTTACTGTTTCTTGCCCTAACGGAATCTGTTCCATTCTTACTGTCCTCTCAGTTTTAGGTTCCATTTTCCCCATCATTCTTTTGGTTGCAGGAGTTCTGCTCCAGACGTCTAATTAGCCAGGTTATTATAAATGAAACACAAACAAAATAGAAAAACAATTTTTCCAACTCAAAAAATTACTTAAACATCATGTGCTCAGACTTTAGTATTAAGGATCAGTATATCTGGATGCAAGTTGTACTTATTCTTGGCACAGTGAAACTCCTAGATTCTGAGTGAAAAGTCTTAAGTGAGGAGGTTATTGTGGAGATCAAATAATCCATCCCTGGGCTTCTCTGGTGGCGCAGTGGTTGAGAGTCCGCTTGCTGATGTAGGGGACATGGGTTCGTGCCCTGGTCGGGGAGGATCACACGTGCTGCGGAGCTGCTGGGCCCGTGAGCCATGGCCGCTGAGCCTGCGCGTCCGGAGCCTGTGCTCCGCAGCGGGAGAGGCCACAACAGTGAGAGGCCCGCGTACCACAAAATAAATAATAATAAAAAAAATCCATCCCAAACAAGACTATCATGAATTAACATGTAAATAGATTGGAAACAGATATCAGTATCTTCAAACACAAGAAATGAGAGAATTTTGAATAATTTTAAATAGAAAAGCAAATGGTTATGAAAAATGTTTCTATTTTTCAAAGCCCAAAGTTAATGAATTACATATTTATTATTTCAAAATCCAGAATATGTGAATGGAATCCTCTACACTTTAGAATCAGAATTCTAAGAAATATCTCATTATAATAATCACAGAATGATTTCCTTTTTAGAAACATTTTTTCCCCAGCTCTCTGGTGGCTCAATTTTCCCTAAAAAAGCTATAAGATTTGGCTTATTTTTCTTTCTCATAAACAATGAGGATCTTAGTGAATAAATACTTCTTTAAAAATCCACATACTTTAATGTTATTGCTTGGCTATGTCAAAATTAAATTGCCACGTTCAAAAGCATTACAATCAAAGGCATTTTTCTAAGACCATTACATTTTTATTTGCAAAGTGGTAAATTGTACTAATTCAAATTTTTTGATGTTTCAGACTAAACTTTAAGAATTCTATGTGTGTCATTTTTCCTTTTACTATGCTATTTTCTTTACTTATCATATGTGACATTATGAAATACTCTTTAAATTCTAGTCAATTTTACATGTTACCTAACATTTTTCCCCCAAGAGTTCAGTAAAAAGGAGTATTTGCAGTTCCCATTTGTAAAAAAGACAATGTTTTATCCCTTTATTTTGTTTTAAATAGTGAGCAGCATTAGAGAAAATCACTAGCTTTGTTAAAAAAATCTGATAATCACTTAAGCAAAAATATAGAATATCCTGGTAAAACAAAATAGGGACCTACTAAAATTCTGCATATGAATTGCGTTTTAAATGATACTTGAGAGTAATGTGATTTGGACTCCTGAATCTACACGCTATTTTTCAATTTTAGTGCCTACCATTTAATATGTCACAAGCATAATGACTTTAGCTAAATGATCACATGTATGAGATATGCGATTGCATTTAGATATAAAACCTGGTTTACATTGAAAGTAATTATGAGGAACCTCTGATGGTTTTTCTCTTCTTTCTTGAATCAGCCTTAATTTCCTTAATATGCTGTATAATTGGGACTAATGCCAACAACATTTTATAGTTTCATAGCAGATTAGACCATATCTCATTGGGTGAAAAAAGGAAAAAAATAAGATCCTGTTTTTAAATGACTTAAACATTAACAGCATTCATTAAAAATAACGTAATGTCAAAATTCATACACAACGTCATCACCCTCCTTTTTCCCTCCACTTCAAAATATTTATGCTTTTTAGGGAGGACAATACTATTGACAAGTGAATGTCAGACCCAAAAATTATTGTTTGCTTCCATCATGCCAGAGGGGAGAAAGATAATAGACTGTATGTAAGTGTCTCACTAAGTTGACTATAGCATAAACAGTTGTGTTTCAGAGTCACATTGAGAGATTTTTTTTTTTCTTCAACAATAGGTTACACTGACCATGCAGTTTGAGAAATTGTTGGTAAAAGAGGCTAAAATATCAGGTTGACTGTGGCATTGGAGTACCACCTTTTTTAAAGTCATCTAGAAACGACCATGAACTTGCAGTCAGGACATACTCCTGAAGCTTTATTTCGGTCACACTCCAGCAGCATTTAGGCAGGATTTACTCTGAACCATTCTTGGGAGGAGTTGGCAGTCTCTGGCATTCAGCCTGCCCTCAGCTCCCACCCCCTCCATGAGCTGCTGTCTCCACCCTCATCTATCTCATGGATATTTTGGTGGTAATGATGAAAAGATTAGGGGTGTATTCGGTCTGTGGAATTAGAGCTACTGTTGCCAGCTTGAGCTGGAATAAGATATATTTGTCTTTTTTCATCTTGTAGCAATTACAATAATGAAGGTTAATAATTTCTGCTGTTTTTTAACATCTTAAAAGGAGGGTTATTTTGTAATTCCAACATTCAATACATTCTGATATGAATGCTGGTATCTTCTAACATTCCTTTAGATAGTTTAGGATACACTCAAAACTATCTAGCTGGGGTTCCCAAATGCCCAAATGATTGAGGTTCTCATTCTGGTCGTTAGAATTCTATCACATGGCAACTAGTGGGGTTGTCTTCTCTATGAAGCTGATGTTACTATACACAGCAGAACACCTTCTCTGTTCCTCCAGTACTTATTTTACAAATAAAATATGTTGTTTTTCTTATCTCAGCCTTGGTCTCTTTCTTCAGAAATGTATGATTAATACTAATTTAATGACCACCTACACTAATCAGTATCTTTAAGAAAAACAACAACCACAACAAAACCTGTGGGGTTTTAGTGCCCAGCTTTAAAATCTTTCATGTAACAATCCTATATTAATTAATGCAGGAACAACTCAAGCAACTGAATACCGGTTAGAGGGATGTCATAATATTGTTCTGCAGTGAATGAAAGCACTGTATAAAAAATGATATGACTACACATGCGTTGTTCGCAGAAGTGTCTAGTGTGAAAGGCATGAGACTGCCTCGAAGGAACAAAACCAAGAATTTAAGAAAGAAATTGATGATATTTTTGGCATTAAGCACCAGACCTTGTTTTTACTAATGTGTTTTTTGGTAGTGGATATCCTACCTTTTAACTTTTAAATTTTTTTGTGTCAAATACATTTCAGAAATCTACTTTAATGCTCAATTTTCAGCATGATATATACACAGTATTTATGAAAAATCTGAAGATTACTCATTGGTCCCCTTCTAATAATAAATATAAAAGTAGAAATCTCATTGAAAAATTGGCACTTAGAAATCCAAAGACCTTACACACAAAAGGAAAGCCAAATATTTGTGGTAGTCAGTCATTATAAATAGGTTCATAGCAGCAAATCAAATGTAACTTTAAATAATTCTGAAATGAAAGTAAGCATTCTGTAAAAATGTGACACTATGGAGCAGAAGGCTGGTTCATTTTAGGTGGATGTTAGAAGTAGGTGTTCTTTGAATTTAATGTTTCTACTTAATATTAAAATTGAAATTTTAGTTCATAGTGAAAAGAACAGCTTTGTAGGATACTAGAGTTTTCTTTCTTTTCACAAAGTAGCCAGGCTGCCATTATTCCCAAAGCTCCAAATTGAGGGGAAAAGTGTCTGTTTAATATCTAATAAAATAGGTAAAATTCTTCATTCTAATATTTTAACCCAGGAAAAACTAAAAACATAAAATTGATCCATGGCTCAAGACTTACTTTCTAACTTTAGTAAAAAGGAAATACTCAAAATAATAATAACACCAAAACCAGCAAAAAATAAAACACACACATGCTCATATTAAAGCAGCCCTTCCACCAACACAGAAGCCTGTTTTTCAAGCTTACTTTTTTTTTTTAATCTTTATTGGAGTACAGTTGTTTTAAAATGTTGTGTTAGTTTCTATTGTACAGCAAAGTGAATCAGCTATATGTATACACATATCCCCTTTTTGGATTTCCTTCCCACTTAGACCATAGAGCACTGAATAGAGTTCCCTGTGCTATACAGTAGGTTCTCATTAGTTATCTATTTTATACATAGTATCAATAGTGTATATATGTCAATCCCAGTCTCCCAAGCTACTTTTTAAATTGGTCATTTTCTTTACGAAATTTCCTAAAAGTCAGTTGCCTTTGATAGCAGAGTGTTTTCTTCCCCTCTGGGTACTTCTTGTGGCCAGTTAGAGAATTTGACTAAACTAGAGTTCAGTAGCTGAACAGAGTTGCATTTCCAGTTGTCTAACTCCACCTGCAGTATTGATCAAGATGTGTTAAATAGGTTTTGGGTGTCTTGAAGTGGAATATTGTATTTCAAGGCTGAGTCAATTGCATAATGATTCTCATCACTCACTGACTAGTGAGTTGTGGCATCACTACGAAGTTGTGATCGTGTGCCCAGGTCACACCTGAACAGCTGGATACATCTTCACTTCTGATTTTATTCCAAGTTGCCAACTTTTCAGTTAATATTTGATTTGCAGTGCATGAAAAAATATGCTTCTGTTCAACAACTGATTTTAATTATTTCTTAATTTTGCCTGTGGGGTGAATAGTTTGGTCAACTGATACGGCAAAACATGAACAATTTGAAAAAGGACCCATTATAAAGTACTCTAAGGGATTAAAGCCCTAGGAAAACTGATGGTTTTATGTTTCTCATTCTAAAACTTTACTGAAGATGGTTACCATAAAAATATGTACATTGCTCAATGGAAATATATTGACCACATTTATAAGCATGGGAGCATTGAAAAAAGACTAAGGAACTGCACACAGAGTTGTAGCAATGGTTACAAACTATAAGGTGACTACACTCTAAAATATGTACGTTTCAAGGGAGAAATAGTGGATACCAACAGTAATTATTCTAAAGTAAAAGATGAACACAGAAAAAATGTTAGAGTGAAAAGAACACTCTTAGGGACAATAGAAGGCGCTTTAAAAAGCTAATTTAAGCATAAATACCTTTAAAAAAGGGAATTCACCTTCCTTTCCACTTACTTCTTTTTTTAAAAAAATACATTTATTTCTTTATTTTATTTTTGTTTGCATTGGGCCTTCGTTGCTGTGCGTGGGCTTTCTCTAGTTGCAGCGAGCGGGGGCTACTCTTCGTTGCAGAGCTCAGGCTTCTCATTGCAGTGGCTACTCTTGTTGCGGAGCACGGACTCTAGGCACGCGGGGTTCAGTAACTGTGGCACGTGGGCTCAGTAGTTGTGGCTCGCGGGATCTAGAGCGCAGCCTCAGTAGTTGCGGCACACGGGCTTAGTTGCTCTGTGGCATGTGGGATCTTCCCAGACCAGGGCTCGAACCTGTGTCCCCTGCATTGGCAGGCGGATTCTTAATCAGTGCTCCACCAGGGAAGTCCCTCTACTTACTTCTTATATGTCAGCCCCACACCTGTCCCCAGTGTTCAAAAAGCCAACGCTCCAATTGTTCCCAAACCTTCAAGCTAAAACTTTTTTTTTTTTTTTTTTTTTGCGGTACGCGGGCCTCTCACCACTGTGGCCTCTCCCGCTGCGGAGCACAGGCTCCGGACGCGCAGGCTCAGCGGCCAAGGCTCACGGGCCCAGCCGCTCTGCGGCATGTGGGACCTTCCCGGACCGGGGCACGAACCCATGTCCCCTGCATCGGCAGGTGGACTCTCAACCACTGGGCCACCAGGGAAGCCCCAAGCTAAAACTCTTAAGAGGCTTTTATCTTTTCCCTTAATAAGAACGTGGTAAAATGAGATTGTTGAGTTTCATATTTGAATTTTGCATTTCAACCTTCTCTAGCGATTGTGGAAGAGAAGAGCAACACGTCACTGCAGTCTGCCCATTGGCACACATTATTTTTCACCCTATTTTTTCAGTGTACCGCAAAATAGCATTGGGTAGTATGTCATTGGTTCCTCCTATTTCCTGTATATACAGCACTACCATACAGCATGTCATTGCATTTCATTGTTTACATGCCTCCCTCCCTTGCTAGACTGTGAGATATTTAAAGACAGAGAATATATTTTTATTGCTCTCCAAGTCTTTTTTATCTTGCATAACACACGGCACATCGTAGGTGTTCAATAAATATTTATTCCATCAAAAATACTCTAGATATTCTTGCAGTTGAACATACATACTACATTTTAAATTCAAGTTTTCTCTTTTTAGTTTTATTTCAGATTTGCCTTTTATTTTAAAGGCAGGCAGAAAAGCAATCCAAACTTGTTTCTCTGTGTTAAGCTAACATGGGCATTTAAAAAATAATACGACACTATGATTTTCACTAAACTAGGAAAGGTTATTTTGGAGCTACTGGGACTTTAGATATTTGAAGTAGTAATTACTTCCTCCATAAATGTTACCTTTAGAGTCAAATACTGCTTTCCCGTTGCAGTTCAACTTTTTACTTAAAGGAAAATGTCTTCTATTCACAAGTCACTGTGCTATACTATTACATGTAGTGATTCTCCTTTTCATTTGTTTTGGTAGCATTGTAAAGTCTATGAAGCATCATAATAATAACAATAGTAGCTTACATTTTTTCAGTATTTTTTCTGTGCCAAGCATTTCACTAAGCACTTGACATGTGCTATGTCATTTAATGCCCACATAAAACTTATCATGTGTGTGACCTTATATATCTCTACTTTTTAATCTATCTATCTATCCATCCATCCATCCATCCATCCATTAATTTTCCCATTGGTAAGCCATTTAGTCAGAATAATAATACAGGGAGAATCATCTTTACATTTTGCATTCTTGGTTCTTTCAAGTTTTCAGTATCCAGTAATAAAATTTAACACCATATTTTGCATAATTCTGGAACAATGACCTATGTTAGTAAAGTACTTGTGTAAACATTTATAAAACAAAAAAACAGCATATGTTGGGCTGTATTTAATTAAGTACTATCAAGTCACTGCAACTAAGAATCCAAGAGTATTTCTTCTAAACTGAATGGATGAGATATCAACTCTTACCTGAAGATAATCAACACTTCATGTGGAAACTGACTGTTATAATTAACAACTTACCATAGACTTGGGTTTGGTTCCAGAACTGGCCACTGAGGTGGAAGATGGTAGGTCAGTGGACTCGGTGTTAGAAGACAGATTTATTTGTGTCTGATTTACCGAAGTGTTATCTGCTCCACTCTCAGATCCTGATTCCAGATCCTATGAAAAAAATGCATTGATATGAAGGACATGTCCACACTCTCTACATGCCTTTCTCCCATCTCCAACACCTTTCCACCTCCTCCTTCTCCCAACACACATGGATACACCACAGAGTTATGACAACAGACAGTGACACGTCACCCATAACCATGCATTATTTTGTATTAACAATTGTACTCTTCAGAGGGTCTGATTTTGGAATGCAAATACTGGAAAAGAGGTAGCAAACTACTTTGATAATTTAACAGCTGATTGTGCATTGGAAAGGGCAGTAGGGGCAGCTAGCCGGGACACTGCAATAAGTCAGGAGGAAGAAGCCCATAGACAGCCCTTGCTCGTTGTGTGACTTTGAGTAACTCACTCTACATCCCTCTTGCAACAGGGTTATGAGTGTCAAATGAAAAGACAGTTCTCAGTTCTTCTCACCTCACTCTTCTATGTTCCCATCAGATCTCCATGGTGACACCTACCATAATAGCCTGGAATCATTTAGCTCAAGTGTATGTCTATCTAACGAACTATAAGTTATTTGAGGGCAGGAATTACGCTTTGTCATGTGTGATTCAATTCCCTCATTTGAAAATGAGTGTAATGATAGCATGCACTCATACAGGTTTATGAAGATTAAGCAAGATATATGCAAAGTGCATGTAACAGGCACATAATCATTTTCATTAAATGCTGGGCATTACTGTAAATATTGTTATTATTAACATCATATGCCTTCTGAGCAACTAGTGTACAGTATGTGGATAAGACATGTCTGTTGAATGAGTGCAATTACACTGTAATCCCTCCAAAGGCTGTGCATTTAATTTACCAAATGATATCTTTGTGTTATACATGAGAACACAGAGGAAAGGCAAGGGTGAAGAGAATGCAAAGCGGAGGGAGTGAAGGCACACATCACTCTATAATGTTAACCTGAGAAAATTATGATTTGATAATCTTTATGTCCACTCTTTCTACACCTCAACTTCACCATGGCCCATATGGTTAAATATCATCTACCCTGCACCCCGACTCTCTGGCCTTATGCTCTATCATTCTATTGTCTCTGTATGCTCTGCCATGCATGCTGTTTGTCAGTCCTCCTAGTACACCAAGGTGGTGTTTACGGCAGGGACTATGCCCTTTCTTGTCCCTTGTCCAAGTATTTCCCTTTGCTGTCCCTTTCTTGTCACTCAGCTCTCATTTTGAATATCACTACCTCAGAGAAGCATCCTTTGACAGTTCAAACTAAAATATTTTCCTCTCTTCAACCTCCACAGTGTATCATTTTCTATTTTACGATCTTATTACCTTGTTTATCTACCACGTATCAACAATATCCATCCATCATCTCTACCTATGTATGTACGTATGTATCTATCTCTCTATCTGACCATCTATCTACCTTTCATTCATTTCTATTTCAAATCTTTTTTGTCTCCCTTTATTGGAATCTATGCATCACAAGAGCAGGGGCTTCACCTGTCTTGTTCACTGATACATTCCCCAGGCTTAGAATAGTGCCTGGCATCTAGAATATGCTCATAAATATTGTTTTATGAAAGAATAACCAAACTGACAAATATTAATATGTAACCAAGGAGGCACAAGATCTGTACACTAGAAACTACAGGACACTGATGAAAGAAATTGAAGAAGACACAAATAAATGGAAAGATAGCTCATGTTCCTGAATTGGAAAAATTAAAATTGTGAAAAATGTCCATGCTACCCAAAGTGATCTATAGATTTAGTGCAACCCCTGTCAGAATTTCAATGGCATTTTTCATAGAAATAGGAAAAAGCAATCCTAAAATTTGTATGGAACCACAAAAGACCCTGGATAGCCAAAGCAATCTGAGAAATAATAACAAAGCTGGAGCCATCGCATTCCCTTATTTCAAATTATAGTACTGTAGTAATCAAAACAGTATGGTACTGGCATAAAAACAGACACACAGACCAATGGAATAGAACAGAGAGCACAGAAATAAAAGCATGCATATACAGTCAACTAACATTTGACAAGGGGGCCAAGAATATTCAATAGGGAAAAAATAGTCCTTTCAGTAAATGGTGTTGGGAAAATTGGATATTCACGTGCAAATTAATGAAACTGGACCCCTATCTTACACCACTCACAAACCTTAACTTGAAGTGAATTAAAGACGTAAATGTAATATCTGAAACTGTAAAACTCCTAGAAGAAAGCATAGAGCAAAATCTTCTTGACATTGGTCTTGGCAACAATTTTTTGGGTATGACACCGAAAGCACAAGTAATAAAAGAAAAATAAACAAATGGGACTATATCAAACTAAATGGCGTCTGCACAGCAAAGGAAACAATCAACAGAATGAAGGATGCAGCCTATAGAATTACAGGAAAATGTTTGCAAACCTTAGATAAGGGGTTAATATCCAAAATGTATAAGGAACTCATTCAACTCAATAGCAAAAAACAAATAATCTGATTAAAAAATGAGCAAAATACCTGAGTAGACATTTTTTCCAAAGACACAAATGGCCAACAGGTACATGAAAAGGTGCTCAAATCACTAATTATCAGGGAAATGCAAATTAAAACTACAATGAGATATCACCTCACACTTGTCAGAACAGCTATCATAAAAGGGAATCCTAGTGCATTGTTGGTGGGAATGTAAATGAGTATAGTCACTATGGAAAACAGTATGGAGGTTCCTCAAAAAATAAAAATAGGGCTTCCCTGGTGGCGCAGTGGTTGGGAGTCCGTCTGTCAATGCAGGGGATACGGGTTCGTGCCCCAGTCCGGAAAGATCCCACATGCCACGGAGCGGCTGGGCCTGTGAGCCATGGCTGCTGAGCCTGCGCGTCCGGAGCCTGTGCTCCGCAACGGGAGAGGCCACAACAGTGAGAGGTCCGCGTACCGCAAAAAAAAAAAAAAAAAAAAAAATTGAACTACCATATAATCCAGTAAGTCCACATCTGCATATACATCCAAAGGAAATGAAATCACTGTCTTAAAGAGACATCTGCACCCCTATATTCATGGCTGCATTATATTCACAATAGCCAAGACACAGAAATAACTGAAGTGTCTATAGATGGATGAATGGATAAAGAAAATGTGGTATATATATACAATGGAATATTATTTACCATAGAAAAGAAGGAAATTCTGCCTTTTGTGACAATATGAAAGGACCTGGAGAGCATTATGCTAAGTGAAATGAGTCAGACAGAGAAACACAAATACTGTATGATCTCACTTATATGTGGAATCTAAAAAAAAGGCCAAAATAGAAACAGAGTGAAGTGGTGGTTGCTAGGGGCTGGAATGTGGGGAAAATGGGGACATGCTGGTCAGAAGGTACAAGCTTCCAGTTATAAGAGGCATAAGTTATGAGGATCTAATCTTCATTTTGGCGACTACAGTTAACAACACTGTATTATATATTTGAAAGTTGTAAGAGAATAGATATTAAATGTTCTCACCACACACATACACACACACACACACACAATTGTAATTATACCAGTTTATGGATGTGTTAACTAACCTTACTGTGGTAATTATTTTGCATAAAAAAACTGTATCAAATCATCACATTGTATACCTTAAACTTATACAATGTTATATGTCAATTCTATCTCAATAAAGCTACAAAAAAAAAAGAAAAAAAAGTGGAAAACAAACATAAAAAAGTAAGGGTATAAAAGACATACATAACAATAATAAATATGAAACATAATACTAAATTCTTTAAGTGTGTGTGTGTGTGTGTGTGTGTGTGTGTGTGTGTGTAAAACATATAACCATAACCAAATTTCTCATGCCCTGAGTGCTTTCAGATTAAGGGTCATCTATTCTTTTTTTTTGCACGGAAAAGACATTTTACATTTTACCATAAGAGAAAAATGGTTCATTAAGATTTCAAATTGAATCAACATCAAATGGATAGTCATAAATAGCAGGTAATTTATAAACATCAAATGCATAATCATAAGTAGCAGGTAGTTTATAAGCCATTTATATTTTACATTTATGTTTATCAGAAATCATTTGCACTAATTTTGCCTTCCTATTTATGATTTGATTAGGCAAATAACAGGGTAACCTTGCATCCTTCTAACAATATAATAATTCTGAGGTAAAATAATAAATATTAAAATTTTTTTTTACCATTTAAAGACAATACTGTACAGCCATTCTCTGTTTCCATGTTCACAAACTCTATGTGGAAGATATTATTATCACTACCTGATGGATGATGAAGCCAAAGCTTAAGGCAAGTAACTTGACCAAATTCATGTTCTGTGGCAGGGCTGACATTAAAGCTCAGATCTGCCTGACCCTCACTTGTCAGGCTCTATCAAGGCAGCCTTCTATACATTTTTACATCTACCCTTATTTTAATATGTTTTTCTCTTTGAAGCTATTCTTAAAGACTCCAGCCCATATTATTCTTTACCCCCTTTATTATATGTAGAACTCACTCCAGCATTTTCTTACAAATAATCTCAAACTGAGGTCACTGTTTCATTGTATGTCTTGCCCTCCTTGCTAAACTGTACGTTCACAGTGGAGTATGAGGGTGTGGCAGAGGGGGTTTCTCCTCTGAATCTGGGACAGTACTCCTCGGTGGACAATCAAGGTCATAATTACTTGTTATAATCCACTTATTCCATGGTACAATTATCAAAAGGAATGAAAATCGCATGTGGAAAAAATTCTGATGACGAGAGAATGTTAAAATTAGCTTTAAATACCAAGGAACAGAAATAAAGAAAAAGGGATAACCTAGAAAAACACAGACACAAAAAGAAGTTTCTAGGGATGCAGGCTATGTCTTATTTACCTTTAACCCAGTGTCTGGTGTGAGTGAGCACATGAGAGAAGGCAATGGCATTAACAAATACTAAATATGTACTCTGTGCCAGATCTTTGCAATGCATCTCACACGTGTTCCTTCATTTACTCCTCCCAACAAGCCATTAAGTAGGAAACAATGTCTCCTCTTTTTACATGAACCTGAAGTTGAGAAACTAAATACTTTTCTTATGTTCTCAGATATTCAGTTGTAGAGCTGGCATGTGAACTCAGGCCTGCAGACTCCAAAGTTTATGTTTCTACTGTATTATTTGGCCTATTTCAAGTATCTGTTGAACTAAAAACTCAGAAATACATCTTTATTTACAGAATTAACCCTTGTTCAGCAAGGGTGGTGATGGTCCATGAGATAGTGCATGCAATATAAAATCCAGTTTACACTTTAAATGGAGGCAGAGATGTAGATGCAGACAAATCCTAATCATCACCCACCTTAGCTCTTGTTTTGCATTGTCTTTACCACTCAACACAGAACCATATCTAGCAGGTAAGAGCTGTTTTGCTCTCTGAGATGGAGACAACAATATGGAGTTGTATTTAGCAGAAATCTGGGCTGTGCTTTTTTCCCTAAATACATGGGATTGAGGAAAGGTCAATATAGAGGGAAAAGGGGAGCAAGTAAAGAGATAGGGAGAGATAGCAATTCACACCAGAAAACTTTCAAGAGAAAATGTATTCCACACCTACATTAATGGCAAAAGTACTGAGAAGCACCTCCTATTGAAAAATTGGGCTTTAAAGTGTTGATGAAAATGAGTTTGAAGCTTCTACACCCTTCATATGTAAACGAGAAAACATCCCTTCTTTTGGGCCTCAGGAGATCACTTTCACTGCGTTTCCTCCATCTGGGTGCCTGTCCTACTAAAGTATATGCAAGACGCTATGGCGGCACCAGGGAAGGAGTAAGCGATTCTGTCTGGGAAGACAGAAGGAGATTTAGGGAAGAATTCACTGTAAAGAAAACATTTGAGATGAATCCTGAAGGATGAAGAAAAATTATTAAAAGAAAAATGTCATTCCTACCAGCTTTCTAGGTCAAAGCATTTAATTTCATATTTATTCATTTTTTAATCAAAAATGTTTTTTGCTCAAGCTATCAGATTTCCATTATAGCCAGCTAGGAAAGGCAGTATGGGATAGTGGTTGAGTGACATGGCTCTGGATCAAGACTGGCTGGGCTTCTGTGCCAGCTCTGGCACATACAATTACTGTCTCTATTCTTTTTACTCATCTGAACAATGTTGTAAGGAATGATTGTGTTAACATACATAACGCATTTAGAATAGTATTAATACTTCGTTTATACTTAGGTTAGCTATTATTTTAACTTGTTTATTGACTTTAAATATTCTGCACCACAGTCAGAATGAGTTTTGAATAACTTCAGAATCAACAGTAGAACTATACAAATTAAAGAATTTGATACAGAATAGTTCTATTTTGAAAGGTGCTTATATATATATATATATATATATATATATATATATAACACTTTCCACCCCTTTGATCTTAGGTAATTACAAAATTTCTTGAATTAACGTGTTGATTACTGATATCAAAAGTGATAGATTAATTGAAAAGGAATGCATGGCTTAATTATAAGTAAATTCTACCATCACATTTGCTAGATCTGCAAAAACTAAGCCATTTAATTGAAGCTAATATTAAATATGTAAAGTGTATAGACATTTTGGAATCTATGTCTTCTAAATTTTATTTTGTGTTAGAATCTGATAGGAGTGTCTATCTTATTTGAAACTAATGCACAGTAGAATAAAATTTTCACCTCTGTCCTATTCATTGTGTTTCACTAAGTGAATTTTAGAGTGTTCTCAAGTTGATTTCATCTAAATTCTTTTTTGTAATATGCTTGGTTAGTTCAACCAGCATCCATCCATCCATCCCTCCATCCATCCATCCCTCCATCCATCCATCCACTTACTCACCGACCCATCTATACATCCATTCATCGACCCACACATTCATCCAATGAACCATTCATCCAGCCAACCATTCATCCATCTGTCCAGCAAATATTTATTAACCATCTTCTATATGCAATGTAGATTTGTGGGACACTGGAAATAAGACACTAAACAAGATCAACAGAGCACTGCTAATGGCGTTTATAGCATATCAAGGAAGACCAACAATTAGGGAAACAATGACAATGAAGAGAATCTGATCAGTAGGAAACAAAATAATTTCCCAAAATGACCCTCTTTCCTGTCTAGTAATAACCATTTTCTTTTGAATCACACACTTCTCTTATGGACTCTGCATGAAGCCTAGAATGATTTGAGTGACATTTATGGAAGACTATCAGGGTCCCATGTGGGTAGTGGGGCCATCCAACATGTTTCATTTGCAAGAGGGGCTATACAAAGTAGAGACATCACGTTCACATGCAAAGAAGTGGGAAGTGGGAAGCTCACAGGGACTTGCCGCCGAAGGTTGGTTGGTGTGCTGGACGGAGAGGAGCTGGTGCTGAGAGCGTTCTCAATGTCCTGATCAAGCTGGTCCAGTTTCATGATCAGCAACAACATCGAGTCTAGCCGCACCCTATCTCGATCTTCTCTTATTTCCTGAGGAACAGAACATGTTGTTACTGAATCTGAAAGGCCATTTCTTGGAAAAAATAAAAAGTTCTCTGTTCTTCAATGTGACAAAAAGGACACTGAATAATAGGCAGTCTTCTACTTCAGGGGGGAAGGGAAGTTCTATTCTGTACCATCAATGTGCTCTTCATTGGAAAGATACTGACCACCTGCCAAGAAAGCATTTTACATGCATATTAAATATATATTTTCTAGAGCAAGGCACAATGAAAAGGAAGTATAACATCATATCAGTACTGATACTTACTTACAATTTCCGATTAATTATTCTTGAGAAAAGTTGTATGTTTACTCTTCTTTTGTCATAGTACAAATCAATTATAACATACTAATAATTGTTTGCGGGTTAGACATTTAAGGATGCATACAAGATGATATTTTTGGATGAATATTTCTGAGTATAGTAAAATATAGGAAAAGAATCAAACAAGGCAGGATTGTTTAGTTTAGTTTTGTTTTTTTGCATGGGGCCATTTACTCACTGCTGCTTCAAGCTATGTCATTGCCAGTATTTATTTTCAAGCTTCTTTTCTTTCACACACTTTTGAAAAAAGCCTCCACAATCATATGAATAATGGTTACTTATTCTGAGCTCTCTATAATATAGACATATTTATGGATATAGTTTTGTTTATAAAAGTAACTAAAGCTTCTTATTGACCATATAGAGTTATTTGGGCATGACTGTTTACTATTCTTGGGTGTTCAAATCAATTCAGTTAGTATTAGAAAACTTTCAGACTTTCTGTAATGTGCAAGATATCAGGGTTGGGGAGAGTACTGGGTAAAAGAACAAAACAAAACAAAACATGGAAAGCGCTGTAAGTTTCCTTAGAAGCATAATCTATTGAGGGATGTCACAGGCTCAGGACCAGCCCTTTTGAGGCAAGTCATCATTTGTGACTCATGTTGCCCTTGCCATCTTCTCATCTGTCTGAGATATTTACCTGGGTGAAATCAGCTTTAAAAGGACCATCAGTGGTGACCTCAAAGGGAAACTATATCATGATGGAAGCCTGAGGGGTGCAGGCACAAGGGAGTAATTTGGAGGCTTTGCTGAGGTGATGGGATTAGTAGTGGTATGAATGAGGTGACTGTCTGAATCAGATCTTTTGTTTTGGGCCTTTTACTTTTAATCACCCTAAATTCCCTAGTCACCATTAGGGGGGACCCCAAAGAACAAGGACTCGGGTAATTTCATGGATTCATCTAATGCTATAGATGAAATTAGATTAGCTAATATTAATAATAACTATCTGTTAATATTAATAGCAGACTGTTAATAATAATAATCTTTCACATGTCAAATAATTGGTTAATTAGATTAAGTTGGTCAAAAAATCATTAATTCAGCTAACATGGACAAGTTATTTGTGTAATCTGAACTTGTGCTTGGTTTAAAGATTAATGTCAAATTGAAAGACCTAGCCCTGTTTCCACAAAGTCATTAATTTTGAGAATAAATTAAGAATTTTTTTGAGTTATGTTAATTCCTTTAGGGTACTATGCTATGATTATTTCTTCAATTTCCTTCCATCGTCCCTGCTGTCTAAAACATTTAATGAGTCTCTGACAGAGAATTACAGAACTTTTGTCATAATAAAGTTTTATTGTGCCTAAGAAGGGCCAGGATATTTGCAAACAGACCTGAACCTTACTATACATCATATTCCTCAATGCTACAGAACTTTGTTATATTTAAAAGAATGTTATTTATAGTAAAACCCTGCTTATACCTTAAAATAGAGTCCCAGACATATTAGAGATTACTCAGTTTGATTCTCTTCTAAATAATCCAGTAAATGGAAGAATCTGCCTGAATAGAAGACTCAAAGTCCCCTTAATTACTCCCCCAATGTGTTTACTTATATAATTTCCTTCTCTTTTAAACCAAAGTTGTGTTTGGGAAGATAATGTTCTTTGCATCTCTACACATATCCACGTATGTTTTTGTGTGATTGTCTTTCATTCCCCAGTAATAACATCCTCAAGCACAAAGATGAAGTTTTTCTACCTGGCAGACACAGAGTCAAGTTCTACACTGCATACGCAATACATTTTCAGGAATAATAATAACAATGAAATCAACAGGAGCAAGTGAAATAACACTTCCCAAAGCCTTAGAAAATATATCTTGATATTTTTCCAGCTACTAAGTTAATGTTGGAAAAAACAGTATACCCTGCAGCTATCCTAGACCTATCAGTAGTAGCCTCAGAAATAATTTGTTTTTGAATTAACTAGATGCTGAGTTTGTGCTTTAAAACCTTTCTGAAATCCATTGGCTGAACATCAAATTATTTTAAATTATCTGCCAAAAGAATAAAACAAAACAGCCTTGGTCTAAGATATTTCTTTAGAGAAATAAGCCTATTGATTTTCCCTTTTCTTCATGGATGCTTCCTTATTCACCATCTATTACAACGTTCAGCCTGAAGTGTCAAGTACACGGACTCATATAGTATGTTACACATTAGTTAAACGTCACAAAGTTGAGTTGGCTACAAATCAGATGCTTTGGATACATTTTTTGTCCTTGTTGTTAAAGCCCAAGTATGAATATTTCGCAAAGTTCTAACCTTTCATATGTCCATGGCTAAACTCCAGCGAACAGCTCATGCCTGAAAACAGAGTTGTGCATTTGCAGATTCTGGCGAGGTTGAACCCTACAGTGGAGCTTCCATTTCATGCTGTCACTATAGGCCAAGAAGAGGAACTTCTTAATAAGCGAAGCTGCCTTAGTTCTAGGTATTTCAGTAACTTAACTTAACCCCCTTAAATCAAAGCCAAGATGTGCAATTCTCTCCCTTCCCATCTTTCTTTCCTTCTTTCCTGCAGTCACAGCTATTCTGGGCCAAGCACTATGAAAGGGACAAAATGTTCATCAATGAACAAGAGATAGAAAATCTCTGCTGTCCTGAATATTATAGTCAACATGAGAAGACAAATAATTAAAGTTAACAAATTCATAAATAAGATCGTTTCCAATAGGAACAAGTGTAAGAAGAAAATAAACAGGGTAATGAGGTAAACAGTAACTGCAGGTGGAGTGTCCCACCTTGTAGAGGGTGGTCAGAGAAGAAGTGGGAGTAAATCATGATGGGGTGAAAAAAATGAGGTAGAGGAGAGAAAGATGGAGATAGAGATGGAGAGAGAGAAAAGGAGAGAGAGAGAGAAAGAGAAAGGGAAGGAAGGAAAGAAGGGAGGGAGGGAGGGAGTGAGGAGTAGTAGAACTGGGAAAGCAGTGTCCCACGCAGGGTGAAGAGTGATACGAGGACACTGAGGTAAGAATGAGTTTGGTGAATAAGAGGATTTGAAAAAAGGTTAGAGAAGCCAGGAGAGGGAAAGTGAGTGAGGGAGTGAGTGGGTGCTAGGACAAAATGAGGTTGAATATAAACAGGAGTCAAATTATATTCTGTCATGAAGGTCACTATAAAGAGGTCAATTTTATTCTTTGTGTGCTATGGGGCTATGGGCAGGATGTAAGCAAATGAGTGATTTACTGTGCTTTTTTAATCTTTTAGAGTTCTCACCACATATTGACAACCAAACATTTTTGGAACCTCACCATATTGTATGTCCAGCAATGCCACACGACTAATACACCCTGGTTTCCATTCTTTCCAGCATACAGAAACTATGTTTTGGAAGAACACCAATGACCACAATTTATTGCAAGACACCTTTGAAGCATCTGGTCCAATTCTTTACACTTTTATTTAACAAACGTTCAAGATATGTTTATTGACCATCTACTACGTGCTATACATCATTTCATAGGAAGCAACCGATTTCATATTTGTACAGTTATAATTTTTAGAAATGTTATGGAGACAAATTTTGCCTTCCTCTAACTTCCCAGTTTCTCCCCCCAGAACCAGACAGCATAAGTAGTGCCTATTCCATGAAACAGCCTTTCAAATATTTGAAAAACTATGTTGTGCCCATTTTCTTCCTTTTCTAGGTAAATCATCCTCAGTTCCTTTACTTCTTATATGACATGTTTTCAAATCCTTATTAGTTCTGTTTACTCTTCTCTGGATATAACTGTCAATGACCCAATTAATGGTTGGTACCGTGATTAAATATATTACTCTACATGTTCTCTGACCATGAAGACAGAGAAGGCAAGTATTTCCCCATGTTCTGTACACCCTCTTTAATGTGGCCTAAGAATTAAGTGCCTGTTTAGAATATGAACAGGCTATTCTTAATGGGATAGCCACAATCTGTTCTTTTAATGAGGAAAAGTATTTCGTTGGCTGTGAGTTGACCTTGAGTCAATGATATGATATATGTCTCTTTTTCCCAGTATGTGTCTGTGTCCTGCTAAGAACAGAAACATCCTGTTGTCTTGAGACTATAACCAGCTGATGTCAAGGCATAGATAATATATGTAGCTACTGTGGAAGAAATCTCCAGTTGTATCTTTTTCAAACACAAGTCAGTGGATACTTAGGAAAATTACACAAGAAACTTCTTTTCAATTTGATTTGTTGTCAAAACCTAAAATGGCCAAGCCACATGGTGTTCATTGGGCAATCCGAAAGATCTCCTTCTTTACTTCCAAGAGCTACTTAGTCCTGGGCAGTGAAGTCACTTTGATCACATGGTATCTGGGGGAGATAAACAGAGTTTTTAGGGGGCTATTCTCTACAGGGACATAAACTGAAATCCTTTGAACCCGAGCCTCTATGCTCCTTCTTTCCTTCCATCTGAAGAATATAATTCTGACCCTCCTCTTTCTCCAGATGCTCTTTATTGAACAACATAGAACAGAGCACACACAGGGAGTGGGGAGGAACTGTATGTTACTGGACATTTCACAGACGGGGCAAACATGAGGTCCAGAGAAAAGGGTGCCTCCCTCAGAGATGCACAGGCTCTGTTTTTCTTATGCCAAGCATTTGGAAGAAAACCAAAAAATTCGGTGAAATACCCGGATGCTTCCAAATAGTAGATATTTGGCTCAGCAAACACAGCACTGCCTGAATGTTCTGCTTGTCAATGAGTTGTGGCATCACATAGACAGGCATAATAAATTAAAGACTAGGCCAGGAATAGAACTAAGACTTCCTGATTCCTAATCCAAGGTTCTGGTCCGTACACTGCCTTTGATTCCATACACATCTTACTGCTATTCTGGGCTACTAATGCTCCTTGCTCACCCGTAAAAGAAAGGGACCTTTTAGCAAAAAGCTTGGCTCAATTTCATTCTGAAATTATTTGATCTACAGCCAGCTGGACTAGTATGAAATCTCATATCAGTGTTATAAATTTCATTTGACAATAAATTCCTCATTCTAGACTTTCCTTTCTTAACATAATATCCTGCTTAAAGAACCAGAAAGTTATTAAATCTGTGTTTCTTTAGAAGCAGTGAAGATTTTCATCTGAGGTGACCCACAGAAGCTAAAAATAATGTAATTATTTTATGTCAGAATTTCTAGGCAAGTTAAATAAGTCAGCCTTAATTTTTATTTGGGTGCATTTTAAGATGAAATTGATGTAGACTGGTAATAAAGGTAATAAAAAAAAAACCCCAGCTACTATCTTCCACTTGCCAGATATAGTCTGTTCAAACACAAAAATCTTTGTATATTATCTTTAATGAATAATAACATATGCAATATCTTTTTAATATTAGATGGTGGAGAGAGATAAATATTATCCTCACTTAAAGTTACCACAAGGAATCTTTTAACTGATAGGTAAATTGTGGCTTTACATTAAGTGTTTATGTTCACTCCCTATTTATCTCCTTTCATTTAAAAGGCATGGTGAAGAAAATTGGTCTCCCCTTTGTTCACTTTTTAAACTCCAATGAGGCTTCAAATGGAGCATTTCTTAGCTGGGACTTTGTAAATTGCCTAAGTCTCCTGAACGATTTAGAAGGACATTTATGCAACTGGTCCTAAGGAGCGCCTAGAAGTGGCAGGTGTGAACCGGGAGAGAGCTATGTGGGTAGCAGTTCCTTTCTGTCCAGTGGAACCTGAGGATGACTTCCTCCACTGGCTTTAAAGTCCCATTTTTGGCTGGGATATAATTTCTACCTAAGTAATTTGGTAAGCATTCTGAAACCAGTCTTCACTCTAAGTACTAATATATTAAGTGACCTTGGATGTCAATCTACCTTGGATGCAGACTTAATACATTTATAGACACAAAGTCAGCCTTTCTGGGTTGGTTATTTCTCCTGTATCATCATGCCTACATGATACCTGCAAATCCCTGCAGTTTTTTTTCTTTTCATTTCTTTTTTCCTCCCTCCCTCCCTCCCTCCCTTCCTCCCTCCCTCCCTCCCTTCTTCCCTTCCTTCCTTCCTTCCTTTAGCATTTCTCAGTAGTTCTTTGCTTGGGCTCATGTATTAAAGGAGACAGGACTTTTTCTGGTTAGAAAACATATGAAAAACATCTATTTAACATTAAAATTCCATAAGCTATTTTCAGGAATGTGATGGTCTTTCCTTAGGTGTGGATAATAAAGAAAGGCATAAGTAAAAATTTATTCCTTTTCCATAAAAATACATGACTTCATTTAGAAAAAGAGTCCTGTATTGACCTGGCTTCTGTCTACTTTTCTAGTTTTGCCTCTCATCATTCTCCTTGATCCTGCCCAGTGTTCCTCAAATTCAATCATTCTGAGGACAACTATATATTTCTTAATGTTTTTCTTTAATTAGACGATTTTTACAGCCAAAAATGCGTTTTTAGGATCTGAGTATAGACATTTTTCCAAATAAGATGTACAGATGGCCAACAGGTATATGAAAAGATGCTCTATATCACTAATTATCAGAGAAATTAAAATCAAAACAGCAATCAGATACCTCTTCACACCTGTGAGAACGGCTATTACAAAAAAGACAGGAAATAACAAGTGTTGGTGAGGATGTGGAGAAAAGGAAACCCTTGTGCACTGTTGGTGGGAATGTCAATTGGTTGCAGCCACTGTGGAAAAGAGTATGTAGGTTCCTCAAAACATAAAGAAATTGAACTACCATATGATCCAGCCATCCCAGTTCTAGGTATTTATCTGAAGAAAACAAAAACACTAGCTGAAAAAGATAAATGTATCCCCATATTCACTGCAGCATTATTTACAATAACCAAGACATGGAAGCAAGGTAAGCATCCAATAATGGATGAATGAATAAAGAAAATAAAGAAAATGAACAACAGAATATTATTCAGGCATAAAAAAGAATGAAATCTTGCCATTTGTGACAACATGAATGGACCCTGATGGTATGACACTAAGTGAACTAAATCATAGAGAGAAAGAAAAGTACTATATGATCTCACTTAAATGTGGAATCTAAAAAACAACAAAAAAAAGTTGAACTCATAGATACAGAGGACAGATTGGTGCTTGCCAGAGTCAGGTTGGTTGGAGGGTGGTGGGAAAAATGTGTGAAGGGGGTCAAAAGGTACAAACTTTCAGTTATAAAATAAATAAGTCATGGGATGTAATGTAAAACGTGGTGACTATAGTTAATAACACTGTATTGTGTATTTGAAAGTTGCTAAGAGAATAGATCTTAAAAGTTCTCATCACAAAAAACCGTAACTATCTGTAGTGCTGAATGTTAACTGGAGTCAATGTGGCGATCATTTTGCAATATATACAAATAGCGAACCATTACTGTGTACACCTGAAACTAATATGCTATATGTCAATTATATCTCAATTGAAACAATGAATTTTTAATATATAAGTGCTGTATAAAATATAAGTGAAAATCTTATATTTTTCTAATGTGTATCATATGCCAAAATTATCAAAATAAAAAATCCTTATACTATCTGATGTAATCTCACATAAACCACACTATATTTTAGGAAATACTGTACTAGAAGTACAGAACTTTTGGTTTCTCAAATATGCCATGTTCTCTCTCATTTGCAACTAGGATTACAAGATTTAGCAAACAAAAATTATATTTGAATTTCAGATAAATGCAAAATATATTTTTTAGTATGTGTCCCAAATATTCCATGGGATAATATTGCATGGGATATACTTATACTAAAGATGTTTTGTTGTTTATTTGAAATTCAAATGTAACTGGGAATCCTGTATTTTATCTGGCAACTCTATTTTTGACTCATGTAATAATGCTGCTTCTGCTTAACACGCCTCTCCCTTGCCTGGGTATATCAGAGGAAACTCCTTGGTTTCAAATTCCAATGCAGAGGTCTTTCACAAGGTTGTTTCCTTGAATGAATGAACATCAACTGCCTCTAAAGTTTCGTTATACAACTTCAAAGAATGTAAAATTTTTTTCTCAGTATCTTATTCAGTGTTATAATAACCCCAAGTAAATCTAAGACTTGTCACTTTTTCTTTTTAGTAGCAAAATTAAATGTGAAAAATGCATAAGGCTGCTCTTGTGATATTTTTAGGATTACGGATTTACTTAAATTGTTAATGTTTGGTACTAAATCTTCCATGAGTGAGCAAAGTCACAGTAAATTTTTTGCCACTGAATATTTTCTAACTACTAATTATGTGATGTGTGTTTGTGGCTTTTTTGACATTAATGAAGAGTCCTCACACTGAAGAAGTATGGGAACTATTTGTCTAGCCCAATCCTCTCATTTTTTTCCGATGTGATAATAACCTTGGCAAATTAAGACAGTTAATGGCAGAACTGGAAAATCTGAATCTCCTGATTCAATTCAGCTTTGCTTCCTGTTAAACAGGTAGCCACTAACACTTTTAGTCCTATAAGGCACTTTCTTCAACTCTACAGGTGACCCCAAAGGTTATATTTCCCAAACAAATTCACATGCATTGAGAGATCTGGGCTGAATACACATAGATTAAAAAATAGACTTAGTCACACATGAGCGGTATCTTCTTATAGTTATCAATCTATACATTTAGAAGATAAATCATCCTATTAATGATTTGTTCCTTTCTTCCCCCTTCCTTCCCTTTCTCCCTCTGTCCCTCCTTTCTTTTTCTTTCTCTCTCCCTTTCCTTCCTTCCTTCCTTCTCTCCCTCCCTCCCTCTCTCCCTTCCCTCCTCCTTTTCCTTCTTTTTGTCTTTCTGTCAACAACAAACTCTACCAGTGGTTCTCAAATATTAGTGAGCATCAAAATCATCTGAAGACCTTGTTAAACACAGAGAGCTGCTGACTTAGTAGGTCTGTGATGGAGATGGAGCATTACATTTTTAGCAAGTTCCCAGGTAATGCTGCTGTCGCTGCTGCTGCTGGGAGCCACACTTTGAGAACCTCTGACCGCACACAGGAGAGCAAAAGTCCTCAATAGTGGCTGATTATAAGTACTCTTGTGTAGCTTTGAAAACTTCCACATGCTAAGGCTCCACCCACCAAATTCAGATTCAGTTGGTGTAGCACAGGACCAAGCTAGTGTGTTTTTTAAAAGTTCCACAGATGTATTCAAAGCATAGTGGGTGTTGAGGAACATGGAAATATATCACAGAGAAAGCCATTTCATGGCTTCAGACAAAAATTAGGACAATAAAAATTAGATTCTCCCCCAGAGTAATTCCACAATAAGAAATCCATTAATTCCCTACAGTAACAGATTAATAGAAAACATACAACAAAAAATGTCAAAAAGACACTTATAACATTGAAAACCTATTTCAGACCACTTATTAGTGATTTGATAAATAGAACAACAACAATAAAAACTCTCTCAGGTAGCAAGTATTTGGAAGGCAACATTCTTAACTTGATTAGGAGTATCAGACAATAGGGTAAATATTAAGGATAATGGTGGAACATTAGAAACACTCCTACAATATTAAGAAAAAGTAAGAATGCTTGTTATCACATATTCTATTCAACATTGTACTTGAGGTTCTGGCTGATACAGCAAAAACAATAGCAGCAACAACAGAACAGTGATTATATTACAAACGAAGAGAATTTGTGCCTTGAAAATCTCAGAGAATAATCTGATAATCTATTAGAACAACAACAACAAAAGGGTTTGGCTCAACAAAGAAAAACACAGCAGCATTCTGGTGTCACCATTTAAAAAACGGAATAGAAAAAAACAATCATAGTAACAACAAAGACTATACAATATCTAGAAGTAACTGAATGAGAAATAATCAAGATCTTTTATGGAGAAAACCAAAAATGTCACTAAAAGACCTAAAAGAATACTGAAAAAATGAGGAGCTATATGATTGTTCTGGATAGGAAAATTCTTTCTAATATGCTTCACAGCTAATTTGTTGTGTAGATTGTCTGTTTCCCCACTAGAATGTAGCAATCGTTGCTTGTTGTTCACTGATGTAACCCAAGAATCTAGAGCAGTGGTTGCATATTGCCACGTAATAAGGGTTTATTGAATGAATGAATGAATGAAATGTTGTCCGTCAATTAATTTATAAACCCATAGTAGTCTAACCCAAAACTCCCATGGGATTTTTTTTTTTTTTTTTTGTGGTACGCGGGCCTCTCACTGTTGTGGCCTCTCCGGTTGCGGAGCACAGGCTCCGGACGCGCAGGCTCAGCGGCCATGGCTCACGGGCCCAGCCGCTCCGCGGCATGTGGGATCTTCCCAGACCGGGGCACAAACCCATGTCCCCTGCATCGGCAGGCGGACTCTCAACCACTGCGCCACCAGGGAAGCCCTCCCATGAGATTTTTAATGGAACTTGGAAAGCTAATTCTTAAAGAGCAAAAATAAAGATAAGGAAAAAATCCCAAAGGAAGCAGACAAAAAATCTTGTTTAATATGAATATCTTTAAACATATACAAAAACAGAGAAAGATAATATAATAAACCCTGTGTACCTATCAGCTTAAAGGCTGTCATTGTTTTGTCAATTTTACTTTATTTATCTATCCCTACTTTAAAAAACATATTTTACTCACAAATGCTTACATATGATAAATTGGTTTTAAAATTCTCTTGCAAGAGGAAAGGAGTATTAATCATAAATATCTTAAAAACAAAACAAAATAAAACAGAACAATCAAAATATTCTATGAGACACGACAATGTATAATAACCTACAAATGAAAAGACTGATAAAAGTTAAAATACAACTGACAAACTAAGCAAAAATATTTGGATCATATATAATGAAGAATTAAGAAGTTATAAAAAGGCAACCTAGTAAAAATGGTCAAAGCATACAAAAAGGCTATTCACAGAAAAATTATAATGGTTTAAAACCCTAAACTGCACTGGTAATCATAACAATGCAAGTTAAGTAAAGAATGAGAATTACTGTTTTTCACCTATCAGATTGTCAAAAAAGAAAAAAGTATCTTGACCATGTCTTCAGAAATGTAAATTTCTGCCTTATTTGGAGGGCAGTTTAGCAGTATCTATTAAAATTAAAGTAGGAGTATCCGTCAACCTGGCAATCTAATTTTAGATACCTAGCCTAGAGAATTGCATACATGCAAAAAATTAGTATGCCCAATACTATTCATTAAAGAATTTTTTCCTAGTGGTCTAAGAACTGGAAATATCCTATGTGGCCATCAACAGAAAACTGTTTAATGTAATGGTACCATAATCCCTTAGATCACTACCCAGTAGCTACAAATATGAGGTAGATTCACATGCACTGACAGAGCCACAATAACTTATCCACCACTTCAATTTGAGTTAGAAAACTGTTTCCCTTGGGAGGGATGCAGCCCCTGCCAAGGTTCATGGCTTAATGAATAAAACTCAGATTACCCATCAGCCCCCACTAAGTGCTTTAGTCTGGTGTCCTTGTGTAGGGCACAGCCTATACAAATGAACTTAGGGCCCTGCTACTTATAGGGAAAGTGCTTCAAGAGGGTTTGTTAAGTGGAGAAAGAAAGGTAAAGAACAACACCCTATAGCATGAAACCCTTTATGTACTGAATGAACACGCACACACGAACACACACACACACGCACACACACACACGCACACACACACACCCCAAAGTAAAATTCTGTATTTCTATATGCATACATATAGATGTGAAAAAAAAGATCTGGAAGGATACCCATACTGGAAAATGGGGTGTAGCTGGGAGGGGGCAAAGGGTAAATAAAAAAAAGTTTTGAGACAGATGAAAATGAAAACACAACATACTGAAACTTATGGAATGCAGCAAGAGTAATTCCAAGAGGGAAGATTATAGCAATAAATGCCTACATTAAGAAAAAAAGGAAGACCACAGAAAACAATCTAAACTTATATATCAAGGAAAAATAAAAAGAACAAATTAAGCCCAAAGTTAGCAGAAGGAAAGAACTAATAAAGATTAGAGCAGAAATAAATGAAATAGATACCAGAAAGACAATAGAAAAGTTCAACAAAAGGAAGAGTTGTTTTTTTGAAAACATAAACAAAAGTGACAAACTTTTAGCTAGAGGACTCAAATTAATAAAATTACAAACACAAAGGTTATAAGAGACTATGGACAATTCTATATTAACAAATAAGATAGCTTAGAAAAAAATGGTAAATTCCTATAAACATACAACTTACCAAGACAAAATCATGAAGTAATAGAAAATATGAACAGACTAAGGAGCAAGGAGATTGCATCAGTAATCAAAATTCTCCCAACAAATAAAAGCCTAGATGAGATTGTTCCACTGGTGAATTCTACGAAATATTTGAAACCAATCCTTCTCAAATACTTCCAAAGAGTGAAAAGGAACAAACACTTCCAAAGACATCTTACAAGGCCAGCATTTGGTTGATACCAACGTCAAAAAAGGACACTCCAAGGAAAGAAAATTGCAGGCCAATGTCTCTAATGAACATAGATGCAAAAATCCTCAACCAAATATTAGTAAACTGAATTCAAGCACACATTAAAAGTGTTCTATACCATGATTAAGTGGGATTTACCCCTGTGATGCAAGGATAGTTTAACATATGCAAATCAATAAATGTGATACACTACATTAACAGAATGAAGGATAAAAATCATATCATTTCAATAGATGCAGAAAAGGCATTTGACAAAATTCAACACCCTTTCATGATAAAACCTCTCAACAAATCATGTTTAGAAGGAATGTACCTCAAAATAATAAAGGCCATATATGACAAGCCCACAGCTAACGTCATATTTTATGGTCAAAAGTTAAAAGCTTTTCCTCTATGATTAGGAATAAGACAAGGGTGCCCACTCTTGCCACTTCTATTTAATGTAGTACTGTAAGTCCTAGCCACAAAAATTAGGCAAGAAAAAGAAATAAAAGAAATGCATCCAAATCAGAAAGGAAGAAGTAAAATTATCTCTATTTGCAAGTGATATAACCTTATTTACAGAAAACCCTAAAGACTCCACCAAAAAAACTGTTAGAACTAATACATGAATTCAGTAAAGTTGCAGGATAAAAAATCAACATACAAAATCAGTTGTGTTTCTATATATTGACAACGAATTATCTGAAAGAGAAATTAAGAAAATTATCTCATTTACAATAGCATCAAAAACAATGAAATATTTAGAAATAAATTTAACCAAGGAGATGAAAAACCTGTTCACTGAAAAATATAAGACATTGATAAAAGTAATTGAAGAAGATATAAATAAATGCAAAGATATCCCATGCTCTTGGATTAGAAGAATTAATATTATAAAAATATCCATGCTACCCAAAGTGATCTACAAATTAAGTGCAATTCCTGTCAAAATTCCAGTGGCATTTCTCACAGAAATAGAACAATCCTAAAATTCATATGGAATCACAAAAGACCCTGAATAGCTAAAGCAATGTTGAGAAAGAAAAACAAAACTGGAGGTGTCATATGGCCTGATTTCAAACTATATACCAAAGCTGTAGTAATCAAAACAGTATGGTACTGACATAAAAATAGGCACAGAGACCAGCACAACACAATAGAGCCCCCAAATAATCCAATGAATATATGGTCAACTAATATTTGACAAGGCCACCAGGAACACACAATGGGGAAAGGACAGTCTTTTCAGTATAGCTGATTTCACAGAAATAGAGAATATAATGGTGGTTGCCAGGGGCTGTGGGGAGGGGAAAATGGGGAAATGTAGATCAAAGTACATACATACAAAGTACATACATTTTCATTTATAAGAATAGTAATTTCTGAGACTCTAGTACAGCATGGTAACTATAGTTAATAATACGGTCCTGTATACTTGAAAGTTGCTGAGAGTACATCTTAAGAATTCTCACCACACACACACACACACACACACACACACATACACAAAAGAGTTAACTATGTGAGGTGATGGATGTATTAATTATCTTGATCTTGGTAATCATTCCACAATGTATATGAATATCAAATCATTGCATTGTATACTTTAAGTATATACAAATATATTTATCAATTGTTCCTCAGTAAAGTTAAAAAAAATCATGGATTTAGATCATTTACTTATAGCATAAGTATTTCATTGATCTCTTTTTGATGATTACTAATTTGAAAAGGAATAGCTAGTGAGTAGTAGCTCCCTTATATTATCAAGTATTTCATGCACATATAGCCTCCTCAATTAATTTTTAAAACCCACATCAGAAGAGATGGGGCCTCATGCTTCTCTGTAACCTTACCAAAGGATCTAGCAGAGAAATTGTCCATAGTAGGACCCAAAAGTATCTTTTGATTAATTAACAATTAGTTATCTACTAAGTCCCAATCTTTAGTGAGCATCCACATAATATTGTCAATCTCTAAAAATTAAAGATTCTACAGAGAGAAAGCATAAACAGCTACTATGGGAAATTTCCTTTTTAATTGAAGAGAACTTTTCAGATGCACTGATTAGAACATGTGTTGGCAGTAGAGTGGTTCATTGTTTGTGTCCTTACAAGACTTAGTGAAAACTCAAAAACGTCTTTGTGGTATAATATTTCTGAGGGAAAGGGACATTTGAAAAGTAGCCTTTTGCTTCCAAAATATTGAGGTTACTCATCCTCCAATTCCCTGAGATCATTAAGACCTGTTTGTTTGCTTTTCTCTTGTGCATAAGGAAACCAAACAATGCCTTCTTCTTTCCCAATATGGCCATAACTCTTAACCCAAATTTCTGCCTAGGGAATCTCTCCAGCACACTGAAGAGGATTTTTGTCTTGCTTGTTCTCCATATAAACCATGGGCCCGTGAAAGGAACCCATAAGTTTCTATGGTTTTTAATTCAAATGGTCATATTCAATAACATGAGTTACCTGTGGAGTTGTCTTGCACCTACTTCCTATAATGAGTACTAATTATTTAGCTACTTATTGTATAAACACAAATAAGCACAAAGTAGAATGTGACCGATAAAGCTTGTGAGTTAAAGAATAATATTAATAGCATTTGAAAATGGGATTTAGGTTTGCTTAAAATATTATAATTTGAGATATATATATATATATATATATATATATATATAGTGTACATATTTAATGAGGGTTGAACCAACGAATAAAAGTAACTTTCTGTGTTTTCAAAAGGTGGGGTTTAAGACAATATAGTATCACTCTTCTCAGAAGCCCAAGGGAGATGGACTAGTACTTAGTGATAAAAATCTGTTATTTTCATGGTAGAATTATGAAAGAGACCACAGAGTTGTAATTTAGAGCTGGAAAGGACTTCAGATGTTTGTAGCTTTTTTACCAATGAAAAAATTGTCTAAGATTAGTAAATCAAGAAACAATTGGCTTGTTAGGTTTTGACTGCAAGAGAGGGTAGTTGGAGAGAAGGTTAAAATATATACCCTAGAAAACTACACACGATTAATGTACACATTAGTTGACAAATGGGTATGTCAGACAATGTGAATCTCTTCTTTTTGAGTGTTTAAGTAACTCTTGGAGAAAGTTTGGCCCGTCTCTCCTCTAGTCTGGGTTTCAGGGAGGGGGATGTACAAAATTTTCCCCATATTGAGCAACTATTAGATCAGCAACACTGTGTTGCATACAAGAGATAGAACAAACCTTCTCTTCA
This sequence comes from Aethalodelphis obliquidens, assembly GCF_003676395.1. Classification (NCBI taxonomy): domain Eukaryota; kingdom Metazoa; phylum Chordata; class Mammalia; order Artiodactyla; family Delphinidae; genus Aethalodelphis; species Aethalodelphis obliquidens. The sequence continues at coordinate 20,566,631 of NW_020837969.1, read as the reverse complement.
TTTAAGAAGTTTATATTACACCTAGCAGACTGCCATGCAAACAAGCAGCCAAAACAAAATGGGATGAGTATGAGTTTAGTGCTAGAGCAAAGTGCTATTAAAGCAAAAAAAAAAAAAAAAAAGAAGAGATTCTGTTTGGGTGATATGGGGTCAGTTTCATAGAGAAAGCAACAATTAAACAGCCTTGAAACTGAATAAGACTCGGAGGGATGGAGGGCATGGAAGTGCAAGGAGTGCTGGGAATATCATAGGACATGAAACATGTTTGAAAAATAGATTTGCATTGATTGAGTTGAGGCATGAGAGACTAGCTCTGGCTAAAGGCTTGTGCAAAACACAGTGAAAGATAAACTAAATGCACAGAGAGCAGTTGACTTGAACTCCACAGGTCTGTCCTGTCCCTCAAGCTTACCATGAATGTACCTTTCTATTTTTTCTCTTCGCCCACCAACTTCCCTTTTCCAGGTCTTCGTTATGATATTTTTACAAGGTAAATAATTGTAAAGTACAAAAAGCAAATGATCTCTTTCTACTCTCTCTGAAATCCCCGTTGCCTCATGGTGTCATCTCTGTCTGGGGTTTCTAGGGGCACAATATATTTCCCCTATTTGTTTCAAGATGAACCTAAATTTACCAGTGAAGTGATGTGCAGAAGTAGATCTGTTTTATAAGCAGGTGAGGAGGGGCCCCTTCTAGGTCGGTAAAGTTTCACCTCACTGTTCTTTTGGTAACAGTTGAGTCCTAGGATAAAGCATTAAAATATTTTTTACATTTACCAAATTTCCAGGCATTTCTTAAACATTCTGTGGTTATTTAATCAGAAATGGCATTTCCAGAGAATTTCTGCTTTGGTGTATGTCATTATTCAATTTGATAAAATTCTATTCAAATTTTATTTAACTACAGATGTTTGCTGATGAATAAATGGTCAAATACATGAGAAAGCATAGATCTTTTAGTAGAACCTGGCACCATTACTGATAAAATAATTTGAAGTACATATTTTTCTACTGTGAGCAAGTTAAAGAAAGGACTGGATGTTTTTATTCTAAACGTCTCCTTCTGAATTTGAAAGCGTTGATCCATTACAGACTTAGAAAGTCCAACCAAGGGGAAAATAAGAATTATGATCTCATTTTTAAGACTGTTATTTGCTGATCAAAATATAACCCAAATGTGAATTTTAGTATATCTATAAAAATAAGAAGTAAATAATCTTAAGAAATGTCTTTATTCCATATAATAGGATTTTAAGGTGGGTATTTCCTTATGTTATTGAAAATAGAAACACATCAATACTCCTCTGGCTGACGGTTCTCACAAGTTTTGCAAATTAAAACAACTCATTGTCCTACCTGGAAAAGATAACAGTAATGGTAAAAAAAAAAAAAAATCAGATCTCCATTATTTGCCTTAAGATATTTCTTGTGCTCTTGGTCAGAAATCAGTTATTTAATAGAACTGACATCCTTGAGCAAGTATTTATAACAGCCTCTGCATTTAGTAACAAAGCGTGCCAATGCATATTGAATATAAATGGCTGTAAATATGATAATATTTACATATTATCATAATATTGATTGCTAAATTTTGTGAGGAAGTGAGTAGTAAGAATTCTATGAACTTTCTCACATACCATGTCGCTAAGAATATTGTCTTAAAAGCCCTCCAAGCATTTAGATGGCTCTTTCTGAGTTCCTAGGACACAACGTGCAGTAAAAGAAGAACGGTTAGGAAGAAAGAGCCACTATCTCTAAGGGAAATATGCAAGCGCCACAGGTGCACACATCAAGCTGCTGTTTCCCACACACCCCACGACTCCTCTTGAGCACAGGAAGGGAAAGAAAAATCCTCTAAAAAATTAACCACATGTTAGTATTGAAACGTTGCCAGGAACGCAGACGACCCTAGAGGGTTTGTTTCAAATCAATATTGATGGAGCCATGTGGGGGGTCAAGAGAGTGGCACATCTTGCTCTCAGAGTTCACAGGACAGAGTATTTTTATTCAGCCAAAGAGGAAAACTCAGAAAACAAACAAACAGTGGTGGGAACGACACAAGCAGCACTAACAGTCTGTCTGACATCTTTAGATTAATGTACAGTGAGAAGGTGGGTCACTATCTCAATCCATCTCTGATTTATACAATCCCTGGGGGGCAGAGGGTTCTTTTTCAGCAGAAGGTCACTTGGGGTATTACAAAGCCCTCCTGGTGACTAAGAAATTGGATTTTGCTGGAATTTCTGAGGTATCAGATCAATATCATTATTATACTGGATTGTAGCAAAAATATGTCACATTGGCATGGTCAAACTAATTGTAGTTTAATACATGTAAAGCAAAAACAACCTACCCCACACCCCCCAAAACACCTAAAAACTATTTCTCCCCCCTTTTTTGAATGGACCAATCTGTATACAATCTGTATACAGATGTCTATGCTTAATATTCCAAGTAATTGTGAAGTAACAGTCATTTTTTCCACATAAAGTAATTGCAGGCATTATGTACAGACTTCTAACATAAAGCTGGCAAGCAGTAGACACTCAAAAAATTTCTTTTCCCTTCTTTTCTGAGCCTCAATAGCATTTTCTAAATTACACATGGCGATACAGATGTGAAGGGTTTTCACTAGTAGTATTAGCAACAATTGCAGTAGTAAGTACATACTAATATTTTTCAGTCATTTGAATACTTCTGTATTGTAATAAATACCTTCTTTTTATATCTCGGATATAATTCTTCTGACTCACTCTCTACATTCAAGCAAACCTTGTGCTTAAGCCTCTTTGCTTCATTTTCTCACTCTGCACCATCTTTGTTCTGAGGATCATAGAATTTAAAGCTTGAAGGAGAACTTGAGACCATTTAGATTATCTTTATCTTTAAACAGGTATGACAGTTGAGGCCAAGGAGAGGGTTAGTCAGGACAAGTCTGATCCAGAAATCAGTCCTTACTCCTCCCAGATGTGTTCCACCACTTTCCTATGTACTTCATATCTCAGAGTGACTCCTGACTTTATAGTGCCATTGCCTTATTTTACATATATTTTTTCCTTCTCTTTAAAAATTGCCTACATTTATCTCTCACCCTAGGATTTCCTCCAATTCTCCTTGTCATTATTAGAACGTCTCAAGATTACTTACAATGAGACCTTACTGAAAAGTTTCTTGTTACGTGGGCTTTTCTTAATGTTGTCCAGTGTTAGCCTATAACTTGCCACTTCTAAGGCCTTTGTCTGATGCAGATGTGGCCCAAACTTTAATTTGTATTTTGGGACTTCCTGCTCTTTGCTTTGATTCCACACTCTTGCACTGCCCTGACACTGGACTGTTCTGTTCTGTGCTCTGGTTTCCCATACAGGGACAGCCAGTTCAGCTCCCAAGAATCACTCTACTCTTCACTCATTTCTTCTTTCCGTGAATTTGTATCACTAGTCTAGTGAGTGCAATATGATTTCACACCAGTTCTTTCTAATCGTACAGAATGAGATTTTTTTCTTTTTAACATGTGAAGATGAGAAAAATCTTAATCTGTTTCTCTGTCAGCTTGAAATTGATGCTACTCTTCAGCTCAGAATTGACCTCGTTTCCTACTTTGTGTGGAAAATCCTATTCGTTCTCCAGGGCATAATTTATTAGTTGTCCTCTCTATGACTCCTTTCCTATTCCCTTTTCCCCCAGAATTAATCAACCCTTTTGCCTTGCACTCATAGGGCCCTTGTTCTCTTATAGTCATTTTTGTCTATTTTCTTGAAAAAATTGTGAGCTCCTAGGGTCAAGAAAAAAAAATCTTGTTCCTTTAAATTGTATGATTCTCTTTAGGGCCTTTTACAATTTCTAACCTTTCTAGAAAACAAACTCTTAATCCTTTATTAGACTAAAGCTCTCAGATGCAGGAATAATGTCTTCTTATTCCTTTGCACCCCTCACTGTACCTAATAAAATGTTGAGCACACGGTGGTCACTAGATATACTGACTGCTTGACCATTTGGCCAGAAATCTGGTATCAGAGTTCTCAGTTTGGTCTTAGAGAGACAAAACCTTCTGTACAAATGGATTTGGGAACGAGGGAAGGACCTGGTTAAAATTTAGGGCTCAGGAAGAAAGGAATTTAGTTTTTCTTATTAGTCTTTGAATCTCAGCATTCCTAGGTCTTTGTGTGGATGTGTGCTGGTGTAGAAAGATAATGTAGTAAAAGAGAACAAAGGAATGGAAGTTAGAAACACATTCACTGGGTCCACTGGAGTCTTGGGATAAGAAAACATGTCATTGGCAAGAGATGCTGTGTGCTCCGCTTTAATCATAACTGGGTTTCAAGTACATACGTGGGCCTAGCTTAATGTTCCCCAAACTGATATTTGAGGATTTTAGCAGGGACTTTTCATTTGAGATGTAAATAGTTCTGACTTGAGAAAAATGTTTGAATAAACAAATAAATTTGTGAAATTCTCTTTTCTGTGATATTTATTTCCTATAATTGTTTACTGAAGCATTATAATGTTCATTAGCATATTGAAAGCTTTGAGAATTCCTGAAGTAAATAAAATTATTTAGCTTTATTTCTCAAATATATCTGAGCACGGCATCCATTTATCCATTCATTTGTTTTTCACAGAACACTAGTTTGAGGAATGCTGGCCCAACTACTCCAGAGTGACTTGAGTTCGGAAGAAAAGATACTCCCTGGGAGATTGTAGGTCACCCCTTCTCCATCTGCTGGGTCTCTGAGAGGTAAGAGCTCTCTGGAGACTGGCTACAGCTAATGTTGAAGTAAATCAATTTTAATAAAGCGCTGTTTCTCAAACTTTAATGGACATACACATAACCTGGAGATTTTGTTAAAAAGCAGATTCTGATTTAGTAGGCCTGGGTTGGGGCCTGAGATTCTGAATTTCTAATAAACTCCAAGATGATACTGATGATGTTAGTCCTGAAAAAGCCCTTTGAGTAGCAAGGCAGTAGAGTGTTGAGATGGTAGATAAGGTCTGGGAGCCACTGTGCTATCATGGACCCCAGCCCCATTAGGATTCCAGAGAAAGGGTTGGTACCCCCCAAGCAAGGAATGCTGGAATGGCAGAACAGGGATCAAGGCCAAGGTTCTGCAATGGCATACGGCTATTTTGTTCCAGTTCTGACTTTCTCAGAATCTGATGTCTGTTCCAAGGTATTGTTCTTGAGTGTGATGGGCAGTGGTGCCACTCCTGTCTGTTTGTTCCCCAGTATCTGCCATTCTAGAAAGTCTATGAGTGTTCTGCCTGGCTTCTGTTTGACAGTCTTTGAGTACAAATTTTCTGAGTAGAGACAAAGAGGAATTGGGAAGCTTAAGAAATTAGGAAATAAGTTAGGAAGGAATTATTCATATTGTTCTTCAAAAGGTCCTCCATATAGTCATCCTAAACCATCAATTCAAACTCATTTTCTCCTTTTCCTCAATCCAGAGCTTTTAGACCCATTTAGTCTAGTCTCTTCCTTAGCCTACTCACATGCCATACTAAGTTCCTCCTTCATGCAAGGATACAGTCTGTCCATCCCTGTTTTCCTTTTCTTTCTAATTCTCACTCAAATGAGGGCCTAGCTCAAGTTCTGCTTCCTTCATAAAGCCTGTCCTAATCATCCCACAGCACACTCTACAGAACAGAGCTGGCACTACTGCTCTTCATTTGCTATTTTAACATTCTTGGCTCACAGTTACACTTGGGGTTCTTTCAGAACAGGGTACATCTTATTATTTTGTAAATTTTAATTTTACTTTCTCGTTTTCTGCTTTTCTAGCCTCTTGCGCTTTCTACTTTCATGCTGTGGGCAGAAAGAAAACTCCTCTAAGCACTTGGTTATCTCATGTGTGAAACACAAACATCGGACTAATCCGTGTTTTTCAAATACTTTGGAGACATAGAACCATTTCTTCCAGGAATATATCACATAGTAACCCAATATATGGAAGAGATCAAAGTAGACCCTGGTAGGGCTGCAGGGCAACATAGTGGGGTGAGGAAGGCAGAGACCTTCCTCTTGCACATCCCTCTATTCTTTGTAGAGTCTCTGTCTAATCATAAAGTTGCACAGAAATCCAGAAAACCACTGGATTCAATGATCTCTAAGGTTTTTTAAGACCTTAAAGATTTTGAATTTAATCATCAGAGGAACTTTAGTGGTTTATGCTAAAATGGACAAACACATCATGACAAATAAATAAAATCATAAAATAAATCCATACCCCATAACGATTTTTAAGGTGTAGTTCACTGAACACCTGCATCAGAACCACTGTGATGCCTGTTAGAGATGCCAGATCATTGGTCCCCCTTGAGTCCAACTGATTCATAGTGGGTGAAACTTGGACATTTGCAGTTTACCAAGTCCCCTAGGTGATTTGTATAAATATGGAGGTTTGAAAAACAATGATGAAAACCAACCAGAATAGTGACTTTAAACAATGGTGCACATAAGGATCAACTATTACGTTTTGTAAAATGTAAGTATCTGGCTACTCCTACCGTAAGTTCTGATTTAATACATTTTGGATGAGTTCCAGGCATCTGTACTTTTAAAAAACTTTCAGAAGTGATTTTCTGTATACATCTGAGAACCAGTGTTCTCAAAGAGAGGTAAAATACCAAAAGCTGAGATGTACACAGGTGCTGTCATTATGCAGCAAGTTTAGCTTTGAGCTTCCTACTAGTTAAAGCAAAAAAGAGAAAGTTTTATTTTATGTACCTTTTTGCCATGCTCAATGCAGTGCAGAGCATAAAGTAATGCTCAATAAGTATATTTTTATTTATTGGAAGAACTCTTGCATTTCTTTTTTGGTGCCTCTTATTGTGGTGGTAAGACCTATAGATTTAAAACAATTATTCTACTTGCTCAAAAAGGCACATGAAAATATTGTCAGCTAAGTATAACTCTAAGAATACCAAAATATTTGTTTGAAAAATATGCTGATAATTAATAATGCCTAAATACTTTTATTAATTATTGGGGAACACAAAATCCAAAGGTTAAATCCCCATTTGTTTTTGATAGCTTTCATTTTTACTTATACATGCCATACTTAAATGCTACCTGATGTCTACATGAGCATCTAAGTGGTTCTCAACCTGGACTAAACATTTTTTTTTAAAGCCTAATGATACCCAGGCCACACTCCTGAATAATAATTATATCAGGAAGGTGTTGCCTGTGGAAGGGAAGACGGATGCATATTCCATTAAGGCTGAAAGGAAGAATTCATGAAAAGGCATGTACATGTGTGGGGACAGGACAGGGACTTTAAGGAATTAGCTGACCCATGACTCTAATTTCTCTTTGAACAAAGAGGCAAGTTTCACTGCTGAAAGTGTGTGAGGGTGTTCTGGGGCAAGGGTGCCCAGTAAGGCTTGAGGGATGTGGGGAAAGAAATCTTTGGCATAGTCATTCTGGGGCTGGGGAGTGTCATATTTCCACAAAGGAAACTTCTATTAAGGTAGCTGCAGGTCAGGAAAAGTCATGGATTAAGAGCTATTCTTACACAAATCAATCACAAATACCTGTCCCAAGTGGGAAGAGTTAACAACCAAGTCTGGTTTTCTGATTAACTGTCAAATATCCAAATGATAAATCCAAGTATAAGTTGTAAGACTATTAAGCTTTCTTCCTTCAAAATGGCAAGTAACTGACTTTTGTTTTATCTTTAAAACTGACAGGCTAAAGTGAGATTATGCAATAATATGCAGGCTGTTATCTTCAATTATGTATGATGTCAGGGTACTCTGGTCGTATAAATTTTGCAAGACATGCTCTGTTGACTCAAAAAAAAAAAAAAAACAACTCTCTTTTTTTGGGAACAAATACAAAAAAAATGACAAAGTTTCCTCCAATTACAATGTTTTGATTGGAGGTAGAAAGAAAAGTGGATGTTCATATAGAACCATGGATTTGATGAGAAACTCTAATTTAATTCTGTAGTATTACAAATGAGGATGCTATTTCAGATAGAGCTCCCATAACTAGCTAACAATAGAGTTGAGATAGAATAATAACTTCTAAGCCACTGCTCTTTTTACAAAATAGAAGAGGGACATTTGGACACGGACACAGACACACAGGGGAGAAGACTATGTAAGGACAAAGGGAGAGAATGGAACAATGCACCTTCAAGACAAGGAACGCCGAGGATTGCTGTCAACCACCAGAAGCTAGGAAGAGGCAAGGGGGGATTCTTCCCTAGAGCCTTCAAAGGTAACATAGCTTTTCTGACACCTTGATTTTAGACTTCTAGCCTCCAGAACTGTAAGAAAATTAATTTCAGTTGTTTTAAGCCACCCGATTTGTGATACTTTGTTATGCAGCCCTAGGAAACTAATACACACATTTTCTGATAACCCACCAAAGGGATACGAATGTGAAGTTTACCAAGAATAAGATATAGATAAGGAATTTTAGAGCTTTAATACAACTTCCTCACTTGTAAATGAGGAAATTCAGGACTACTGACATAATAATTACTTTCCCCAAACTGATTATTGGGAAGCAGGGACCAGAATCCAGGTATCTTACTTCCTCCCATCCTAACTTCTTTTTCCCATATTGTCCAAATGTACATAGGAAACATGTTGTGCTCTGTAGAGCTACCCTGGAAAAAGAGACTACTTCTATTCCTGATTTTGCCTTATTGTATTTGTTCATCAGGTTTTGTGGCTTTCTTGAAAATAACGTATCAAATTTTACTGTCCACTATTCGATTACCAATCAAGACTAATCCTTGAAATGACTGTGTTGGTACTGCAAAAGGACTGACTGTATTTCAATACTCAGTATTTTCACTTTTCCAGACTCTCCCATAAAAACAGATTCTGAGATTTAAAAAAAATATATCATTGTCTTTTCAATGTAATCTCTATCAAATTACCAATGGCATATTTTACGGAACTAGAACAAATCATCTTAAAATTTGTATGGAAACACAAAAGACCCTGAATAGCCAAAGCAGTCTTGAGGGAAAAAAATGGAGCTGGAGGAATCAGACTCCCTGTCTTAAGACTACAGTACAAAGCTACAGTAATCAAGACAATACGGTACTGGCACAAAAACAGAAACATAGATCAATGGAACAAGATAGAAAGCCCAGAGATAAACCCACGCACCTATGGTCAACTAATCTATGATAAAGGAGGCAAGGATATACAATGGAGAAAAGACAGTCTCCTCAATAAGTGGTGCTGGGAAAACTGGACAGCTACATGTAAAAGAATGAAATTAGAACACTCCCTAACATCATACACAAAAACAAACTCAAAATGGATGAAAGACCTAAATGTAAGACCAGACACTATAAAACTCTTAGAGGAAAACCCAGGAAGAACGCTCTTTGACATAAATCACAGCAAGATCTTTTTTGATCCACCTCCTAGAGTAATGGAAATAAAAACAAAAATAAACAAATGGGACCTAATGAAACTTCAAAGCTTTTGCACAGCAAGGAAACCATAAACAAGAGAAAAAGACAACCCTCAGAATGGGAGAAAATATTCTCAAACGAATCAATGGACAAAGGATTAATTTCCAAAATATATAAACAGCTCATGCAGCTCAATATTAAAGAAACAAACAACCCAATCCAAAAATGGGCAGAAGACCTAAACAGACATTTCTCCAAAGAAGACATACAGATGGCCAAGAAGCACATGAAAAGCTGCTCAACATCACTAATTATTAGAGAAATGCAAATCAAAACTAGGAGGTGTCACCTCACACCAGTTAGAATGGGCATCATCAGAAAATCTACAAACAACAAATGCTGGAGAGGGTGTGGAGAAAAGGAAACCCTCTTGCAATGTTGGTGGGAATGTAAATTGATACAGCCACTATGGAGAACAGTATGGAGGTTCCTTTAAAAACTACAAATAGAATTACCATATGATCCAGCAATCCCACTACTGGGCATATGCCCAGAGAAAACCATAATTCAAAAAGACACAGGCACCCCAATGTTCACTGCAGCACTATTTACCATAGCCAGGTCATGGAAGCAACCTAAATGCCCATTGACAGACGACTGGATAAAGAAGATGTGGTACATATATACAATGGAATATCACTCAGCCATAAAAAGGAACAAAATTGAGTCATTTGTTGAGATGTGGATGGATCTAGAGACTGTCATACAGATTGCAGTAAGTCAGAAAGCGAAAAATGAAAATCGTATATTAACGCATGTATGTGGAACCTAGAAAAATGGTACAGATGAACCGGTTTGCAGGGCAGAAGCTGAGACACAGAAGTAGGGAACAAACGTATGGACACCAAGTGGGGAAAGCCGCGGGGGGGGTGGGGATGGTGGTGTGCTGAATTGGGCGATTGGGATTGACATGTATACACTGATATGTATAAAATTGATGACTAATAAGAACCTGCAGTATAAAAAAACAAACAAACAAAAAAACAACGAATACTAAAATATATATATATCAATATCATTGTCTGGACAATTGGGGCTTTACAAATTTAAAAGCTCCTTTAGGAGTAAACAAAAAACTTTTATTTTTTAAGCAGCTTTTTAACACACAGCAACTGGAAAATGCAGATAACATACAAGCTAAGGAGGAAACTGTATCTTCCCAGAACTCTGCTTCATTGCTCTATCTTGTAAGATCTAGTACCATGTGAAAGATGCTTGATGCTATAATGGCCTATTTATTTGACCCCTTGCCAAAATGCATAGAATATTAAAAAATTCACATACTACCAGAAATGTGAAAATGTATTTGGTCACTGTACTCACAGATTTGAGGTTTAAAAAAGGAACTTTCCCTATATCTTTGTGCTTTTGGCAGGGCCGGGGTGGGAGGGTAGTGGAGGGTGGACCGGGGTTAGTGACTCAGCTCTGTGTTAAAAAATGATTGAGGGTTTCTTGTATAAAATACTCTATAAAATCTGCATTTCTAAAAATCTATATATTAAAAGGTGAACTTTGAGAGAATATGTTTGAATTTACAGTCACATAGTTTTTGAGTTGATCATCTTGAGGCATCTTCATGTAATCTAAGACATTAAAATAGTTTTCAGTCATCTCTCAGAGATTTTCCAAAAGCTCTGATGGCCCACGGAACTTCGACTTTGTCCTCAAAATTTACACAGCTCCCACCTCTTTTAGCCCTCCTTCTCTTCTCTGTGCCATTCCTACTGCTTCTCAAGTTGACAAGTTGAGAAATGAAGGCTTTAGCAAACAGACTCAGTTTTCCCTTGAATGAAAACATTAATCAAGGTGAAGAAAAAACAGGGGCAGGAGATGAAGGTGAGAGAGTGTATTTTAAGGCCTGATGCCTGATTTTCATTAGACATGCTGCTGGCTTTCTTTTTGGTTCATGTTGATTTCTTATATTTCTAGGACATGCTGGTGGATATTTTAGTCCATTGAATATCTTTTGAACATTGAAATATGTCTTTTATTTTCTTACAGTCAAAACAGAATTCTATCTTACACATGATCTAAGCCAAGTGAATCATTTTCACATTAAGTAATAAGGTTTCCTTTCTGGTGATTAATTCTATGTTTATTTCTTTCAACAAATCACATCAGCACACATGACCTCATGTAATGGCTATGCCTGAGGCTTAGAAGGTCCACATGCTTACGTATAGCAAATAATATTGTTGTATTACTCTGGTAACTAGCTCCTAGGGACCACTGTGTACGTGGACCTGCAGGGGCCTCTTTGCTGTCTTTTAGGGGATGGTCTGGGTGCAGATGATGGTGTTTAAAACTCCAAAACTATGACATTTCCTGCCAGCAAACACCATCATGTCATAAATGTAGTACAAATTGATTCAAATAACAGAATCAGAAGGCTGCCTGGGACCTCTAAAGGCCATCTGATCCTGACACAGCTCCTAAGCAGAGTTATATCTGCTTCAGACAAATGGGTCCCCAGTCTGATTTTAAAACTGTTCAGAACAGTTTGTTTGTTTGTTTGTTTTAATTGGGAATTGTCCTGCTTCCTTCTTAGTTGTCTCTCTGGAGTCAGTTTTCAACAAAACAGCCAGAATGACTGTTTTAAAACAAATCAGTTCATGTTATTTCCCTAACTCAAAAGTCATAGCCTTCTTATCACTCGACATCCAAATTTACTGTGGCTAAAAAGATGTGATCTGGCCCATCCCTAAGACCACATCTCCTAAGATTCATGCATCTCTCACATCACTTGCCTCCCACTGCATTTCCAGCCGGTTTTCAAACACGCCAAGTGCAATGCCGTTGCCAAGAAAACTCTTCCCCAGATTTTCGTAGGCTGACCTGCTCACTTTTTCAGGTCTTTCTACGCTCAGATGCCATCGCCATACAGAGACGTTTTCTGTCCAAAACAGCCACCTCCCCTCCATGATTGCTCTTCATCCACTAACCCTCATTCATTGCACTTATCAATACACACAACAATACCCTTTGGGCTTCCCTGGTGGCGCAGTGGTTGAGGGTCCGCCTGCCGATGCAGGGGAAGCGGGTTTGTGCCCCTGTCTGGGAGGACCGCATGCAGCGGAGCGGCTGGGCCCATGAGCCGTAGCCGCTAGGCCTGCGCGTCCGGAGCCTGTGCTCCGCGGCGGGGGAGGCCACAGGGGTGAGAGGCCCGCGTACCGCAAATAAAACCCCCAAAACAATACCCTTTAAAACCAGGGGACAGCAAATTTTTCTGTAAGGGACCAGAAAGTAAATAAATTAGGTTTCACATGTCATATGGTCTCTGTCACAACTACTCAGCTGTTATCAGTGTGCCTGTTTGGTGAAATCTATGAATGTAATCAAGGACAACCATGCATGTCAATTACTAAACATTTAAAATATATTTCTAAACAGAATGGGCTGACTCTGTCGCAGTAACTGCTGATCTCCATAGACGAGCAACCCACAAAGACATAGCACTGACTTTTTTTTCCCCATCATCAGGGGTGAAAAATATATAACTTATTTCTGAACCAAAACCACAATTTCCACAGTTAAAAATGTTTCACTGCTAGTATGGCTCTGGTAGAAATTATGTAGTTTCATTTCCTTAAAAAAAAAAAGTTAAAATTTTTCCTAAGTCACTAAAAAAAAACAAACAAAAAAAACCCTAACGCATTTGTCTCTACTTTTCCTTGTACTTTTCCTGTTTGTAATTTGTGTCATGTACCCTTATGATCACTATGTATTTTGTAAATAATAAAATAGTATTTGTTAAAAAAAAAAAAAAGGGAATTCCCTGGCAGTCCAGTGGTTAGGACTCCATGCTTTCACTGCTGAGGGGCCTGGGTGCGATGCTTGGTCAGGGAACTAAGATGCCACAAGCGGCCAAAAAAAAAAGAATAGATGGATACAAAGTTATGGAAATGCGAAACTTGTTTATTTAATGGTTTTCTTATATTTTGGGTGTAATAGTCCTTTTTTGGCTTTTGTTTTGTTTTTAAGGCAGGTCTGTCATTTTTAATACTGTAAAACTGAGATAAACAAACTTTATATTGAAGTTGTTTTTTAATATGACCACTTTGAATCCTTACATGAAAATGTTCTGGGAGTTGTTATAAACACACCCCAAAGAAGCAATATTTAATAAAACTAGGTTAGGACTTCCCTGGTGGCGCAGTGGTTGGGAATCTGCCTGCCAATGCAGGGGACACAGGTTTGAGCCCTGGTCTGGGAAGATCCCACATGCTGCAGAGCAACTAAGCCCGTGCGCCACAACTACTGAGCCTGCATGCCACAACTGCTGAGCCTGCATGCCACAACTACTGAAGCCTGGGAACCTAGAGCCTGTGCTCCACAACAAGAGAAGCCACCTCAATGAGAAGCCCGCGCACCACAACTAAGAGTAGCCCCCGCTCGCAGCAACTAGAGAAAGCCCACGCACAGCAATGAAGACCCAACATAGCCAAAAAAACCCCAAAAACCTAGGTGAAAAAAAAGCAGCTGCAGACAATACGTAAACAAATGAATGTGACTATGTTCCAATAAACTTTTACAACAGATAAGTCCCGCTCTTATCTGTGGGAAATATTTCCAAGACCCCACAGTGGATGCCTGAAACCACAATAGTACCGAACCCTTTATATACTATGTTTTTTCCTATATATACATACCCGTAATGAAGTTTACTTCATAAATTAGGTACAGTAAGAGATTAACAAAAATAACTAATAATAAAATAGAACTATAACAGTATACTGTAATCAAAGTTAGGTGAATATGGCCTCTTTCTCTCTCCCTCAGAATATCTTTTATACAAATTTAACGCTTTTTTCCATCTTAACTAAAGCACTTATCACGCACTGTGGCCATAATTTTTGGAGTCTGAAGTGCAACAGCAAAACCGCATGAATTTCTTTTTCCATCTTCACTATTTAAGGGACAGAAGATTCTTTCTTACCATAGCTCTTAGCAACCTCAGCATACGACGTTTTTCCTTATTAAGTCGAGAACTTTCTTTTCACTTACAAGAAGCACTTCACAACTTCTCTTTGGCATATCTGAAATGCCAGCGTCACTACTCTTGAGCTTTGGTGTCATTATTAAGTAAAACAAGAGTCACATAAACACAAGTGCTGTAATACCACAACAGTTGATCTCATAACTGAGGCGGCTACTAAGCGACTAAAGGTCGGGCCGCTGGGTGGGACGGAGCTGGACCTCGAGAGATTTCATCACGATACTTCGAATGAAGCACAGTTGAAAATTTAAGCGTTGTTTACTTCTGGAATTTTCCATTTAATATTTTCAGACCACAGTTTACCACAGGTAACTGAAACTGGGGTTTAGGTACTGCATTTTCTGTTGCTGATACACCCCTCTCCATTTAAAAAAAATCCAAATTAATGAACCAAGTGTAAATTAGCAAACTTCAAATGTAATTAGTATTTGAACCAATCCTGGCATTCTTTCCACTTCTAATGGAAACATATATCTTGTATGCTCTTTTTGAGTTAAAAATCCTTTGAGGGATAAAACCCGAACTAGCTATTTGTTCTCCAGTATTTTGGGGATTCATAGCAGATCCTACTAACCAACTACTAACCAACTGCTGGAACATCCCTTGGTGTCTCTGTTTTTCCTAAACCTGCTTAGTATAAGAAAGCATGTCCTTCCCTTCACAATACATCTTTGATGAGGATGATTATGATAAACACAATCACCTAGTAGACGTTTTTTCTGAACCATCAGCTTTTCGAATTTACTCTAAGAATATCCTTCCCAGAAGGAAGATGAAATGTCCATAAATATAGTTTAGTGTTCCTCAAAGTGTATTCCACTGAACATTGGATTTGTGAGATAACAGGATTTAGGGTGGAAAAACTCTTTGGTCACATAAATTTGGGAAATACTAGTTTCTTTACTGCAGGGTTTTCAGAATATTGTGGATTAAAATTTCAATGGATACTTTTATCCATTATGAATTTTCAAGACGGAACTAGAGCATGTACAGGTTTCTCATTCTTTTTTGATCATAGAAACTTATGGTATATCTTTCAGAAATAGGGTATCACAGAATCTACCTTAAGAAAAACAATTAAATCTTGTGCCCATTAAAAGTTATTTAATAACCTCTGGAAATGCTACTGATACAAACTGCTTTGATTAGTATTATTATTTGAAAACATGTTAATAAATATAAATAGATATGTGAAGTGGTTTGCCCATAAGAATCTCAAATATCCTATCTTAGCTCTTGTTGAATAGCTACATATATCACATATATCAATGTAATGCCCAGACATAGTGATACTGCTTTTACATGTTTAAAATTTCAATAAAAACATTAAAGGAACCCTGATCATTTTTTTCTGAGATGATGCATTTAGTTCTATTTCCATGTAATACAGAAATATTTCAAAGTAGGTCGTCGTAGTGATTCCTCAAAAATTGAAGCTCAGTAAGAGAGTAATGTTCATGGAACTTTAGGTGAAAAAGTAAACCAAAGGAACAATGCTGACTAGTAGAAGGAAGTAAGTCAGTTTTAAAAGGCAGAAAGAGCCAAAAACTACTTCTCTTCAGCAGTAATTTCCTTTTCACTTTCCTACCTAGCATTTTGTGTTGAACTGCTTTTACTTCCTACTTACTATCTACATATATGCTTAGAAATATTTTGCAAGAACACTGCCTTATTCAACTTCCTCACAAAGTGAATTCTAATTATGATAAGTGATATTAACTGTCAAACAGTTCAAATTTGAAATATATCCTGGGATAATTCTACCAAACTACCATTATGGAGAATTTCATTCATCTTCAATATATTTAAAACTCCCAGATGGACAAATGTGTCTGATTTGAGAGCCAGAAGAAACATGGTATTCTCTATATATTTCCTTCATCCCCATTTTGTTTTATTACCCAATTTGAGTTGAAACCAAAGGAGAACATGAGGGAAATATTAGGAGCACAGAGATCAGCTTTGCTTTCCTCTTAACATTTATTATCCACAGTCCTTTTAGTATTAAAAAAATAAACTAGAGAAATAATATATAAAAATGTTGTAATTCCAATGTCTTGAATTTGTCTATTAGACACATTGGTCCCCATGATCTGTTAAATTATGCTGACCTAATATGAAATCACCCCTCATGGCCATTGGAAGCTTCAAGGGCAGCTGAAGTTCTAGACTACTTAGTATTTTATCAAAGTGTTCCATCGAATGTTAATTTCAAAAAAAAAATATATATATATATAAAGGTCTTTCATGAAAAAAAGGATTCTGGGGGCTATTTAATTAGGGAACCACTATGTTAAATACAGGCAAACAGATCTCAGAGAAGCTGTAATATTTCTCACAGCCTTTGTGTGATCATGAGCTTTATGAAGTTCCAAAAGGCAGCTGTAGTATCACAATTCTATAACATGTCTTCGCTAAGGAGTACCTCTGCTTCTTAATGTCAAATGTTTGGAACTTTTGTCTATCCCTTTTACCCAGGATTTACTGTTCTCATTTAAGGTCGAAGTTTAGTCTGCAGTATACTATAGTTATCCAGAATCTGCAAAGCATCATTATCAGTCATATCCCTGATGTAAATACATCAATATATTGTTTAAACTCTAGAGTAAATACAAAATGCACAAATTCTTCTTACAGAACAAAGCAAAAATAGTTCAGAATCATAAGCTCAGAGGATAGGTTTAGAATTCCCAGTCTTAAGATCGTTTCAAATGAGTGACAGAAGATTTCAATGATTGATGTGTTAAGTTTAGGTGCATTCTAATGAATGAAGAAAATTACTATGTTAAAAACTTTAATGGATTATTCTTAAGACCAAAATAATATTGAGTTTTTGATTAATACAAGCTCCAATATTTCTCTTCTCATACATTTGTTATGATCCAGTTATTTTTTAGTATAAAATATTATTCCACTGTATTGATTTGTAAAATTACAAGAATACAAGCAAATATCATTCAGTGTTAGAAGAGATTCAGGGTGATTATCTACAGTAATCTATCTCTAATTACACTTCTTATTAGTCTGTACAGTTCAATTTTCTTCTTCTCTAACTGGAGGCTGTATAAGATCTAGTCCCACTTTCTTCATTAATATGTCATTTATAAACCAATAGTTATAACACTCACACATAGTTCTAGCCTTTTTCCTTATTTCTCCCCAAAAGTATGCTCCATGATATCTGACTAATAAAATGCAGGAATCTGCATGTTTCTTCATTGTTGAGACTTTTGTTCCTTTAGGTCTTATTGTTGCCTTTTAAATGTATGGCTGTTTTTCTCTACTTGATTTTAAACAGTAATGGCTGGTTTTCCCTATGTATTTTTTTAATATGTATATAAATATGTAAATATATATACATATATATATATATTCTTTTTTTACATTCTCTTCCATTATAAGTTATTACAAAATACTGAGTATAGTTCCCTATGCTATATAGTAGGTCCTTGTTGGTTATCTATTTTATATACAGCAGTGTGTATCCGTTAATCCCAAACTTCTAATTTATCCTTACCCCTCAACCTTTCCTCTTTGGGAACCATAAGTTTGTGTTCTATGTCTGTGAGTCTACTTCTGTTTTATACATAAATTCATATGTATCATTCTTTTAGATTCGACACAAAGAGAGATTATATGATATTTGTCTTTGTCTGGCTTACTTCATGTTTTTCTCTACTTTTTAAGATTATCTTTTTGACTGCTTTTTTAAATGATGACTTGCTTAAAAGTGGATATCACTGAAATTATTTTTACTTGTATTTGTAGCAGTTCTTGAAATTGTCTTTCACCTGCTTTGGAAAATTCTTGGCCATTTTCTCTTCAACTTTTGTTTCTGTCCTTTTTTCTCAAACTACTCACCTTCTGGAAATCAAATTACATGTATGTTGATATTTTCTCTATGCTGATATCACATTAAAAATGTCCATTGTTTAATCTGTGTATAAGTCTGGCTACTTCTGATTTTCCAGGTCACTAAGTATTTCTTCTATTGGTTAAACCTTTTGTATAACTCATATAGTGAAACCTTAATTTTAGTCATTGTAGTTTTTTTTTTTTTTTTGCGGTATGCGGTCCTCTCACTGCTGTGGCCTCTCCCGTTGTGGAGCACAGGCTCAGGACGCGCAGGCTCAGCAGCCATGGCTCACGGGCCCAGCCGCTCCGTGGCATGTGGGATCTTCCCGGACCGGGGCATGAACCCGTGTCCCCTGCATCAACCACTGCGCCACCAGGGAAGCCCATCATTGTAGTTTTTATATCTAGAATTTTCATTTGATTGTTTTTAACAGATGCCTCTGGTAAATTTTATGGATACGTCTGTTAAAATTCTCTATTTTACTGTTTGTTTTCTTGAATGTTATAGTTTTTAAAAGTCCATAACCAATAACCCTAGTAACTAGATCACTTGTGGGTCTACTTCTAGTATCTGTTTTTCTTTGCTCCTGTTCCTTGGTATGCCTGGATATTTTTGATCATCTATTAGGAATTTTGCATGAAATATTGTAGAGACTCTGGATAATATGTTTTCCCTTCAGAGAGAGTTCAGCCTATTTCCTGGTAAGCAGCTATAGTGGGGGCCAATCACAACTCAGTTGGGAACTGAGTTACCTTTTGGCTGGGTTGAAGTCTTGATAAGATTTTCTCTCTTTGTTCACTCCCATTCCAGGTGTCTTGCCCTCAGGGGTCCCGACTGAGGACCTGAGAGGTTTAATAATTTCTTCTTAGTTAGACCTAAACTTCAGTTTTTCTCTCAGCTCCATGTGACTGCTAAAAGCTCTTCTTGGTTTCTCACTCTTTGGTCCTGTGCGGCCTTAGAATTCATTAATGCCTTAAACGCAAAACCTCTGAATATCAGACCTGTTTCCCTGGTCCTCTTTCTCCATGGGTCATATCCCCTCATGTCTTGGATGTGATGCTAGCTCTCAATGCCAATATTTTTCTTTCTCTAACTATGTGACTGCTGAAAGTTATGCTGCCTTCTTACCTCTTAGCAGTGGCTCTCTGCCTTTGTCTCTTTTCCCTTGCCAAATGCTTGAGAGGATGAGGAAATATTCTGAGAAGAACAGCACCTCACAGTATGTGGAGTTATCTCTCCACATACTGTGGAGTTCCCTTCTTTCTGATATCTTGGACACTAATTCCTATTTGCCTCAATAGCTCTCTGATGCCTTCACATACAGAGTTAAAAAAAATTATTTTTTAGCCTTACTATTATTTTTGGTGGGAGCATTGGTTTGCTATGAGCTATTCCATTATAGCGAGAAGTTAAAATCCCTATTTGATTTTGAATTGACAGATTCTCAGAGACTATGAAAATTTGAGAAAGCAAACTCTCTGTCATAGTTCTGGAAAAAGTTGGAATGAACCTCTTGACCACTATATTCAAAGATGTATCAATCTGACATTTTGAAAAAACATATACAAACTGAATCATAAAGTATGGTAAAAGTGACTTAAAACATAAATAAATAAATATATTCTTTCGGGGAAAAATTTACTAAGAAATTATGGATGTAAGGAGGACAAAAGCAAGATATGAAAAATATATGGAAATACAATTAGATAAAATTATTTGCTTGATGTTTTCCAAGATAATATTCATGTAATTGATGATTTTTCAATACCTTTATTTTGGATTGGATTTTATGGGGTGTCAGTTGGATCAATATCAGCAAAGTGGGGGAAAAAGGCAGAAGCTACAGTATTTAAACTAAGTGGAAGTCAAAGCCTGTCTCCAAGATGGTCATGTGACAAGGGACTCAATTGACTTAAAAAAGCACTGGGATCTGACAAATGAAAATGCAGTACAAAACATCTTACTTGTGTGCAACATAG
This sequence comes from Aethalodelphis obliquidens, assembly GCF_003676395.1. Taxonomy (NCBI): domain Eukaryota; kingdom Metazoa; phylum Chordata; class Mammalia; order Artiodactyla; family Delphinidae; genus Aethalodelphis; species Aethalodelphis obliquidens. The sequence continues at coordinate 20,546,361 of NW_020837969.1, read as the reverse complement.
AGCAACCGTGGAAAGGAAATTCCATTTAAGGGTATTATTTGTGTAGGTAATTACAAAATTTTCAAATGTAAAACACTCCCTGCATTAAAGAAGTCACTCAGTTCACAAATTCCACCAAAAAGGGAAAAGGCCAGGACATTCATGTTTAAGGTCATGTATTCTCCAAACTTCATATTTAAAAGATAGAAGAAGGAAGGCAGAAAGGCAGGAAGGAAGGGAGGGAGAAAAGCAGGGAGGGAGGGAGGAAGAGAGGAGTAAAGAAGAGAAGAGGAAGGAAAGTGGGAGAGATTGAAGAAAGAAAGAAGGGAGGAAGGGGAGAAAGAGAGAGAGAGCGAGTTGGCTAACAGCTTCATAGTTTGATCTTAGTGCATGCTATTGGTGTCTTTCCACTTTTGTCCAAAAGTCAGTAGGCAGTTAGCCACAGATCGCTATACTCATTACGTCTTTAACCAGGAACAGAAAGCAGAATCATTTTGGAGAGGAGAGAGGCAGGAGGGTAAATGAGTGACCTGAAGAAAGAAGGAGGAAGTTCTAGGCACTAACAAACGAAAGCCTGTACTTCAGAGACAAGCACAAATACACAGCCTAGATCTTCACAGAGCCTGTAAACCAGGGAATGGAACAACAGCTGCAGGGCTTCTAGTATGACTTTCCACCCTAAGCCCAAAGATATAAATATAGGCACAGAGTAAGGAACCACCAATTATTAAAGATATCACCTAGAACAACCCAAAGAAACGGAACATCCGGTTAATTCCACAAAAGCCACAGTAATGAGTAGGGACGGAATTAGTATCTATGACACGCCGGTGACTACAGACTTACTAACATTACTGTAGGAAGGCCTCTTTTTGTTTTTTGAATGATATCATCCTACCCTGAGGTGCAACAGCTATAAAAGAAAGGAAAAAAAAAGCAAAAATAACCCAGACATCTCTCTTTTTCTAGGTTAAAAACCTGAGGAATCTGCATAATCAGCACCTAAGAGTTTTCCAAGGAGCCAAACCGAATTCAGCATATCTACATGCAACTGAGAGATACAAAGAAATACATTTCAAACCCTTGTACCCATATTCAGTATACTTCATCTCTAAGGAAGACTTAGAAAATCCTAAGAGTTAGGAGATGGTGTAAGTCATTACTGAATCATAGCGTTGTCAACTGAAATAGTGATCAGCCCATTGGTAAAATCACTTATATCCATGTTCACGACCTGAAAAGATTTAGTAGTATGTCGATTACAAAGCAGAATATCACAAAAGACTTTTAATTTGTTTTCTAGAAGTTAAACAAACAGCCCCCCCATGGCTAATTAGCCCTGGATTAGCTTTATAACACTCAGTGAAAGAATTGTAAAATTCCCTCCAAAAAGAATAAAAAATGATGAGAAATGTTCCACAACTGAGAAAAAAGAAACATGACAAATGAGGATAGAAATTAACAATATCAATGAACCTTCTACCTTGCTCATCTTATTGTCGTGAAGCTACTCAAGCAACAATCTTCAGGGATATAAAATATATGATATAACATATTTCAGCAACACTATAACAGAATTTAATTTCATGCATAATATAGTACTTCTGGGCATTTTAAAATAAGCTTATTTGTTTCCTTACTCTATTACTTTCAAATTGCAAGGAATGAAAAAATAACATTCATTTTTTGTTTACATTTCTTTTGTTCCACAAACCCTTCCCAATGGGAAAAATTGTTATTGGAAACCATGGCCTGGGCTTGTTCATTTAGTCATGACCAAGTTTTAAATCATCATATACTCGAGGCAGAAACTTCTGGCTCTATGTAAATTAAAACTAAACAAAAACCAGAAAAGAGAAAAACAACAACTAGGTCTCAGTTCTAACGTCTCTTGTGATTTTAAAAAAGTTCCCCAAACTTTTACTGTGTTCAGGGCTCCAGCCTCCACTGCACTGAGTAACATGTATTCTATGAGTCTCAATTTATTAGCAACCTATTTTCCAAATGTTCATTTTTAGAATCAGAATGCAACTCATTTTCCCTAGAAATAAAAAATGTCCCTGGAAGTTGACTCATCTCCAACACTGAGATTAAAATATATGCTGTTTTTTACTAAATATTTTTTTTGCATTCATGTAATTCTTATATTTTCTTATTAAGTATACAATTTATGCTACTAACTCTTTTCGTGACATTGAGTAATATCAACTTGGCATATGTTAGATTTGGTTCAGGTGAATGTGTGTTTGTGAAGAATTGGTCTACCATACATTTTCAAATATTTTTTCTTTATTGACCAGATTCACTCAACTAGTAAGTAGTGGAGATGGGATTTTTGTCCATGTAATCTAACTCCAGAGCCTTTGCTCTTTACTGCTTCTCAGTACTATATTAGAAAAGAAAAAAGTTGCTTGCTAGATACTATCTCTATTCTAGGTGATAAATATTACAATAAATCTTCTTTTTAGAGTTAGTCAATTTTGGTTTATGCAGAGGATAGGCTAAGATTTAAGGTACAAGTCATATAAGAAAACTTTTGTCTAATATTTGCTGCCATTCTGGAGTGGAAGATGTGGTTACAGTTCCTTGTCTTTTATTTTTATTTTTTGAATTTTATTGTTTTTTTTTTTTTCAGTTAGACCAATCAAATTGGTTTTCCTGATCCTTTGAGAATACTTTTGAATATTTTTGAATGGTATATGGGTAAATCCTCCTAAACTGTGTCCCTAGTATAGTGACATATGTGAAAGATTCAAGGTCCAGGATATTGGCAGTATGGATAACTAAATGTTAATATATTTTTTACTCTGAAGAGCCCAATTTTTGAAATAAAACTCAACTTGGAAACTACCTCCAGTCAACTTGGTCAACATCAGCGATTATGGCTGGGCAGGCCTCTTACCAGGTGACTCACCCCCATTCGCAATTGCTCCGTCTATGGTATATCACTGTGGGTATCCACTGACACTTACATGGAAAAAAGCTCGGTAATGAATCATGAAGTCCTGGAAAAGAAGCGTATTTTCAAGCAATGTTCATGGGATTTCCCAGGGTTGAAAGAATAGTTTCTCTCCTGTATCTCCTAAAATTTCTTTTAGGAGTAGTGTCCACATTATCCTTAACATGAATCCCACCCCTCTCTTTTCTCCACAGTGTTCAGCGTTTAATTTTTCATTTTGATTTCAGAAATAATACACCACCTTGGTTTAGAAAATTTTTGGGTGTAGGTGATGCAGTTTCTAATATACTGCCACAAATACACAGTAGCCGATTTGGCAACAGGGAAACACCATTGTTTTTGATCATTTTCTGGGACTTAAAGGGGTTTTGGGGCATTTGTGCTTTTCTACTAAGATCCCTTTAGCCATTCTGTTTTGAGACCAAGATGAACTCAGGCAACTCAGGCCAGTTTGCTGGCACTTCATGGATTACTGAAAAAACCAATTTAAGGAACATCTTGTACCTTATAAGCCACAATCATTCCAGAGGTTAACCTTACGAAGCAATTAAGAAAAATCATCCCAGGATTGTGAAATGACCTAGAATCAGAGATCACTGGGCTTAACAAAGACTCTTTTTATGTAGAAAGCTAAGTATACAGTTGGACTTGAGTAACAATAGTCTTTGGCGAGGTGGAGATTGGCAGATAGCTCAGCTCCGATGGAGTTGATATAATAGAGAGAAACAGAGGTAACCTTTAGCCTTTGCAAGAGAAAGAACAAGGGAAGGTCATTTTGGAATTCATGAGACAACATTTCCAGTGTCAAATGAGAGATAACTGTCTCTTTCACAGAGAAGAATATATTGGTGTTTGTTTTAATTAACTCAAGAAGTAAAATTTTCAGGACTTCCCTGGTGGCACAGTGGTTAAGAATCCGCCTGCCAACGCAGGGGACACGGGTTCAATCGCTGGTCTGTGAAGATCCCACATGCCGCAGAGCAACTAAGCTCGTGCACTGCAACTACTGAGCCTGCGCTCTACAGCCTGCGAGCCACAACTACTGAGCCCGCGTGCTACAACTACTGAAGCCCACGCACCTAGAGCTCATGCTCTGCGAAAAGAGAAGCCACTGCAGTGAGAAGCCAGCACACCGCAACGGAGAGTAGCCCCCACTCGCCACAACTAGAGAAAGCCTGCACACAGCAACGAAGACCCAACGCAGCCAAAAAATAAATATATATATTTTTTAAAGTACAATTTTCAAACTTTACCTGTTATTTACTGGATATTGTATGCATCACTGGCAAACATCGACAGGATTTAGGAATCTGACACAGGAGACATGAATGCCATGTTGTAACTTTGCATGCTAATAATGGTAGGTTGTGATGTGATGTGAAGAAAAATCAAAATCTTGATCAAGAATGCAGTGAGGTATTATCTAACTGAGGAAAAGTTTTTAATTTGGTGGTGGCTAAAACTTGGTAATATCAGATTATAAATTTCCCCAAATCTGAATTATTGTGAAAATCTCAGTAATTATATGTGCCATTGGGATTCTCGGGGTTTAGTCCCTGAACCTAATTATAATTCACAACTCTTTTGATATCATTTTCTTACAAACTTAGGAAAACATGTTTTTAAAGAATCAAGGAGGGCTTCCCTGGTGGCGCAGTGGTTGAGAGTCCGCCTGCCGATGCAGGGGATGCGGGTTCATGCCCCGGTCCGGGAGGATCCCACATGCCGCGGAGGGGCTGGGCCCGTGAGCCATGGGCACTGAGCCTGCGTGTCTGGAGCCTGTGCTCCGCAACGGGAGAGGCCACAGCAGTGAGAGGCCCGCGTACCAAAAAAAAAAAAGAATCAAGGAGAAATTCTATAATAAAACATATTAAAATTAGAGATAATGAAAGTTAGAAGGTTTAGTATAAAAATAAAATTAGAATGAGAATATGAAAAGTGATTTAGTTTTAACTGAAATTGTACTCTTATTTTCTGAAAATTTTTTCTTTTTCTAGCATATAATTTAATAATATTTTGATGAATTCACAAATTCAAAATAATATTTATTATTATATATATTATATATATAATTATATATATTGTAATATATCAAATATTATTTGATAATATATTATCAAAATAATATTTTGATGAAAAGTTTTCCTGAAAAATCTTGCAAAATTAATGGCCATGAGCAAATTTTTCCAAAGAACATTATCATCACAATAAAAATAAAAGCCTATACATATATATGTCAAATTTCCTTAAGATAACTGTAAGATAAAGGAAAATAGTAAATATATTTGAGAAAAGAAAGGTATATAATTATCTTTTGCCTGGTTTAGGTTACACTGAATTCATTTACTGGCTATTGCTTAATCAGACTTACTGCCATTAAGCCCGACTTGCTTTTCAGCAGCATCTAGCATCAAATTTTGTTTGAGAGATAGTCTTTAGAAACCTTACATAAAAATGCAATAAGACCACTGCAACATTTGAAGAGTTATCTAATGAGAAAAGGTAAAGTAAATTTAATATTTTAAATAATATTTTTCCTTCCTAAATATAATTGTTTATAAATATATTAAACATTAGCTAATTTAAAAAATTGTACCAGATCATAATTATATCTGTATCTGCCTATAATTTGACTGACCTCAGTAGTTATATCTGTTCTAGAAATTAAACATCATAAAGTGAGAGTAAAAGGGTTACTCAACTCCTGTTATCCTATGTATGGTTGGTGGAGATACTGAAATATTTTCTACTTAATATCAAAATATCCAGATATCCTCATGCCAAATTGGTGACGTGATTGCTATATCTCACAAGGATTTTTACTTTTCAACCATTAACTGAAGCATTAGATACAAATAACTATCATATAATCGCTGGAAGAAAATAAAGTGGTTAATTGAAATTATTGCTCTGTTCTCCAACTTGAACTGCTTCAGTATAAGACACTGATCTCAACTGATCTTAGAATGAAAACAGTATAGAGCAACAGTGGTAACCTAGATCTAAGAATGCTGCCTTGGCTATACATCTGATCTGTCCAAACTATTTTGCTCACTGGGCCAAATCTGGAGTCTCAGGGTTAGGGTTAGCCCACAATCATACATGCTTGGTGGTTCTGGGACTGCTGGGTTTCCTCACTGGGATATTCTAACGTCAAGATAGTCTCCCATTGCTGTGTTTGCTCAGCTACCTCCATAGCTGAGCTGACTCCAGCTTACAGGGGAGAATGGGTATGGTATGAATAATAATGATGAAGTAATAACTGTGGCTCACAGTTTTTTGCTTTGTTCTTATCAGAAAGAGTTCACAGTCATTACCTTACTTGCTCTTCACAATAACCCTACCAGGCAATTTAATTCTTACTTTACAGAAGAACTGGGAAACAGGTAAGTGACTAGCCCACTTCACAACGAGTGTCTTCAGTATTTTCACCAAAATCAAAAGATTAAATATTTTAAATATATATAATTAGTTCTAAAAATAAAGAGAAATGGAATATAATTAGGTATACATAATAAGTAATACATTTGCTTTATAAAAAAAGATTAATAAATCATTGTCATTTATAGATATTCCTGCTTTTGTTTGTTATAATTATGAAAATAGAGAGAAATTCCCTACATATTTATCAACAGAATACACAGCCTAGGATATTTTAGTTTTGGGTTTTTTCAGATAGATATGCTTACTGAGTCTAAATTGAGCAGCCAATTCATCTGACTGGTTTAAGAAAGCACACTTCACTGGAAATATCATGACTACCCTCAAAAGAATTTATAGAAATGCCACTAGCCTGGCTAGATTTTTTTATTCGACTTCCTGTATTTTAAAACTCAACAGTACTCAATTACCACTTTGGAAATGTTATTATTTTACAGTTAAACTTAATTACAAATATGCCTTCTTTGTCTGCTAAAATGTTTTAGAATGTAAAAGATACTGATTTCTGCTAATTGTTTAAGCAAATAAATACATTCTGAATTTGCAAAACATGGCTGCCTTGTTTTTAATTCATGTCCACTCAGATGACAACCAAAAATTGAGAACACACTGCAAAACCTTTCTGACAATATTAAATTATTTTATTATATGTGCTGTTTTAAAATCCTCTTCATGATTAAATGGTAAAATGTTTCAATTGCCACTATACTAGAAGTTCTTGAATATGGCATTAGAAAAGAATGCGGTGAAAAAGGCAGAATTATTTTTTGGACTACGTGCAGTTCGGCTTGTTCATGTAGTTACAAAAAACAAATGTTTGTCCAAGAAAATGCTGAGAGTCATGTCTCCTGGGAAACTTATACAAGGTCATAGTTTCGTGAGCATAAAAATATCCTGTAAAAGCGCACTAGCCTGTAATATGAGAAAGTAAAGAGGTGGTTGGGGAAAAAATGTGATTCTGTTGGTTGAAACATCTATTAAGGAAAAAAATAAGTTACTGTCTTCTTAAAATAATAGTTCATATGCAAAACGCATTCACAAAGTACATTATTTTCTTAAAAGATCATTTCTAACATTCCTGAGAAGGCAAAGAGTAATGATCAAATTCCAGCATTTTTACAGAGAAGGGAGGAGATAGACTGGGAACAAAACTGCCTGATGGCTGCCCATGGAGAAGCGGGTATGAAAGAGCTTCATAACATTTGTAGAATGGGCAGTACTGGGACAGGGTGGTGGAGGTATGTAGGTGGGAAAGATTATGCAGCACAGACAAGCATGGCTGTGACTCCTATCAGGTCTGGGATCCTGTTGGTTTCATTCACCACTGAATGCTTGACACATGGGAGACTCTCGACAAATTTTTGTTGAATGACTGAATTAGTAAATAGCAAACAATTTAGTTAAACAAAAGTGTGAGAATTGATTTGATATCAGAACCTATGGACAGGTCATCACAAATGAGGTGAAATGACTCCTTTGTTTACAAAAACAAATATTATAAACAAATATAAACAAGCATGAAAATGTTTGCCTTTGGTAAAGAAAAGTCAGGAGATGGAATGTTGTAATACCAGAATCATATATGTTCAGATGTATACATTGTACATGTGTTGCCCACAGAGAAAACTACTTGTCTGGCCCGTTAAAATGTGTGCATCAGATCATGTTACTCCTCTCCTAGGAAACCCTCCAAAGCGTCACATGACATTCAGGGTAAGGGCCAAAAGTCCTCAAAGATCCTCACTTCTTGGACCTCTTCTCCTCCAGATTGCATCTATCTCACTCTGCTCCAGCCACACCTGCCTGCCTAGCTCCTATTTCAAGCCCTTCCTGCTGGCTGTAACTGTGGGCACTACAGCTCCCTGACCCTCACCCCCACCTGCAAAGCTGGCTCACCCCCTCATCTGCTTTAGGTCTTTACTCCAATGTCACCTTCTCAACAGGGCATTCTCTTGCCACCCTGTCTAAAATTGCATCTCCTACCTTTTTTCATGCTTTATTATCACATATCACTATATATCTTCCTCTGTATTTTACTTATATATTGATACCTTTTATATTATATCTCTCTCGCTGCAATGTAAGCTTCTTGAGGGTATGGATTCTTGTCTGTTTTGTAGCTATTGTGTCTATTTTTTGTATCCTAACCCTTTAGAACATTGTTTGAAAGACAGCACTTACTGAATTAATGAATGAGCAAATGAATAAATTAACCAAATTAACAGAAATTTTGAAGCTTTCTGGTTGAATTTCATCATCTATTTTCCTTCATTTCCAAAAGTTTTAAAGATGCAAATTGACTGAAATGACAATTAAGGTGAAATGACAACTATTTTTTTCTTGGCCGTTTAAAAGTGTACATTTTAATGACTTTTAATACAGTCACAGAGGTGTGCATCCTTCCCCATAATATGTCAATGCTACTCTCTCACTTCATCCCAGCTTCCCCTTCCCCCACCCCATGCCCTCAAGTCCATTCTCTACATCTGCGTCTTTATTCCTGTCTTGCCACTAGGTTCATCAGTACCGCTTTTTAAAATCCCATATATATGCATTAGGATACGGTATTTGTTTTTCTCTTCCCAACTTACTTCACTCTGTATGACGGATTCTAGGTCCATCCACCTCTCTACAAAAATCCCAGTTTTGTTTCTGTTTACGGCTAAGTAATATTCCATTGTATACATGTGCCACATCTTCTTTATCCATTCATCTGTCGATGGACACTTAGGTTGCTCCCATGTCCTGGCTATTGTAAATAGTGCTGCAATGAACATTGTGGTACATATATCTTTTTGAACTACGGTTTTCTCAGGGTATATGCCCAGTAGTGGGATTGCTAGGTCATATGGCAGTTCTATTTTTAGTTTTTTAAGGAAACTCCATACTGTTCTCCACAGTGGCTGTATCAATTTACATTCCCACCAACAGTGTATGAGGGTTCCCTTTTCTCCACACCCTCTCCAGCATGAAATGGCAACAATTAAAAAGAGAAAAAGAGCTCTGTGTCCAAAAAAGGAAAAATATCAATTCTTCCGCAGATTTCATGCAACACAGTTTTCTGTAAAAGTAAAATTTTAAATTAGAGGTTCTTAATCTGGGGTTCATGGATCTCTTAACAATTTCAGAAGGAGTCTCTCAACCTTTATATTTTTAGGCTAATTTGTATTATGTATAGTACTTGTTTTTCTGGTAAGATAAACTATAGCCTTTGCCACATACTCAAAGACAGTGTTTACAAAAGTATGGTCTCCTTACCATCCACAGGGCTATAACCAAGGTTGGGGGGTGGTGCTTATAAAAACTGTATATTCCTGGGCCCTCTACAGACATACTGAAGCCATAATCTCTGGGGGATGGGCCTGGGATAACATATTTTGCAGCAATTTTTCTAGTTGATTTTTAATCAAAATTTTATTTCAAGATTCACTGCTTCCAGTGGGTTGTGACCCCCTGAAATGTGATAACCAGTTCACCTGTCTTCAAGGTTACATAGTGTCACTTAACATCTCAGCAGGCCAGTGAGGCCTATAAGGGTAGGTAGCTTCTCCTTTGTGCCCTGGTAAGGAAACTGATGCTGCAGAGAAGTGATCTGACCTAATTCTTAAAGTTAAGTCCAGGGTTCTTTTACTCTATGTGTATACTTTCTGACGAGCTTCTTCCATATAGAATTCAGAGATATTCCTAATGTAGCAGCCATAACATTTCCAGTAACACTCAAGACATTTATTGAATCTTTCAATGCTATCAAGTAAATATGTAGAGCAATTAAACAGTAAATAGCTCAAGCAAAATGAAGTTTTAGAAGCATTTTGTGACATCGCTATGTGGTTTATAAAATTTTTGGCTTTTCCATCTACAGGTGGTTCCTTTATGTTGCATTCCTCTACTATTTCTGTTCACATTGCCCCCTCTCTTCTCAATTATTTTTGCTTTCAAATCCAGAATTGTACAGTCTAGTACTTGTAGGCCAATAGTTTCACATGTGAAAGTCGTCTTGCCTATGTTGCCCTCGAAAGCAGGAATTATGTGCTTCCTTTTCTTTTATATGGGACTCGACAGGTAGTAGATCCCCCAGATAAGATGGCCTTTGTGGCCCTCAAGTTTGAAAGCTGGAATCAGCTCCAAATAGATTCTACTAACGTTGATTGAGCTCGTACTACAGCACTGTTCTGAGCGCTTGCACAGACTATTCTGGCTGTATATCAAGCTGCAGAAAATCAACTCATAATGACATAATTAAATCTGCTATGCTATCAATGGATTTCAATGGCAGCACTGTTTATTTTGTAGTTGTCATAATTGAAAACACTGTCCATTTTAGAATACAACCTTAATTGTGGACTAGGTTATCTGTATTCAACTCAAAAATTGGATTTAAAGTCTTTGTTCTTGATACATTTCTATTTCTGTGCATGACTCTGTTTGTATTTAGCATTTTTAAATGAGTTTCTCTGCAAAATAAATGAGTTATGAGTATGAATGTATAGAGTGGGGGATATAGTCAATAACTATGTAATATCTTTGTATGATGACATATCATAACTAGACTTACTGTGGTGATAAGTTTGAAATGTACAGAAATATAAGATCACTATGTTGTGTAACAGTAACTAATATAGTGTGGTAGGTCAATTATACTTCAAAAACAGACAGACAAACAAACCAACCTATGGAGAAAGAAATCAGATTTGTAGTTACCTGAAGTGGGAGGTTAGAGGAGGGGGAATTGGATGAAGGTGGTCAAAGGTACAAACTACCAGTTATAAGATAAATAAGTACTAGGGGTATAATGTTAAACCTGATAAATAATTAACACTACTTTATGTTATATATGAATGTTGTTAAAAGCCTAAATCCTAAAAGTTCTCATCGCAAGGAAAAAACCACTTTTTTTCTATTTCTTTAATTTTGTGACTATATGAGATGATGGATGATCACTAAACTTGTGAAAATCGCTTCATGATGTATGTAAATCAAATCATTTTGCTGTACAACTTAAACTTACAGTGCTGTGTGTCAATTATAGCTCAATAAAACTGGAAGAAAATAATAAAAATGTGTCTCTCTTTCTCAGAGTATTGTGAACGCCTTTCCTGAATCTACCACTGGGCTCATGTTGTTTGACAAATGTTTAGTAAATAAAAGAATGAAAACAAAATATTTTAAAAACCACCATTTCTATGTCTATTTTGTTGAATTATTTAAAATACTCTCCTGTCAAACAAAAATTACGGTATATTAGAAAATATACTCCTGTCCTATTATATTATTATAATAATGACTGGAAGTTTCTTAGACATTAAATCAGGAGAAATGAGGCTAGAAGTAAAATGTGTCTTACAAATTGTATAAAATGAAGTAGAAAATTATTTAATAAGTATATCAGTCATGAGGGAAAAAACAGAAAACTTGCGTTATAGTTAGTTATTTTTAAGAGTGCAAGGCAAGAACAAGTGATTTAATTAAATAACTTGATGTTATAGGATATTCTAAGGATACTAAGAATGAAATATGAGCAGTTTTCTAGAGGAAACCAATGTAGAAACAAATAATGCTAAGTGAGACTATGAAAGTAAAAACAAAGTTCACACAAACTCTCCCTGGGAATCTGGTGGTTTAGTTTAATGATGAGATTTAGTCACACTCATGCTTTTACCCTGCCAAGAAGTAATTAAACCTTTACTTTTTACCTCTGTATTATGGTAGAGTATGAGAATAGTTGAAAAGAGGAATTATTTGTCATTTCTCCAAATTATCATTATTTATCATCCTCTCCAAAATACTTTACTAAAATATAGAATAGGTTCAAGAAGAACCAACACAGACCACAACATTGGATAGTAAAGAGAATTTTGAGCCTCAGTGCAAATCTCAAGGTATCAGTGGGCACTAGAAAAAAACCTCTAAATGCTGGGAAAGGGCTAGTGCAAAGTCTTCTTCCTTTCAAAAAGAAAATAGGAAGCTTCTAGAAACTACAGAACACAAAGTTTAAGTCATATATGAATATAAAACAATCAAATATTAACAGAGTTAAAAAATTAATTTTATTCAAAATTTGAGTGCTATAAGTTTATTATCATTAGATGCACAACTTCAATGGAGGCATTTTGGCAAGATCCATAATTTTGGAGTTGGAAGAAACCTTAACCATCATCTAGTCTCACTCCTTTGCATTTCTGATAAGGGACAGGAGGTTCAGAAAGATAAAGTGACTTTCCCAGGGTCAAACTGGGTAAGAAGTAAAACACAGAACTCCTAACTCTCAGCCCACTGCTTTTTCTACTAATCGAAGTTTTGATATTCTTGGAGACTTGATAAGATATAGTCAATAAAATATTCTAACATGGGGTGAACCAGTTAAAGAATTCCCTTGCTATTTGAAATGCTAAGTTGACATTTGAGAAAACTCCGAAGTAATACTTTGTTCTCTGTTACTACAGAGCTCGCACTGTACAGCATACGAAAACAGTGATCTGATATTAAGTCACTATTACAATTTTGAAATCACAGATGTTGCTGACACATCGTAAGTCAGTAGTTGAAAGTACTTCAAATGACCTTTTGAAATATGGGTTCAATCTATAATTGCAATTTTTTCCCCCTCAAACCAGATTTGGTGACATTTCCACCACTCTCCTACCCCTGTCATTTATGATGAACACAAAAAAAACAAGCCCATAGTTTTCCTTCACTTAGAAAAAAATATTTGCTTATTACTTTTGGTAAAGCCCCCCCATTTACATATTATTAAGTTTGTAACCAATTTCGTAAACTAGGATATTAAAGATAAATCCTCATATTACATAAGAATATATTCTTTTATAGAATAAAATCCAACTAACTCACTAACCACCTAAAAATGTAATGCCTTCAATGCAGTTCCTATAGCACAGATCAATATATTTCTTGTGTCCAGCTAGTGAATAAGAATTCTTTCCTAATAAAATATAATTTTTAAACCAACCGAACTGTAGTTTGATTTTCTAAATGTAGCACATCTTCTAAAAGTTCTTTAAAGCAGTTCTCTTGAAAGTTCTTTTTTTTCCTTGATCTCTGGAGGATTTCTAAGTTCTGTGAAGCTGTATGTTTTTCAGATTTCTTTCTTTCCCTCCTCTTTCATTCTGTTTCTTTTTCTTTTTTTTTTTAACTCTTTCTCCCGGACAGGAAGTTGAGGGTGGTGATCTCATCTGGATCTTTCCCAATCTCAGAAAGTGGTCTTTTCAAAAGGATTCCTGATCGTAGACTTGTTCCTGATTTTATTTTTCAGATAATTGTGTCAATAAATGAGTTCTAAATTTTTTTTCCTCCTCCTTCCCCATAGCTGCAAAATCACCAAGCAACTCCGTTGAGACTAATTACTAGGCTCTTAGAGAAACAAGTATTATCTCTTTGTTCACTGAAACTGCACTGTGTCTTCCTGACAGGGGCGGGGGCTGGAGCTGGGGGTGCACAGGGACAAGCCCTCTGGTCCACAGGCCCTGGACTCCCTGGCATCAGTGTGCCCTATGCTAGTACTGTTGGACCCACTTTTGCAGCACAGAGAAGTTTCTGAAAGCTTGCTGTTATGATTTCCCTTTCCCATCCGGTCTAAAGAGTGGCTTCTTTGATTTTCAGAAAAGGGAAATGTTATGAAAAAACTGCTTCCTGTGAATAAGCATAATAAAGGTAGAAAGATACAAATGCCACAGAACATCCTCTATAAAAAGATTTTTATGCACAGCTCTTTTTATAAGTTTATGAGTAGGAGGACTGCCTGGGGAACACCCCCTCCACTCACCCAACATGTGCCTGGAATGCCATCCTGATTCCATTCTGCCTATTCCTGAACCGACCCATTTTTCCATGAAACTGAAATGACTTCCCCCCTCTGAAATTTCCCCAGATGATTCTGCTCACTGCTGAAGGATTAGCACCTAGGGCAGTGCTTGGAAGGTATTGAGCACTTAATAAAGATTGTCAAGCACATGAACAAATGAATCCCAATAGCCAGTGAGGTTGCCCTACCCTGAGAAGTACTGTCTGTGTCCTTTGCAGATTTTAAAGGTATGTTGCTTTGTATTCATTTACATCTGAACAGGTCTATCTGTCTAATTGCCTCACAGCATTTAAAGGGTTGTTTCTTCTCTTCTTAGCAAATTTTTAACTCTCATAGCTCCTTGTGAAGTGCCTTGTGAAGCTCCTTGTGAAGTTCATGATAAAAGCTCAGCTAATGTTGATTGTCTAATTAATAGATTTCCATAATGATTTTCCTCAGGCTCACGGTAAATGTTCTATGCATCTATTCATTTAGTCATCATGACAGTTATTTAGACCTCATTATGGGCTGGAGTTACAAAGGCAAACAAAAAATGGTCTTTACCTTGAGGATCTAATCTCCTAGGGTAGGGACAAAGTTAATAAACATTGACAGTTCAAGGTCACAAGTGTCAGTCTAATGGTAAGAGAGTACAGCTGTGGGAGTGTAAGGTTCTGAGATGGAACACAGTATGGGTTAGGAGACACTTGGGGAGGTGGTGATGTGGATCAAATTTAGGGGGACAAGGAGACACTTTCCTCCTGCGTTTCCTGCTGGTACATTTCTGCTATTCAAAGGGTAAAAATGATCACTACTAGTAAGGAGTAAATGTCTGAGACTAAGGCCAGGCATACCTCGGAATCATAACGATACAGCAAACACTACTGCTGTGAGGGCTAATACTAAAGACAGATTCCTTTCTTCTGCGGAACTATGGTGGTTCATGCTTCACAGTGTGAGGGAAAAACAGGTTCCTACGGCTATAAAAATATGTGTAGAAACAACGCGATGATGGAAACTACCATGCCAGTGAATTAGTTTCCCATGTCAATGTGTCTCGGGATGGTTTCACCACCTCTTTATGTGAAGATCCAGCACTTGGGTCCACACAGTATTTCTCAACATTTAAATACATGTACAGTCATCTCCCTCTACCTCTTTAACAAACATTCACATCTTCAGCCTCTCCCTGCCCTTCCCCTTCAACCCCTGCCCTGCCCACGGCATGCCTCTGCCTTCGGGTGGTAAACGCTATGTATCCTGTCACTCTCCATCAGGCCAGATTTTTGTAGCGTTTATCTCCTATAGTTTTTAATAATAATAAATGAAAAAACAATAGTTGTTTGTCCCTTATTCAAATATAAAATTATATTTAGTACTGATTTCAAACTGCACATGGTCCTTTAAAGAGGGCATTTCCCCCAACCCTGCTTAACACCTTGCAAAATGTTATATTCAGTCTCCTTTTTTCTGCAGTTTAAGGAGCAAGTTCACTGACTTACCCAAGATCACAGAGCTAGTTAGTGGTAGAGCTGGGACGAGCCTCACCTCTTCCCTCTGACACAAGTGCTCTTTTGTCACCCCATGGTATCTTCTGATTTATATACAAGTCAATAGGCATGGTGTGCAAGGCTGCTGCCTGAGACATGCTGGGTGACGCTTCTGCATGTCTGGCAGCAACAACTGTAGTGGGGCATTTATCTCTGCTAACATTTAGCTCTTTTTACCTTAGCAATAGTGCAGAGAAAGTCCTGTTGTAGCATTGTTCTTCTTTTACCACCCTGCTCCATATCTGCACTACCAGGGGGAAAGGGGAAAGCCATATCATAGGGTCAGATGGGGCAGAATGAGATTCTTAGTGTCCTTCCACTCCAGCCCTTTCATAGGAGGGCACAGATCTACAACTGCAAAGCCATGGGCTACACAGGCCTTATCATTCAGCAAATATATTTTCAACTTAGAAATATACAAATATACAAATTCTATCCAAATCTATTCAAGATCATTTTAATTAAAGATCTACCAATTCTTCAGCTGTCATTTCATCCTGTAGTCTATAGTAACATATACCACATATGCCAAGAATAATTGAGAAACCCTGAGTCCACCTGGGAACCTTTCTTTTATAACTCAGTTGGCAATCCATCCTGAACAAGACGAATAAAATACCTTTGCCATTCTTGTTCTTATTGCAGATGTATGTGTTCTTTACATCTTGATATAATACCCCTTTAAAGCAGAAGAAATGAACAGGGCTGTAATCAAAGAACTTTACAAGGTGTTGAAGCTCATGCTCTACCCAGAGTCTTTAGAGAAGAGCATTGAACATGTTTTATTAGCTGCTTCTGGAGCTCCCATAACCCTACGGTTTTATTGTTGATCATTATGATGCATAGGTATCATTCGTGCAAAGAATAAAAATAAACCAGAAGTTACTGGCCTCCTTCTTTGTCATTACAGATAACATACAGTTCTAGCAGTTCTGAATTGAAATATCTCAACTATCCAAGATAGCCTCTTATACATTCTTAGAAAAGCAAGCAAAGGAGTTCGGGTGATGTTTTTTATCTGGTTGCCAACATTCAAGGAACTTCACAAAAGACTTATCTAGCATGATAACTTGGTGTGACTGAACATATATTAGGTTTGCCATTCTGTGGGAAAATGATCACTGGAATTTGGGCCTTGATTAGGACCACAGTTTCAGATTCTATTAGTTGCAAAGAAGAATAACTGCTTGGGGGTGATTCTGACCTCTTAGCTATAAGGTAAGAGAGAGGAATCATGGAAAGAGAATGTTTAAAAATAAGACCTGATAGGACATGAATTACTTTCTTCAGATCTATTCAAGAAATAAAAGACTGGGCTTCCCTGGTGGCACAGTGGTTGAGAGTCCGCCTGCCGATGCAGGGAACACGGGTTCGTGCCCCGGTCCGGGAAGATCCCACATGCCCGCGGAGTGGCTGGGCCCGTGAGCCATGGCCACTGAGCCTGCGCGTCCGGAGCCTGTGCTCCGCAACGGGAGAGGCCATAACAGTGAGAGGCCGGCGTAACGCAAAAAAAAAAAAAAAAGAAAGAAAAAAATAAAAGACTAATTTGATACATTTTCAGAGTACTTGGATATTCACTATTTTGCTTTTCCTATTGATTACTTACAGATATTTGTTTATAAAAAAGCCTTAATTGTGTTTATTTTTGGAGTAGGCCTATTGAAGCTAGTGAATTTGGTAAAGATTTCATGTAGATTAGATAAATTATCTTGATTTCGTGCCTAATTGTCTCCAAATTGGGACTAGTCGTTTCTGGTCTTGAAAAAGAAACATTGCTCTAAAAGCTGTTTAGAGCTATTATTTTTGGTTTATTAGTCTCTGATGAGGAAACAGAAATCTGACATTTTGCTGGATTCCCAGGACCTATGTCTTTAAAGACTGGGATTATCACCCTTCCCCAGAGAGATGTCTGTTAGGGAAAGAGGGCCATCTGGGACTAGAGTGGCAGTTCTATTTGTGGGGACATGAAAGAGCTCAGAAGAGCTAGAAGGAGAAAATGACAGCCAAAATGCTTCCTTCTCTGCAGTCCAAGGGATGAAATAAATCAGAGAGACAAACTACAATAAAGGAGAAAAAAGATGAAATTTGAACACAGTGAAAAGTTTTTCTCCAGAGTCAAGAAAGACTCAAGCTGAAGGCTGAAAGTGAGCAAAAACTCAGCTTCATTGATGTGGGCTGAGGCCTTGGGGCAACTTATAGTGTTGGTGCCAGAGGACACAGAGAATAAAGCTTCCTTAAAGCCCTGAGCACCTTAGGAAGAGAGACCTTTATCATGTCAGTCTGGAGAGCTAGGTGTGTTGTGACCAAGTGCATGGGGTCCAATATCATCTAGACTCACACAAGCGAAAAAGCAACACAGACAAACCAAAGGCAACGGTAGACATTCTTTCTTCTTCACCAACTTAAGGCACTCATGCATCACATTTACCAAATGTTACTTAGAATTAAAGTCATAATCTTTGCCTTTGGGAAGTTTACAACTCAACTAGGGAAAATAGATCTCAAACACAAGGATATAAAGCGTGGCAATAAAAATCCCTCTAAATCTGTATGGTTAAAGCACATTCACATTTGCTATCACATTTAAGCATTTCTCCATATTGTACATTAATATATAAATTGATATATGAAACATATCCCATATATGTAAATTATAAAGCATGATATTACAACAATTCCCTCTGAATCCACCATCTCACTCTAGAACTAGAACATTACCAATGATTTAAATCCACTTATATGCTCCTCTTCTATCTTTTCCTTGCCTCCCTCCACTCTTAAGTTTTTTTCATTCCCTTGCTTTTTAAACAATATGTTTTAACTTGCATGTATATGTTTGCCTAAATAAGATATTACTTAGCTTTTTTTTGAGCTCTATAAATGTATTGAACTTTACGTAGTTTTCTGAAACTTGCCTTCCTCACTCTGTACATTATTTTACAAACACCCAGTGTTGTGGGTTGAGGTGGTTAATTTACTTTACATCTGCATAATATGCCATTGTGATGATATACCACAATGTATTTATTTTCTTATCAATGAATATTTGAATTTTTCTAGCTTTTTGCTATTACGAGCATTAATGCAATGCACATTCTTGTGCACATTTCTCGGAGGACAAATTCAATATTGATCTAAGGATATATATCTAGGAGTAATATTGGTTATTTCTAGAGTATGTGAATATTCAACTTTAAGATATAATGCCAAATTTTTCTCTAAATTTATTATATCAATTATATTGATACCCAGAATGTATAGGGGTTTCCATTGAGCCTAGTTGACCCTTGACACTTGGTATGTTAGACTTTGTAATTAATGCCAATCTAGAGATGGTAAAGTGGTACATCATTGTGATTTTAATTGTCATTTATCTTTCGCTCTATATCATTTATTAACTACTTACTATAGTACCTCAAAGTCACAAGTTTATCTATTTATGCTTTTTAAATATTTCAGGTTTTCTTTTCACATTTAAATCACTAATCCATCCATAATTGTGTGTGTGTGTGTGTGTGTGTGTGTGTGTGTGTGTGTGTCTGTATGAGAGAGAGAGATGGATTTAATTTTACCTTCTCTATATAGATAATCAATTTTCCAGGTATCATCCCCCTTACTTT
This sequence comes from Aethalodelphis obliquidens, assembly GCF_003676395.1. Lineage (NCBI taxonomy): Eukaryota > Metazoa > Chordata > Mammalia > Artiodactyla > Delphinidae > Aethalodelphis > Aethalodelphis obliquidens. Next base: position 20,527,014 of record NW_020837969.1, on the reverse strand, counting down.
CAAAAACACCTCTACCTTATAATAAATTTCTATCTACATGGGGTTCTTCTGGGCTTTCTCTTCAGTTCTACTAGTTAATTTGTCTATTCCTTCGTAAGTATTACATTATGTTAATTCAATACCTTTAAAATTTTTTGACATTTGGTGGGTCAGTTCTCTCACCTTGGGCTGCTTCTTCAGTAATCTCTTGGCTATACTCTGTCCAGTGCTTTTCCATATACATTTTGGAATCAGTTTGTAGAGCTTCTTGAAAAACTCTTGAAACTTTGACTTTAATTTCATAGAAACAATGGACCAATTTTGGAAACATTGGTATCTTTACAATATTGAGTCTTTCTATTTTTGAGTATGATGCATCCCTCTACTTATTTAGATCATCTTTAAAATATTTCAATCAAGTTTTATAATTTCCTGTATAAAGCATAACATAAAAAGGTACAACACTTAAAGATTTACTTCTTTGTAACATACTTCTTGTTGCTCTCATAAATGGCAAATTTTAAAATACACATTTTCTAAATTTTTGTGGGTTTCCTAAACTCTTATTCTTTTTAATAATCTGATTGTTTTTGAGGGGATTTCTGAGTAGGCAATGATATCATCTGCAAAAACTCTGATTCTTCCCTCATTGGTACTGATCTCCAGCATAAAATTGAAGACAGGCCATGAAAGTATGTCTGCATTAGAAATACTGTTTGCTGTAGGCTTTTTAAAAGAAACAGATAACACCTTGTTAGTTTAAGACAGTTCTAGGGTGTAATTATCTTCTTAATTAAAGAAACCAAACCATAAATGGATGTTGGATTTTGTCAAATACTTTCTCTGCATCTCTTGAGATGATCATACATTTTTTTCCTCCTTTAACCCATAAAGAAATATTTAAAATGACATACAGAGATTTTCTAATGTTAAAACACCCTTTATTTCTGGGATGAACCCAATTTGGTTAAGATGTTTTATCTTGTTTTATACTGTTGTAGTCTGTGTGCTAATATTTTGTTCAGGTTTTGCATCTGCATTCCTGAGTGAGATTCATTCTTTCCTATTCCTTGGAAGAGTTTACAAGAGGTTGAAATGATTTGTTTTTTCAGAGCTGACTAGAAATTGCTTGTAAAACCATCTGGGTCTGGTGTTTCCTTTGTAGAAGAATTTTAAAGATGTTTTATTTTTTAAAGTGTTATAAGATTATATTTTTTCTTGGTTAAGTTTAGTTGTTATATTTTCTAGTAATTTGTCTATTTTATCTAATTTTTCAAGTTTATTGACCTAAAGTATTGTATTCTCGAATTAATCTTTATCAATCATTATATTCTACTTTCTAATATTATTTGTGAATTCTCTCTTTCTTTCTTGATTTGTTAGAAGTTTTGGTATATTTATTTTTCAGTTTTCCAAATAATCAACTTTTTGTTGTCGATGCTTCCAATTTTATATTTGCTTTTTTCCTTAATTTTTGTTTTTGTCTTAATTATTTCTTTTCTTTACTTTTATTGAGTTTATATTATTCTTTTTTTACTCCTTAATACACCTGCCTCAGTATCTTTCAGCTTTTCTTCTTTTATAAGACTCTTGATTTTGCTTTTTAATTCAATTCCATACTCTTTTTTATCCTAAAACTATTAAAACATACAAAAATAATTGTGCAAAGCAGTAACACACTAATACTGAGGGGAGGCAGAACCAGGATGTGATCAGGGGTTTTGTTCTTGTAGAAGCAACTGTTGTTTTTAAAGAATATGTGGAATTCAGTCACATGTGTACTACTTCTCATATTTTCCTAGCACCACCAACCCTTGCCAATATCAGTTCCCAGGAGTCAGATCATTATCATCAAGTTACTCTAAACAGTATGAAATTAATGCATACTCTTGCATAGGAATTCATTTATTTGTCTCCTTTGTGACAGATTTTGTGATAATAATTTTCCATACTTAGGTCTCATTGTTACTTCAACCCTACAGATAGATACAACTAACAGATTAAATAACTTCCTCAGCATCACCATCTAATATGTGGTGAGATCCAAGAATCAAGCTGGATATTTGAATTTTTCCAGAATCGAGTCTCTTATACTTTCTACCTTTTATTAATTTTGTGCAGCAACAATGCTTTCTAGGAGTGTGAGAATACTGGACAGTGATTATAGTCTGAAGAATAGCACTGACTTTTAGATTTCCATAGGCCCATTTTCCAATGAATAGGTCAAAGAGTAAAACTTCCTTTCTTTTCGATTTTGTAAATAAACAAGTCTTGGAAGTTCTGGGAGTGATTTATATTTTAAATAAAGCCTTAAAAAATAAGATTAATATTGCTTTTCTAAAAAAATCCTATGTATTCCATTAGAATTGGGTTTTCACATTAATGCCTGGTCCTAGAGCCCATACCATGGCTAGAATAATGGGCTTTGGAGCCCTAACTCACTGAGTTCTGAATAATAGCTCTGATACCTAATTGCTCTGTGACCCAGAAGTATGTTCCTTATTTGTCAACTCCTCAGTTTTTTTTTTTTTTGCGGTACGCGGGCCTCTCACTGTTGTGGCCTCTCCCGTTGCGGAGCACAGGCTCCAGACGCGCAGGCTCAGCGGCCATGGCTCACGGGCCCAGCCGCTCCGCGGCACGTGGGATCCTCCCGGACCGGGGCACGAACCCGCGTCCCCTGCATCGGCAGGCGGACCCTCAACCAATGCACCACCAGGGAAGCCCAACTCCTCAGTTTTTTCATCTACCACTTTGTACCTAATTTGTAAGTTGTTGTGATGACTAAATGAGGTAATACACATAAAGAGTGGATCTGGTGCTAGCACATAGTTAATGCTCAAATTATAGGAATTACAGGTATTTGCAAAGGTAAAGTATATATAGGCAGTGTAATTTTCCATATCCTGAAAGTTTTATTGAAATTTGTATTTGGAGGCTAAGATTAACATGAACTATTTCAATAAGAAATGATTGATAGATATTACTGAAATATGTAACCTATCTAATTTGGCATGATTTTGACCTTCTAAACAACTTTAGTTGTTGAAGTTGCATGTCTAGAGAAGTGATATTGCTTTGCTAAGATCTATACAGACATCTAAACAGTCTAAAGCTCTTGAGTTTTCCTGAAGGAAAAGTATAATTTTTGAAGAAAATTAAATATATAAGCAACTCTACTTTCTATTCACCAGAATAGTGGTATAATAGCTCAATATTGTAGAACATCCAGACAGGGCAGCTTATTTTGTATAAAAAGTGGCAACTGGATTTCCCTTGATTGTTGTTTATATAAAGCACTGCCTAACAATAAATCCACTTGTGTTCAGCCACCCATCCAACCTCATTTTTTTTCCCTTAGTGAACAAAGTTACTTCCTCTTGTGGAAGAATTTAATATGACATTTGAATAAAATAATCCTTTGATACAGCTGAAAAAGAGGAAAGCACATTTGTCTTATCTGACTACATCACTTAAAAGTGATTCAGAAAAAAAGTAATTTATTGCGCAAGGGACTTTTATTTTTATTTTATTTTATTATTTGAGCATAAAGTGCTAGGTGACTATTCCAATGGCCATTTAGTATAAAGAATGCCTTTCAGTAAAGTCCCTGGAATGCTCCTGGCGGATTCCCTTACCACTTCCACTCTCACCCACTTCTCTGGGTGACATCAGCTTGGGGCCGCTTGGGGCCTTTCCCCAGAAGATCTCAGGGCTGAGGGGCAGTCATGGGACTCTCTCACTCTGGGACCATAAAAGTCCCAAAAGTTTCTTAGCTGACACCCTTTAAAAAATTGAGGCCTGGGGGCTTCCCTGGTGGCGCAGTGGTTGAGAGTCCGCCTGCCGATGCAGGGGACACGGGTTCATGCCCCGGTCCGGGAAGATCCCACATGCCGCGGAGCGGCTGGGCCTGTGAGCCATGGCCGCTGAGCCTGCGCGTCCGGAGCCTGTGCTCCGCAACGGGAGAGGCCACAACAGTGAGAGGCCCCCGTACCGCAAAAAAAAAAAAAAAAAAAAAAAATTGAGGCCTGTGGAAAACCTATGCGCGGAAAGTCTGTTTCTATTTCAGTTGTGTATCAGTTAAGATGGAAAAATTTTAAAGTCCACACAGATGGTAAATAAATTTCTGCTACATGAGACAGTTCCTGGAATAAGGCAATTTTCTCAAATAACACGTGCCAACTTATTTTTTCAGTGGGACTTATTTTTAACTTTCCCAGGGAAAGGTTGAGAGGCTGGGAGCAGTGTCCTTCACCTTAGGAATCCTAGTCTCTTCCAGAAGAAACTAAGGCTGTTCGCACTACAGACTTACATGTACGTAAGACAGACACATATATTAAGTGAAGGGAGTGGTTGTTCATTTTCTTGGGAGAGGGAAATGAGAGAGGTAATGAGAAGATGGAAATTTTGCAGAAATATTTACGTTTTCATTCAATGTTTAGTTTTCTATAACTTTCTCCAAACAGTATTAAATTAATTCATATTCCTGCATAGGAATTCCTTAACTGTCTTGAACGAATGGCCATTAATCCTTAGGAATGCTTTACCCGCTGTTAGACTTGGCCTGTCCCCAGAAATCTTCAGCATTCGTCTCCTAGGACACAGTTGTACTCCCCTAATGGTTTGCTGGGTCAGGCTTCACTGGGAAAAGCATCCCTGAGCTGCAACTGGCAGGGAAGGCGTGTGTCTTAAACAAAACTACGCCATTTGCTAAAGGGTTCCCTATTCAGAAAAAACACAAAGATTGACTATTGAAAAATTACATTGTGTTGTAAACATACTGATGGTTTTAATGGGTATTACAGCAGAGTGCTAAGTACACAGCCTTTACAAATTCAAATGTATTAACTTTACTTTTTTCCTTTCGGTAAAACCTTTCACTCAGCACTACAAAGGGTCTATCAATCAATCAATCAATCAGTATTTACTGAATGCCTGAATACTAGTCACTATAGGAGTAAGGAAAAAAGAAAAACCTGTCTCTACCTTAAAGAGGTTATAATTGAAGAGATAAATACAGGCGTACCTCATTTTACTGCGCGTCGCCTTATTGTGCTTTGCAGATATAGCATCGTTTTTTTAACAAACTGAATATCTGTGGTAACGCTGCGCGGAGCAGTCTCTCGGCACCATTTTCCCAACAGCACCCGCTCACTTCGCGCCTCTGTCGCGTTTTGGTAATTCTCGCGATATTTCACGTTTACATTACTATTATATCTGTTACGGTCATCTCTGATATTTTATATTGCTATGGTAATAGTTTTGGCATTTTTTTAGCTATAAAATATTTTTAAATGAAGGTATGTACTTTTTTTTTTAGACATAGTGCTATTGCACGCTTAAAAGACTACACTATAGTGTAAACATAACTTTTTTTTTTTTTCTTTTTGTGGTACGCGGGCCTCTCACTGTTGCGGAGCACAGGCTCCGGATGCGCGGGCTCAGCGGCCATGGCTCACGGGCCCAGCCGCTCCCGGCATGTGGGATCCTCCCGGACCGGGGCAGGAACCCGTGTGCCCTGCATTGGCAGGCGGACTCCCAACCACTGCGCCACCAGGGAAGCCCTAAACATAACTTTTATAGGCACTGGGAAACCAACAAATTCATGTGATTAGCTTCATTGCAATATTTGCTTTATTGCAGTGGTCTGGAACCGAACCTGCAGTATCTCTGAGGAACCACCAAGGGCCAGACTATGTGATGCTGAACACTGGAGTGTGGAGCACAGGATAATATGCTGACCTGGTATGTGAAAAGAGATACTGCTAGGGACCGAATATTTGTGCACCCACCCCCAATTCATACGCTGAAGTCCTGATCCCTAGTATGATGACATTAGGGGTGTGGGTGGCTATGGGAAGTATAAGTATCCATGGCTTTTCAAAAGTTTGATTTGCAGAACTTCGCTTTTAAGAAAGGCCTATATTAGTACCTGTTTTCACTAACTGAAAGAAATCGGAAGAAGATTTTTGCTTTTATGAAAAAAGGCAAAAAGTGAAGATAGTTTTCAGTATTGGTTTTGCAACCATTATAGAGGCTCCCAGAGCAGTGGAATGGCACTGCCAAGCTCCTTCCCCAGGAACTACACTCAGCATCTCAGCATCACACCCCATAGCTCTGAATTGTGCCTGTGAGCATCTGTGTTTTATCTCGATTTATTTTGTGCATCCATTAGCAAGATGTGCCCTAAGGTAATCGCTTCTTTGCTTTATGCCATTTTGGTTTAGGAAAGGTTTCATAGAAATGCTCTACTTTCCTATAGTGGGGAAACCTATAATTAGGTTTAAATCAGGGATCCTCAACCCCAGGGCTGTCCCTGGCCTCTTAGGAACTGGGCTGCACAGCAGGAGGTGAGTGGCGGGCGAGTGAGTACAGCTTCATCTGCCTCTCCCCATAGCTTGCATTACTGCCTGAACCATCCCCTTGCCGCCGGCCTCGGTCTGTGGAAAAATTGTCTTCCACGAAACCGGTCCCTGGTGCCAAAAATGTTGGGGACCGCTGGTTTAAATAACATCATGAGTTTGGAGCCCCCATGATGGTACTAGCATCCTCATAAAAAAAGAAAGAGACACCAGAGCTGAGCTTCCTCTCTCCACCATGTAAGGACACAGTGAGAGGGTGGCCATCTGAAAGCCAGGAGGAAACACTTCACCAGAATCCAGTCATGTTGGCACCCTGATCTCAGACGTCTTGCCTCCAGAATTGTGAGAAAACAAATGTCTATTGTTTAAGCCACCCAGCCTATGGTATTTCGGTCAGCAACCTGAGCAGACTAAGACAGACACCCAGTGCTCAGGTGACATCTCTGAGTAAAGCATCCACATGTAATAGGAAGATGGATTTTTGAAAGATAATTTAATTGCATTGGGTCTTCGTTGCTGTGCGTGGGCTTTCTCTAGTTGCAGCGAGCGGGGGCTCCTCTTTGTTGTGGTGCATGGGCTTCTCATTGCAGTGGCTTCTCTTGAAGTGGAGCACGGGTTCTAGGTGTGTGGGCTTCAGCAGTTGTGGCATGTGGGCTCAGTAGTTGTGGCACATGGGCTGTAGAGCGCAGGCTCAGTAGTTGTGGTACATGGCCTTAGTTGCTCTGTGGCATGTGGGATATTCCCTGACCAGGGCTTGAACCTGTGTCCCCTGCATTGGCAGGATTCTTAACCACTGAGCCACCAGGGAAGTCCCTGAAAGAGAATTTTTAAGTTCTTTTTTTGTGACAATGAAACTTCTCAGTTTCAATGACAACTTTGTGTGCTTGTGAGAGATAAATTTAATGCTTGAAAGTAAACACTGACAAATAAGCAATCATTACATTGAGACACAAACACAATTTACTAACAGACAAGTATGTTGGGGATTAGAGAAGTGAGGAGCTAGGAGGAATGTGCAGGTTTCTAATTCAACGCCCTCCCTTGAATAATGAGGACGCAAGCCTGAGGAGGGGACAGATTTGCTCAGAGGTGCTTTCAGTGGTGTTGTCAACACTCTTCCTCGAGCTAACTCTGTGTCCCCTCCATTATAACATAAGAAGCAACAACAGATTCATTGTTGCTGTTTGTAGTATGTATGTGAAAATATGTGAATCTGGCTTCCTGAGAATAAAATACCTCTGAGATTCATTCCCCGATTTTTTTTCTCTGTTTTCTTTCATTTGGTCACTAAGTTTCCTGTGATTTTACACTAAATCAAAGGGCAATTGAATAAGAACGTATTTTGTGAGTGATATAATTATAATGGCCTTTTTAATAGACAAAGAAGACCACACTATAATTTCAGTTTTAAATTTCTTAGTATTTGTAGCTAGTGTTCTTTTTTTGACTTACGTTGTATCAGGGTTGAATTCGTTTAAAACTGCCTTTAAAAGGTGTTTTTGACAGTACAGTACAGATATCTTAATAATTAAAGTTTGTTTCTGAAAATCTTTACTCTGGAAAAAAACCTTGATTTTCCATTTTTGTTCAAAAAGACTTGAGTCTTCTGACTTTGGAGGGCCCAGCAAAAGGCCATCTTTCCTATCAGGTCTTTGGTTAAAAAATAGTGGTTCAAATAATGAATTTCCTGTTATTGTTAGCATGTGCCCAGAAGCCATGGAGACTTTTGGACATACTTAGTGAATTAAAGAATGAAAGTGAATAAAAGACTCTATTATGAATAGCAACCATAGAAAATAAAGATTATAAACAGTACTAGTTTCATGATGAAAAGAAAGACATAAGTGTAACCACAGAATCCCTTCCAGGGATGGGGAGACTCCTGGGTGTATTTCAGCCCTGAGGGTAAATTGGAAGAAATAACAAACCCTGAGGCTTCTTCTTAGAAGAACATACTAAGGACTGAGGTCAGTGATCAACAAGTGTTGGGTACCTGGGGTTAAGAATTGAGTTTGTGATGTGAAAGAGACAAGGATATCATCTTGGAAAACTAATTAGCAAGAGTGAAATGATGTGGACTCTAAAAAGAGAATGAACTTACACTCTCATCATTTCCTTCAACCCCATATTTTCTGTCATTGCCACATGCTTGGGTCTTTATTTCATAATCAGCTCTCCACTGAATTACAAATGGGTGACACAGAAACTTCTACAAGAATCAGTTCTCAGTACATTTATTATTTCCCAGGGAATCAGAAAAGTGAGTAGGTTGCCTCTTGGAACAAAAGAAGCTGTAGGAGTGAATTGTGATGTGGAAACGTATCCATTTAAAAGCAGTAAGCATTTATACTTTTTGAACTTTAAATAGAATGAATGAGAAATTATTTTAATATTACTTCAGCAACCTAATTGCTTTGCAAATCATTTACTGCTTTGTGAATGTTGGTTCTTCCATGGCTTTCTGTGAACATACAGTTTTAAGAGCTTTATTTTTATGATGGTTTTAAAACATTATACCAGTTATCCACAGCTGAATCTCTGTCCAAGCAATTGGATTGAGGTTTCAAAATATTAGCAAAATTAAATACATAAGCAAATATAGTCTAATAATTTCAACAGAATTTTCTTATGCCTCGAAGAAGTTTAAATTTAGAGGAGACAAAGAATATTTTCATTTTTACATACACATCCATGCCACGGTTTTTTTTAGGATGGCTCGTTCATAAGTCAAATAAGTAATCTGTCACCTAAATGGGACACTTCAGAGTGAAAGTGGGAGCTAAGCAGGCAGGATGTGGGGACAACGGCATAACCAGAGCAGCCGGACCAACCAGGATGAACAGTCACTGTGTTAACGGAGAATGTACCATGAGAGCTGCAGTTATAAATGTTTTTCCTTCAAGTTTTTTTAATTTCTTGAAGATAATGACAGTAACTTATTCATCTTTGGTTATCTGGCAACTAATAAAAATGCTCAAATGTTATATGGTAAAAAAATGCTAAATGAATAAATTAATGATTGAGTAAATTAACAAAATTATATGTTCATGCAATTATAATTTTATTGTGGAATACACGCCTTCGTGTATGTGAAATCAAAGAGTAAAACATCAGAGTCAAGGACATGAGAAGACAGCATAGTGAGTATTTCTTTTCCCCTTCTTCCATAGTAAGGGAAGCTGTGTTTTTCTCCTACATCAACCTTACTGAAATTGGAGACAGTTCTGTAGTCAGTTGTGGATGGGGGAGTACAGACTCATTCGTTTGTCCACCAGCCCATCTATCCATCTATCCATACATTCACTAGACAACTTCCTGTTTTTCACTATCCCACATTGGTCACTGAGGCTACACCGGGGAAACACATATTCTCTGCCCTCAGTGAGCATATATGTACCACCAAATGAGGGCATTTGTTAGGTTCGTCCGCAAACAAGATGAAAAAAAAATATTAATCTTCATTCATTTTACTTCTTTCCTCAATGAAGACATTTTCAGGATGGAGGGAGGAAGATAATAGCTTTGGGAACTTAAAGAAAGTGGAATGAGTGTGGAACATTTAAGTGGTAAATGCTGGAGTGAGGCAAGTTAAGTGTATAGAGTAACTGCTAAGAGACTCTAAGAGCCCATGGTGGCCAAAGAGCATGGATCTGTAGTGTTTCTATAGGACTCATTAGAGTAGTGAGAATAGGCTTAACCTTTTAACAAGGACTAAATACAGAGGACTTTAAAATACAAGCTGGGGGATATGATCTTTTCTGATAAAAACCAAGATTGGATTAGGTTTGTTTGTTTTAATGAAGGGAAATCACCTGGTGATGATGTTTTCTTAGGAAGGTTAAATCTGATTATACTATGTAGAATGTCCTAGTATAAGAGAAAAAAATGGATCCAGGGAGATAGCAAGGAATTTATTATAGTACCTTTTCATGCTGATATGCATGTGGATAAGGTAGACCCACGAGAAGTGGTCACACATAAGTGATATATTCCTACAAGAATCACAGAGAGATCAAACCGGCCACCTAGTCTAACCAATTTTCCTTCGCCACACTAGGAAAGGCTAACCAAAATCACTGTATCTTTAAGAAAAATCAGTAGCAGGGAAACAGACCACTGCACAAAAGGAAATAATTCAGGAAATACCACCAACACATTAACAACCTCAAAACCTCACATGAAATTGTTTCCATAATTGGTATTCTCAGAGAGATTTGAGAGAATGTCGCATCTATAAAACATGAACATGTTACCAGCAAAGAGAACATGTTACAGTTCAAGGACATCACTCCTAGAGCGGCCTCCTCTTCTGTATCAATGATGTTTCCTCTACTGGGTCATTTCTATCAGCTTCCAAATATGATGTCCAAATATCTCCCATTAAAATTTTAAAAAAAATCTCTCTTGACACTACATCCTCCTCTTTCTTCATGTTCTTTTACAGCAAATATTGAATCATTACTTAATAGTTGGCTTTGCTCACTTTCTTCAATTACCATCCTCCCTTTTGCTCTCAACCTCACTGAAAGCAAGCATCTGTTCCTACCCAGACTGCTACAAACAAGCTGGCCAATGGACTTTACGTTGTTCAATGCCAAATTTCTCCTTGATCAACCCATAGCATTTTAAAAGTTTGATTTCCCTCTTCTTTTAGAGTCAGCTTCTTTACATGGCTTCTAGGCTCCTACTCTTCGATTCTTTTCCTTCATTTGTTCAGCTCACTCCTTAGTTGGTTTATTTTATGCTTCCTTACACTAGAAACTAAGTCCTTGTGAGAGAAGATATTATTTTGTATCCCTCACATCCAGAAGAGTGCTTTGTACATAGTAAGTGCTCAATAACTGTTTATGGACTAGGTGATTGAGTTAAAACAGAAAAAGAGCTATGTAAGTTAAAAATATAACCTAAACAATAAATAGTTTAATGGATAGTGAATAATAAAATGGATACATCTGAAGACCAAGCTGCTGATCTGGTAAATAAAGCAAAACATAAATAAAGCAAAAAATACAAATAAATGTCAAATAAGAGATGGAAGTTAAGAGACTTAGATACAGGTTATTCAAAAACATCTAATAGGAATTCTGGGCAGAAACAACAGAAACAATGGGAGATTACATCCTGATAAATTTTTATATCTTCAAGGATAAAGAAGATATCTTTAAAACATTCAGAGACTTGAAAGCAAAAACAAAAAACAAGTTAACACTGTGATGTAGATCTTCACAGTTTACATACAGGGTCACAGGAAAGTTGAGGAATGCCATCAACTAAGCCTAGAATTCTAAACCTGTTTACTCATTAAAATGTGGGCAAAATAATGATTCTTATGGATGTAAAAGAACTTAAAAAATATGTACCCTATGTGATGAAGTTTTTCAAAGAGATATGTCAACCATAAAGTAAATAAGAAAAATAAAGAACATAGATAGAAGACAGTTGTGTGACACAGAAAATGGAAACAAAGTAGGAGAAATTTAAAAGAAAATCTATTAGACCTTGGTGTCTGAGTGATCCCCCTTTTATAATATAGGCTATATCTGCTTCTCTGTGGGTCCAATTTCACTGTTTTTTTCTTGAGTGAATATTTACATATAATAAAGCCTTTTATGGATTTTGAATTTTTATAATTAAGCTATAGATGAAGCATGGAACAATTAATTACAGTCACAAGAGAGAAGATATATGTTAAAGTCTTGAAACTCTAGAAATAATATTATTAACAAAAATTAAAAGACAGAGTAGGGGAGAACAGACAGACCAATGGATATGCACTAATTTTCTAAACTTTTGAAATGGTAATACAATAAGTATTATTTAAAATGGATAAATCAACAAATAGAGGAAATAAGCATTTTATTTAGCAGGCATATTCATGAAGGCAGATACTAGAACATAAATAATGAAATAAAAATGATATAAATAAATAAATAGCATAAATAATAAAACTCAGTTGGTGCCGGGGAGAAGCTTTGAGCTAGTATGAAAATGCTAAATTCTATTGAAATGTATGTTTTTGGTGATAGAAAATGTGTCAGCCCACAGTTCTAGTCCATTACATCAACAGTCCTTGGCATAACATCAGCAGTTGTTATAGGGTGGACTGTGGCTCCCTTCACCCTACAAATTCATATGCTGAAAATCTATGACGTTATACTGGAGGAGGGTGAGCCTCCACTCCAATACAAGTATCCTTATAAAAAGAGGAAATATGGACACACACACACACACACACACACACACACACAGCACCATTAGAACATAAAGGCAGAGATCAGGTGTTTATACAAATCAAGCAGCACTAAAGATGACCAGCAAACCACCAGAAGCTAGGAGAGAGGCATGCAACAGGCTCCCCATAGCAGTCACCTGAAGGAACTAACTCTGCAGACACCTTGAGCTCAGACTTCTAGTCTTCAGAACCGTGACAATAAATTTCTGTTGTTTGAGCGCATAGTTTAAGGTCCTTTGTTATAACGGCAAAAGAATATTTGTTAAATATACAAATAAAATACCTCATCTTTCACAAATGGACATCATAAACTCTGTGTCATGTCATTAATTAATAACTATAACTAAAAGCTTGTATTTATAGTCATATAGGTAATGAACCAGAATTGGAAACAGTTAATGATTGTAGCCTTTGAAAAAATGAGACTAAATCAGGAAATGTAATTTTTCATTTTATACTTTATTTTGGCCATGTGCATGTATCACTTACATAATAAAAGGATAGTTGATTAATAAACCAATGTTATCTTACTGAAAGCATCCTTTTTGTGAGTTAAACGGTGAGGCAGTTTAAATCTTGGAATTAATTCAGGAATTTTGACTTCATATAATTACTTGTGGAAAGCATGCTATTTCTCAAACAAAATTAGGCATATTTTATGTAGAAAAGTCCTCATATTATTCACTATAGTTTACAGTTATTTTTAATTACAATTTCCTAAGAGCTATCAGGTAGTATTAAAGATAAGGAAATATAGTGTTAGGTGATTAAGTGATTTAATTGGAACAAGAAGACAGTGAAAAGAGCAGTTTTAACTATTACTGTGCGCTAAGATAATGCTTGAAATACCGTGCTCGTCTCCACTCAATCACTCATTCTACAGAAGTCTAATAAGTGCACACTATTTTAGACAGGCATATGCTAGGCGTGATGAGAGAATAATGAATAAATTGTGAGTATCCTAGTCTCTGCCTTCGAGGAATTTAGTTTGAAGTGTACATATGTGTTCTGGTTTCCTGAGGATGCTGTAACAAATTACCAAAAACTCAGTGCCTTAAAACTACAGACATTTTTTCTCCCGTAGTTCCTGGGGCCAGCAGTCAAAGTGTGTTGGCAGAGCCATGCTCTTTCAGAAGGCTCTAGGGGGAGGGGCCTTCCTTGCCTTTTCAAGCTTCTGGTGGCTCCAGGTGTTCCTTGCCTGTTGGCCTGCATCACTCCAATCTCTGCCTCCATCTCCAAATGGCTTCTCCTCTGGGTCTGTGTCTCCTCTTCTGTCTCTTATAAAGACACAGGGCATTGGATTTTGGGTTCATCCAGATAATCCAGGATGATCTTATCTTGAGATCCTTAACTTAATCACATCCGCAAAGACCATTTTTCCAAATAAGTTCACATTCACAGGTTCCAGGGTGTAGGACACACACATGCCTTCTGGGGACCACAACTCAACTAACGCAGTATGAAGAAGGGAATAGATAATAGATAATGCAGCGAGGTAAGCATGATGGAAGGGTACGTGGGGGTTACAGTACACAGGGAACACCTGGAAAGAGGTCCCAGTTCAGTCTGAGGGGTTCAGGGAAGACTATTTGGGTGAAGTGACATGTAAGAGAAAATCTGAAGAATGGTAAGGACAGGAAGGTGGGCTGGGGAGAACTTTCTGGGTGAGAGAGAGAGAGAGAGTACGGTGAGCTTAGGTAACTAGGGGAAGTTGAATGTGGCTATAAAATATAAGGTGAGCAGAAGCACAGCAGAATGAGACTATGTAGGCAAACAGGGCCCAGAGTGTGATTGTCCTTGAAAAACCTCGTCTAGCGTATTGGAATTTTAAAGCTATGAGCAGGAGTGTGACAGAACTGCATTGTATACGGATAATTTGAACTGCAGTATAGATAATGGACTGATAGAGATTAGAACTGGAGACAAAGAAACCAGTTAGGATGATGTAGCAGTAATTTGAGCAAGAGACTGTGGGAAGATTAAGAGGAACGGCATGAGAAATATTGAGGATGTAGAATTATCATTTCCATAACAACTACTCATTACAGCTAAACTCACTGGTGCTTGTGTGCCCAAAGTAAAGATGGATTCCAAATCTCTAAATTTTCACCTGAACTTTCTAGAACTATGATTAGTCCACAGGTATATAGGCATGGAACAACATGCATCTAACAGCAGTTTTTAATAAACATTTTGCATTTCTGAAACATGTCTTTGATGCATGGATCAATTTCCAGTGATTCTTAGAGCTTTATTCGCATTGCTTCAAAGTAAATTTAAACTCCTTCCTAAGTGAAAGGATGGGACTGTACGTTTGAGTGGTGAGTACTGCTTATGACTCACTCTTAACTGTCTGTACCTGTTTAACTGTTTTGGTTTCAAAAAGTTGCATGAGCAGAAGGTGAGGAATGCAGAAGGGTGTTCTCAAAGTGGCAATGGAATTCTGTGCCGCAAGAACCAAGGCAGCAGCAGGGGGTGAAGGTAAATATGTCACTTTGAACATAGGCAGTTCTGTCTGCTTCCTCTCACCTGGGTGCCCACTGACCACGACCGGGGCTTGTATAATAATTGACCTGCAGGAGAGAGATTCCCAGGCATCTAAAAGTGGCCAGCAACCTCAGGGGGGGAAATATTTGCTAATTTGCTAATAATTCTTCCAGAATCGAGTTTTATTGGTAAGTGGTTGAAATGGTAACACTAACTTCAAAACACTGTGCCATGTATAACTCCCATGGATTTGAAATGCACAACAACAACATCAAACATCCCTAGACAAGGTTATGATTCACCTTAAGTGTGTTGGCTACACCTCTTTGGTATTTTAAGCATGACTTTGTACTGCTTTATACTCTCTTCCAGTAGCGGGGGGTCCTGGCTTCCACTAACACGCATCTACTATTTCCTCCTTAGGAGAGACTGACTTTTACTTTTTGTGCCACAAGCCCCCATATTGTGTAGGAAACTATGGTGTGGCCATTTTGATTATTCACAATACTCTCTTTTGGTCTTTCAGCATAAACCATAGA
Organism: Aethalodelphis obliquidens; assembly: GCF_003676395.1. Classification (NCBI taxonomy): domain Eukaryota; kingdom Metazoa; phylum Chordata; class Mammalia; order Artiodactyla; family Delphinidae; genus Aethalodelphis; species Aethalodelphis obliquidens. The sequence goes on along the minus strand of NW_020837969.1, from coordinate 20,511,418 downwards.
TTTGAAATGACTTCAATGTAGATTGATAACAAAGAGGAGCCTAAAAATGTTCCTTCCCCCTTAGAGCCTGTACTCTCCCAGTTCTCGTGTACCGTCCCCACCCATCCTTCCCTGCTTCAAACAACTTTATGTGCACCAGTTTTTGTTGTGATGATCGGCACAACAACCAGAGCGCCAGCTGAGCAGAGCAGTCCTGTGATTTTAGAAGGGAATGCTGGGAGCACACACACTGAGCAGCAACTCAAACGCATCACTCACTCACTCACTCACTTATGTATCAATACATCTCCCGAGTAAACGCGGTCCCCTTAAAAATGAAAAGATTTATGTGAAAGTTAGAAATTAAATTTCCTAATCAACTGGCTTCATGTAAGCAATACAACTATTGCCCATTCACTCTCTATCAAGAACATTTTCTCAGTGGTCAGGGTTGGAAATTCAGGATTACAGTAACTATAGGGTATTGCATGGGAAAAATGGATTTATTTCCATTGTATGTTGCCCAGGACAGGCCAATGTACAACTTTGCACGCTTTTTGTTTCTAGTCTAGATAGAATTTTAAGCATAAAAATATAGTGCTTTACATGATTACTAATATGTTTAAAAGAAAAATTTGCATGAAGATGATGCTGAAATGGCTGGCTAGCTTCTTTTCTCCTCTGGCCTCCTTAAGGATTGCTCACAGTATGGAAATTGTTTGAAATACTTTTCAGCTTGTTTAAAATTTATCATGCCTCAACCCAAACACAGTGGACATCTGAGAGAAAGCACTTTGTAACTTCTAAGTGGAGAGAGATAATATTTATGATAAAAGTCTAGGTTGATCAAGGGAAAGAATACAGAATAATTGAATTAAATGAAAATTCATGCCTCAGGAAAGAGCCATTTTTTATTATAAAACTAGAAAGCAAGAGAAGCTGAGAAAAACTTCACTTTAGACTCTATTTTCAGCTTCTAAAAATTTATTTTATATTTTTGTCAGCATATACCTGAAATGGTAGTTAAATTCTCAAAGATGTGTTGTTGTTTTTTTCCTGCACATAAAGTGGACGAATGTCTGAAATAGGAGGATAAAACATTTCCTTTCATCGTTCAAAAAAACCTTAATATTAGGTTTGTGTTACATTTTGATGTTGGCCAATTCTTTCTGATTACTTTTAAATTATAGCTTTTCCATGATAATATGCAAGTCAGCATCTTCCCCGTGGGGCAGCAACTTTGCATTGGTAACAGGACATACCACTATTAACACTCTAAATTACAGCTCCTTGGCCTTGTCAAGACACACACATTATTCCAGTTTAAGTGAAATGCAAGAATGTTTTAAGTCTCTTCCTGCTGGAACATTCCATAAACCTATGAAAAGCAAATTCTCCATCTCTCATCCCTTATCTGTCCGTAGGATGCTGCCTACAACAGACTAGTCGACTGAGCAACATCTTGCTTGTTGGGTAAAGGAACACATGACAGGACATTCAACATCATGTGACCACCTTACAGCAAAATGGAGACAAAATGCAAGGGAGTTTATTGAGGGATGGATTGAAAATTAAAGTCCCACGTACGCAATGGCAAATACACACTGTAAGAAATTCCTCTGCACCAAGAATTCAGCTGTTTGTTTCTTAATGTAGGCTCTAGTCGGCTGCATTGGCTCAAACTCCATTTCCCTGTGCCTTTGAGGGGTGAGGGTGTGAGAAAATGGTCCACAGGCCTCAAAGGTGATATTAACCACAGAGGCGGAGCCTGCTTCTGGTTTCCTTTGCACTCATGGGAGCAGAGCACCATCAGCTGACTTACTAACCTCCCTGCAATACAGACCACTTAGTTCCTGTGTGATTTGTCCTCTATTCCAAGTCTCAGTAGAGACTGTACTTACTGCAGGTAGCCAAATATCGCATCCCAGATTGTGCTTGATTACTGCAGATATTGAAACTTAATTTATATGCATATATTCTTTATTAATTTTGTATATTTATAGAATATTTTTGTTAAGTGAACTTATTTTATCCTTAGATTTCCTGCTATAGGTTTGGGCTTTATATATTTCCTAATTCTCTTAAGAAAAAGGTTAAGTCATTCAGAAGTTCATAAATGCATTTTATAGTATACATAGACATTTAATCTAAATAATATTTAAACTATAATGTCAGAAACGAAGGCTGTTACCCAGCACACTGAACGTGAGCACTAGTCTTTTTCACTCAGAGTCTGTGGTGTAACAACACTGTGAGCCACATCGTGGTTGAATGCTGTCCTCTGAGCTTGTCATCCATCAGAGAATTCCCATTACTCATAGAACCTATGGGCTTATGTTATTAAAGAACTGCTTGATTTATACTCAAGTAAAATGAAAATGGAAGCTTTACCTTTTATGAGATATTTATAAAGCACCTTTCTCATCTGTTACATTTTGACTGAATCAACTTTGGGTACCTCGTTGAAGCACTCTAAAGAAAATTTCCAATTTCCAAAGGCCAGTATGTGAGTGGAATACAAAACATCACAACTGCAATTTAATTTTTAGCAAAAAATGAATTATCCTCTTGCTTTTACTTTTCATGATTTTAGGCAGTTATGCTTTTAAATAACTTTGTGACAGTCGTCCTTAATTATAAAAAAATTGATAGCATTCCCTACATGATCCTTACATATCTATGAGGGTGTGAAAGTTAGTGGGAATCACTCTCTCTTCTCATCATTAATTTATAGTCGAACCATTTTGTTGATGCTTTAGTCATCAAGCAAATTTCCGTAATTCATTTCAATTTTCTGCTAACTAATCAAACACTAGCTGGGGAGCAAATGAACATGGCTAGCATTTTTTTCAGAACCCATTAGTATATTGAAACCTAGATTATGTATTTATTTATTTAAGATAAAGTGAGCCCAGAAATTACTTAGCTAAAATCTAAGTTTGAAAACAGAAAGCTGTTTTGCCAAAGCTAAAGTCTGGCATATGAAGTACCGTCCATCCTCTTTTGATTTTCATATCACCATGAAATATTCTGTAAAAAGAAGACCTTAGCATTTAAAAGTGTCCGTTTACAAAATGGCCTTTTGGAAGTATTTGCTTATTTCACTTATTCCCTAAGATTTAAGTCTGTGTATTTAAAAACAAAATTGTATTTCCCAAGAACAGTTAAAATAAGCACAGAGAGATCCCTCTCTCTCATTCTCACAAATGCAAAGTCATTTCATCCTTCAAAGCTCAGCTCCGGCACCCCTTGGTGAAGCCTTCCCTGACCTCATCTGGATGGGGTCCCTACCCTAGCTTTTAAAGCTCTAGCTCCACAGGTCTTAATACTTTCTACCTTGGATTAGGTTGAGCCAGGATGTTTCTGTACTTGTGGTTCAAAACCTAATATTACATTAGGTTCTAATAGTAATAGCTGTTAAAGTTAATTTAACTGATTATTTTGTTATTTGTTATTTTGGTTACATTGGCCCTACTAATGTGTAAGCTCCTTCAGGTAAGGATGCATATATGATTCTTATTCAAATTCTACACCATACATGGCAAAGTGCATGGGGGGAACAGAAGGTACTTAATATTTATTTAGTTAATGAATGCATATTCCAGACTCTATTCTATAATGATAATTAGATAGCAAAGATGTACATGTGGGTTGACTTACTTTCTAAATTCTCTCTCAAATGTTGTCAGTCTTTTTCCACAATTATTCCCAGACAGTTCAGCTTATTCTTAGATCTGTAACTAGAGCAATTTAGTAAAAGAAACAAACAAACAGAAAACAACAACTCCTACTACTAATAGCTGAAGTCACATGGTGTTTACTATGTGGCAGGCACTGTTCTAACTACTTTATACTTATGAACTTATTTAATCTTCCCAAGAACAAAATGAAGCATCCCATTATACAAGTGAAAAAACCAAGGCACAGAGACAGTAAGTAACCTACGTGATTACAAAGCTGTGAGTGAGGGAAGCAGTTTGCTTTTAGAGTCCATTGGCTTAATTACTTCGTTCTATGTATAGCACCACAGTGTAGAAGCTGTGGAGATTTACCATGGGCTGTGAAGCGTTGGAGGAATCTCCAACTAAAGTAGCTACTATACCCTGGTTGACTATATATACTGTGACTATAGATTCCACTAGCACTTAACCTAGTCCCAGATCTAATTCTGCAATTCTTCAGTTATTTATCTGTCAAATCTTCACCTCAAATTTTGGTTAAGTAATGGATTGTTCTAGTGGTTGTGTTTTGTAGCGCTGAACAATATTTTCCATCTCATTTAATAACCCTAACGACCTTGTGATATAGGGACTGTTGTCTCCATTTTTCAGGGACATATAAAGTGCCCACAAATTAAATAACACCCCTCAATTTAGATGATACTCCTCATCACAGCTTAATTTCTTGGTTAGAAAATTAAGCTCAGACCAAAGCTATTCATTTCCTAGACTAAATAATGATGCTATTTCAAACTTAAAAAAAAAAAAAAAAACCCTCTGGGTTAGCTTTCAATGTATATGAAAAACAGTATATCCTTTTGAAGTTTTACTGGCTCAAAAAATAGAACCCAAAATGGAAGAGGTTCATTAATCACTAGTTTTATTCCTATGCCAACGTAGAAATAGAACTGAAAAAAGAATATAAGTGGACTTTCTTATTTGCTTGTATTTCCTTTGAAAATTGTGAGGTTATCTCTAAAGTACCACTATAATTTTCTTGACAGAAAATTATTTGTGGAATAGAGATCTTGTTGGCAGCAGGGATAAGTACTTTATTTCTAAGAACACGAGCCAGAAAATGAACAGATTCCACTGGCACCATTGTGCTTAGTGCCCAGATAACAGAGGCAGGGCTCTGTATTGTAGGTTTTGCTAGTTATCCCCACTTTTGTGGATACTGGCATTTCTTCGAGAGAGGCAGCCAAAACCTATGCTAGTTTTGTTGGTATTAAAAGATTAATTAGTTGGTCCTGGTTTATAGTAACAGAAATCCATCAGGAAGAAACTAAATCAGTTTCACTATTACGATAGCCTCTAATGTGCAGTTGGCTCTGAAATACCCATTAATTATTTAAAATAACATCATAAAAGTGTATTAATTCTTGCTCCAACAAAAGCTGATGCTGGGTTAATGTGAACTTATTAATGATCTTGTTACTAATAATGTAAATTTGCAGTTTTGGTCCAAGTCACTGCTTGGATCAGAGGCCCATCACACATCATAACTACTTTTTTTTCAAAAATATCTGGAACAAGAAACATTTCAAATCTAATTGTTCTCATTCACAGTATATTTTTCTGCCCTAAAGGCATCTAGCATCAAATCTCCCTACTTGATGTGGTTTTCACAACAGAAATTAAAAATAAATTTACTATTGTCTGGCACTCTCTGAACAGGAGCCCCTCTCTCTCCCTTATTCATTTGTCTTTTAATTTCTTACTCTGTTATTCCTGTCATCTCTCTTCTACTCCCAATGTCCTCACAATGACATTAACCAGAAAAACTAGAGATTTTCTAAACCAGTGGCCTCCCAACATTTTTGATTATGTACTTTTCAGGGAGGACGTGTATGTTATTTACTTATAAATTATAACATATGCTTTCATTTAATATATCATATGTCTTATAAAATATATACAAAGTGAAAGGATAAATTACAAATAAATGTGAACGGATATTCTAATATTTTCCTCCTTACACTCACCCTTGCCCACTCCTTTCAGGAGACAACTGAGTAGTTTCTAAATAACGTTTACCATTCAGATTGCTATATAACTATTTAGTGACAATTAATTGTTTTGTGGCAAAGGATAATAATCATCTCAAATTTGAAGAGACCAGAGCAACTAGAGATCAGAGACCCAGACTTTACATAATTCTTCCCTCCCTCTTGTCCCCTCATGCCCTGTTTTAGCATGGAAATAGCAGGGAGAACAGAGAGGAGGTTATGGATAACTGATCACTGATTTTGGTTGTGTGACTTCATTTCTTCTGTATCCTTATGACTCCTGATATTGTCTTCTGAAAGTAAATCCTTTACCATGACATGGCTATTCATTCATTTAAACACTTATGAACAGGGTTCTAAGCTCTGAGATGGATGCTATAGACACAAAATTAAATTGCTACAGACATAAAACTCTCCCCAAATGAGCTGACATTTTCGTTATCAACGGTGGGATCAGATGTATTTGCAGTAAACATTCTAATAGGAATAAGTCCTCTGTGGGTGAAGAGAATCAAGCAACTAACTTGGCTGAGGAAACTGGGGAAAGTCCCTCCAAGGTGAAGACATTTGAGGATCCTGAAATATGAGCTTATCCGGTCTTCACCTTCAGCCTGGTGGAGACACAGCCCACGAGGGCTGGCTCTAGTCGGCAGAGTTCCTCCTGTGAAATGGCCGGAAATATTATTTGTCTCCACCTGCTCTGTAATTGCGGAAGTCAAAATCATGTTACTTGTCTCCTTGTTAAACCTGTGCTGGTGATAACCATAACTGCATCATGTTGAGATAGGATCTGATTCTAGCCTCCTACAAATCCACTTTTTGTCAAGGAATTGTGTCATTGCTTTTTCTTGCAATTGACCAGTGCTTCCCTTGGTACCCTACTTTAGCCCATCCTTCTCTCTCTCTGTCCCTCTCTGTCTCTCTCTCTTTCTTCCTGTTTTCCTTCTTCTCCCCGGCCCTACTCCTCCTGTGCCCTCTCTCCCCTTCTCTCTCACTAATGCTTCCTGCCTCAGTGCTGGCCTTACGTGTTAGTCAAACAAAACCCTTATTTGGGGACTTCAGCAGTGTTTCAGGGATTATATGCTTCACAATGTAAGGAACTCTACCATCTGGCTCATGGTGGTGTACCACGTCCACAGAACAGGACCTGGGATATTGAAGATGCTCAATATTAACTACTGATTAATTTTACCAGACAGTATATCTAGTGTTATCCTGTATCATATAATTAAATGTTTTTGCATTTCTGGTTGGATTTAGGGGAATTATGTTTGCTATGAGGCAAAATATTTGAGCCCCAAATACCTGCAGGTATATTTTTGGCTTTCTAGTTGTTTATGAGCCAAAAACCTAGTTTAAATAGCATGAAAAAAATCTGATGGTTTTCTGTGGCTTAACACACAAAATGAGCTACTCACAAAGGTGCCAGTTTTACCTGGGACACAAATCCAGTTAAAAATATGGCCGAGAAGACCTGATGTTATCCATCTACACATTGACTTTCCACCTGGTAACAACTTTTCTCTGCCAGCCCTAATGTTAGAACTAGGGAAAGAGGTTTAACAACAATACAATCTGCTCAATAAGCCTGTGTCTTTAAAACCAGTGTGACCTTCATGTGAAATCATACTGTCATTATGAATCTATCTGCAGAGCTGTGTATACTTTACTCTGTTTCCCATCCCTTCCCTCTTTGTCAACTGATACTAGGCTTATTAACAAACTCTAATTCTTCCACTAGTCCTTGCTTTCATTCAATGTTGGGGCCACAGCTTAACCATCTTTTAGGTTTTTATTTCTTAGACAATTTTTCCCTTCCCTTTAATATTTTTCTAGCTGACCTCCTATCTTGGTCCATTCCATCTTCTGCATAATTTACTATGTACTTTATGTCACCCATTGGTCAATGTTAGCTTTCTCATGCTACAAAGCCCCCATATAGGCATTCAGGACATAGAAAGGATCAGGAAGGTTATAGCAAGAAATGAGAAAGTCTTTTCAGGTATAGGTGTGCTTTTATCAAATACGTACATATTTTAAAGATAGGGTAAGGAGATAATATTTGATTTTTTTCAGTCATTGCTAATCAATGTATTACATTTATCCACGGATAAAGTACAGTATATACAGTATAATATTTTGGTCCTGAGCAATTTTTCCATAAGAAAGAGTATAGCATTTGATCCACATCACTTCCACACATAAAATAGTTTCCTAACATGGAAAGGTATTCTGCAGTGTGAAGTTAAAGCGTCAAGTATTTATACAGATACCAATTGACACTCCTAGTAAGTATGTGTGGCTATCCTTAATGGCCACAGAACACATACACAGCCTGTTTATTTCACTCACAACATGCCATGATATACTGGAATATATTTATGTTAGGTGTTGTCCCTCAACATATTCATGTTATGAGTTATCCTTCGATAAATATTTTCTCTTTCTTCTTTGATAATAGAATTTTCAGCAGACACCTTGCCCAGGATGCAGACTCCATTTCTCAGCCCTTATTGCTAGGTGTCGCCATACAACTTAAGTTCTAGCACATGAAATATGAGGGAAAAAAAAGAAGTGTACTCTTTCTGGGTCTTGCCTTTACCCAGGGGTGTGGCCATTCCTGCACCCTTTCCTCTTCTTACTGATTTGAATATGGATAAAGGCTCAGGGTGGCAGGGCAGTTGGATAAGAGGGTCTAAGGTATTGAAAACATAAGGCCTACATATTGTTCCAGAACTACCTATACCCAATTATATATGTGTGAGAGAAAGATGTTAGCCAAGCCACTTTTTTTTTTTTTTTTTTTTTTTTTTGGTGGTACGTGGGCCTCTCACTGTTGTGGCCTCTCCCGTTGCGGAGCACAGGCTCCGGATGCGCAGTCTCAGCGGCCATGGCTCACGGGCCCAGCTGCTCCGCGGCATGTGGGATCTTCCCGGACCGGGGCACGAACCCGTGTCCCCTGCATCGGCAAGCGGACTCTCAACCACTGCGCCACCAGAGAAGCCCTTAAGCCACTTTTATACTGGTTTTCTGTGACAGCAGTCAAATCAATAGCATAAATGATACAGTTTCATTGGCTGCTGGAATGTGAGGTTTTGTTCAAATGTGGAATTAGGTGTCTTTTCAAAGTTCAAATCATTTTTATACTATCTTTTGTGTTTATTTTGCTTGGTAATATGGAATATGCTTTATGAAAGCCAATAAAAATATTTTATATATTTATACAACTATTATGGCTATTCAAAAGTTTGGGAACTATTTAAATAGTCCCTAGGGAAGACTGAATTTTGGACTCTCTTTAATTAGTAAACCACCATCAAGAACAAATACACTAGTTCTTTAAAAAAAAGTCTAACCTCAAGTCTTTCCCTACATATTTTCCATCTTCACATCTCATTTGGTTTGAAGAGACCACTTCTTAGACTGTCTCCCTCCTCCACATTTCTTTGGAATTTGTCTCTGAGAATTGCTCTTAACCAGCTGCCTTACCCCAAAGACCCACCCACGCCCTATAAGCGCTGGTCATATGCCACACGATCTTCCTGGCTCATTTACTGATGTCTGCTCATGATTTATTGGTTCCCCTTTGATTTCAGTGGCTCCAATTTAATGATATATTTCATCATATTTAAGGAAATTATTAGCTTAAAGGTCAATATTTACACATACTACAAACGCAGTCATCTCCAATTGACACTCCTAATAAGTATGTGTGGCTATCCTTAATGGCCAGAAATATCATTGGAAAACAAGAAAAAATACGTCATGCTGAGCAACAAACGCCTGCCAATATTTATAGGTTTGAAGGAATGATAATTTGTATCTAAAGTACAATGATATCTCTAGAGTAGTAGTTCAGTGCATTCTGAGCATTACCCTTATAAACTCTGTTTTTGCTTTCTTTTTTCAAGTTTTAGAACCTGATTTTATCCTGAATCCCTCCCACAAAAAATTCATGTTCATAAATTCTATGTAGGATTTGGTTCACTCATATCAGATAATGAGCTGATTAAAGTTCCGTAAGTAAAATTTTATTAGCTTATATTATATTTCACCTTTTCTAAGCTCTTAATCTCAAAGCTGTCACAGTGGTTGACAAATAGTTTAAAAGATACAACTAAGCCAACTCTTTTCAGAATCAGTCCCCTAACACTTTAGACATGAAAATGGGGTCCATGTGGCTCTCCAAAAGGTTTATCTGTTTTAAACTAGTTGCACTGGCATTAGAATTGGCGTAGTTGATTGAAACTTTTGTTGATATTTTGAAAAACTTCATATTTGTTTTCATTTCATAAGAGTAATAATAATCATAATAACTATATAGATAAAGGGTTGTTTTGTGCCATGCAGAAAATGCTTCAAATAGTTTATATATCGAATATTATTTTGTTTTTGTACTTCTGTTCATTGTATGCATTTCACCCAGAATACTATCACCTTTTATAAAAATTATATAGGCTAAACATCGAAAATCCCCTGCTTCTATCCTTTTACTTCCATTCTCTCAAAGTAATTGCTGTCAACAATTTTGTGCCTATTTACCTAGAATTTTGCATATTCTTATTTAGTCATCTAGAGAGGTTTATAACCCATCTATATTTCTATCTGTATCTGTATCCACACATTTCATCAGATAAGGTTGGGATGTGCTACAAATATTGGTCTGCCACTGTCTTTTTCTATGTATACTATATCATGAGCACTGTTCAGTTAGAGCACATGGATCTCACTCCATCTTTTTCGTGGCCACATAGCATTCCAAACTATAGATTAAACAATCATTATACATCCTTTATTAATGGAAATTTGGATTGTATCTTTTTTGTCAGTAACACATAATACAATGATGAACATCTCTGTACATATATTTTTATGAATTTATTTTGTTTTTTCTTTTGGTAAAGTTCTAAAATGGTTAGTGCACAACTTGAAGGTATTCCAGCGCTCATTCAACATCAGATAGAACAAAAATTCCTACACATTTTGCTTCTAGAGGCTTCTCCCATAATCATACTTCCCCAGAGTAAATTCCAAACCTGAAACTTTGCATTTAATCTGTTCATTACAAAGCATCCCAAAAGAGTTGTAGAGTCAAAACAAATACTCCACCAGACAATACCACAACACTTTAGAATGATGAAATGCTTAAAATAGAATATTTAAGTTAGAACTTGTAAATGAGATATAATTATGGCTCTTGTAATGCAACTATGCTATAGTGACATGTCCAAGAGCAAATTCTTTCCAGCATTCTTAGTATTGATATAAATGTCCAAGTGGTGAGCATATGTTTCTGGAATGTTTAATGTTTCTGTCGGCAGTTGGGCAGGGTCTGTCTTATTTTAGGGAAGCTATGTCATAGGTCAGTTAATACTTTCTTACGTCATTATTACATTCCCTCCAACAGACTTGATAGACTATATGGACATTTCTGAAAAAGCGACCTGAGCAGTCCAATCATAACAACATTATGCAGCATTAACTTTTTAATACAATTTATGTAAGGAAGGAAGAGCTCGCCAGAAGCACAGAAAGCTCTGTTGGCATGTAGTTTGAGCACATTGATCTTTGCTGTAAAGTCTTTGACTTCACTTTAACTTATGACATGTTACTGATCTAGTTTGTTAGCAAAACTACAGTTTATGGAAACCAGATTTCTTCACCAAAAGAGAGTTGAAGATTTTTTTTTTCTCGTTGTAGATAGCCCCAGTTGAACAGAACTAAGAACCTTAGTTTTGTCTTAGGAGAATAGGAATTATGGATTAGTATTATATCAAGAGAAGGGCAAGAATGTTGCACCAAAGTGTCCAATCTGCAGGGTTTTTTTGATGCCAATGGGCATGTTGGATTTACAGAAGAAATTTTACTTGTATTTACATCAGGATTATAGAGTACTACAATGTGGGAATAATGCTGGGGAAATCCTAAAGGTATGACAAACTTTGGTCAAGAGTTCTCTAACTAAATCATGATCCATGTGGTTCCTTCCAATCCTTGTGTCTCTCACTTGGAAACTTCTTGGGGGACCATGGCATCTACAGGATTAGTCAAAGGTGCCTCAGCATAAAAATTTACTTCAGTTAGTCATCCTTTATGGTCAAGAGTTTAAAAAAAATGTTCATGTAGCTATGGATAGCAAATGTACCAGGGTATCATTTAAAATAGCATTAGCATATTTTGGGGGAGGGGGTACTGTTGCCTTGGTATATGCAAAGGGCTCATTTAAAATATGTGATTTATACCACTTTTATTATAATAAAATATACTTTTTAAAGGGAAGAGAAGCAAGCTGAAATAAACAATTTTAATTAAAAATTACCATGACATTCTTTCTAAAAATCAGAGATCACTCTTTAGATAGGCTTTGAACTATCTGGTGGCTATTTAATTCCAGCCAAAGAAAGTGAAACCAGTTCTGTCTTCAACACAATTCCAACATAGAATGTTCATGAGCCATTATAAATATTATTAGTGAAGTGGATAGGTTATCCTGTTTTAATTTTTACGTATTTTGATGATTTCCCCAAGAAGATGCTCTTTGAGTCATACAGCTACGCTACTGAGCAAAAGAAATGTCCACATATCTTTTTAACTCTAGCAAAATAATAAGTGACAGAAACAAGGATATTTACAGAATTCCAAAAGCCAGATAATAGGTGCATGTGTCTTACCTTTCTTTTACGAAGTCTGACTTGGTTATCTGTGGGTTCATGGGTGGCCAGAGTCTCCTTTATGTGTAAACACTGCATGCCATCTCCTGAGTTGACCTTTGGAAGACTTCTGTTTTGATGTTCTGAGAAACCACTCTTCTCCAGGCCATTTTCAGCTGACATTCCACTAGGGCAGGAAGGAGGCTGCAGAAGGCAGCTTCCAGAATCTGTTTTTAATAATGGCAGCCCTCTGTCTGCACAAGGAATAGCCAGGAACTCATCTTGTACTGCACTGCAGGTGTTTCTTTCATGTTCATCTTTAGGGAAGTCGGGTTTCCTTCGATGCTGAGCAATTACAGCAGAATTAAGCAATTGCTTTTCCGGCACAATATCTTTCACATTCAAAGAGTCACATGCATTCATTTTGGATGCATCTTTTATTTCACTTAGGCTTATATCCTTACAAAGCTCCAGGCTTTTACTCACCATGTCAACAACTTTTCTGTCCCCCTTTTCCTCTACCAGCACTAAATCAGCTCCACCAGCCATTCCCCAGGAGTCATAAGAACCTTGGTTACTTTCCATGATGGGCAGCGTCTTTACTAAGGAGCCTGCTCCTTTGATGCTATGTTGGTCTGACGTTTTAGGCCCTTGAGTAGTTAAAATCTGTTTATCATCTGTAAGATATAGATCAGAATCAGTATCCTCGTCAGAAACATGCACTAGTGTTTCCGTGCTGGCCTCCAGAGAAAGAAACTGATCTTCACCTTCATGGCTGTCATCTTCATCCACCTCCTTTGAAATGTGACCCATTGGCCTCCCAGGAATATCTCTCAGCTCTGAGCCATGACAGCAGTCTGGTAGTGAAACACACCTTTCTTTGCGGTCCACATTTAGGGTTGCATCTTTTTCCATACTTGCCTGCAAGCTGTCAGCTACTAGTCCATGATGACATGCTGTGTTACAATCATCAGAATTAAAAGGCTGTCCCATCCATTGGGTCACATGTTCTTCCCAGCTTCTCTTTCTGATAGCTACAGACATGTCATCGTAGTTTAACAACAGATAGAGGGATACGTTCCATATGAGACTAAAGATGAAACGATGAAAGATTACTTCAAATTCACTGATTGAAGAAGAGAGTAAGTTTTGTCATTGCACCACCTATTAAAAAATTAAAGAAATATACATAGTTCAGGATATAGTTCTAAAGTCAAAATATATCTTGGAAAAGAGAGCACTTAAGCTGTGCTATGAAAGATTAAGAGATTGTATAAAGCTTCTATTTAATAGCCTCAATAAGGTTATTTCTTTAAGAAGCAGCCTAATAGTAGAAGACAATTTCACATTCAATATTTCTGGTCAAAAATCATTAACAATACTTTTAAATGCAGCTGGATTGATTGATCTATTAACGAATAAAGATATACATATTGAATATTTAAAATTCCATTAGGAAAATATTTGGATCGCTATACTAATAAAATTCACTGGAAGAAACTAGTTGCTCTAGCTTAGATGCTTTCCTGATTTACTTTTGTGGACACAAATCGTTACAGAAATCTATTGGCTGTTTGGTTTGAATTGCACTGAAGGCCACCAGGGAACTGTTCATGCAAAACTTGAGCTATAGAGACAGCATGTGTAATGTATTAGTGTGTGAAAGAGCTAATACAGATCCCAAACTACCAGAATGCATTTACTCCAGGGAGTGACTAAGAAACATGGAGTAATCCAGTTTAGCTCATATTAACACATAATTCATGCATAAGAAAGCATAACACACACCACTTAAAATGTCTTAGGATAAATACATTTACATGCATCTCATTGCTGCTACGACCCGCTAGCAAGCTAGTACTGTTGAAGCTTACCGAAATTAAATAAATTGCCCAAGGTCATACATCTAGGAGGTAAGCCTGGATTCAAAGTAGGCCCCGGTTCTAAGACCCAGGCTTAGAGAGCCAACAAACTTCATCCATGGAATGCGATTCTACTGCCACCTCTTCCCTCCACACATCTTTAGTAGATATAAAGTCTAAACTCTTCAGGCAGGAATTCGGGTGACCCAAAAAGAAGATGTGAGCCTGACAAGACAACTGAAATAATTCTTCAGAAATTTCAGTCTCATTCTCTTTGGCTTCTAAGGAGTTTAGTTTGTATACTTCTGTTAGCATTTGGCCATAAAATTTTAAGTAAACAAGAAAACCAGACATAAGATAAGGTCAGAATATAAACACATTCCAGGTATCCATCCTTTTTGCCTTAAATTATTCAAAGCCTTAGTTAAAGGCAACAAATTATACCAATGTAAACTCAACCTTATAAAAATGGCTAGTCCAAATGTTGTCCCATAATGAAACCTAATGACTGGACTGTAAAAGAAAAATCTTGTTCAAGAGCAGACACTTCCAGTTTTTACACCACACGAGAACTGTCAGCACATGACATGGATTGGCTTATTGATTTCAATCATAAACAAGATTAACTGAAGTGCTGGTTTGGGGTCACTTCAGTCTATTGAAAAGGACTCTGACTCCCCACCAAAGATCGCAAGCTATTCTGACTAAGCACATGCCAGAAAGGTAAATATTCCCATCTTGTAAAGACCAGGAATGTACTAGAATTTTGGTATCCCAGACTGACCAAATATCATTCTGGATACTATTCCGTTTCTTTAAGGGTCTGTGAGTATCTTTGAAAATGGTCAGCATTCACATTTTCTATGTTGGCATTCATAAGAAAATATAAAGTCCCTGAATTCCGTGCATAAGTCATTATTTGTGGGAGGCTACGGAAAAGTGGAAAAAACGCATAGATGCAGGCCAGAAAATTTCTGCTTTCATGGGCAAATTTGGGTTGTAATAGGGCGGTTCTGTTTTAGATGCTTTCTTTTCTTTATTTTTATCCAGTGTAGAACGAGCAGGCTAACTTAAGAAATGCCAAGTGGTATTAGTGTCATTCCTAAGCCACATTTACATTTAAGTTGAGACAATTCTGGTTTTCTTTCTATGATGAAGAAGGAGAAAGAGTTTTATTAACCCCTTGGGGAACAGATTACATAAAATTTTTGCCTTTGAGTCCTGACCATAATATTAATTAGTTTACTGCACTCAACCTTGGCAAGTAGGTAAGTATTTTTATAACATCAAAGGAAGACAATTCAACAAGTTCTGAGACAATCTAGCTGCAAAGAGAGATTATAAATTAGATAGATTTGACACAACATTAACTCCTTCTGTCCTAATTTCTAATCTACGTTCTTTGGACATTTCCAGATCATTCCTGTGAATTTATAGTGTCTTTATTTTGAAGACATAAAATTTCCTAACTCTCATTATGACCATCATCACTACAGTTTGAATGTTCATTCCATATCCTGTGGTCTGATAGATTGTTTTAAAAACTTTATCTCAACAGGCTTTCTTATTCATACTTCCTATTTTAATTCTGAGTTGTAAGATTTATAGTTAAAACCTGCCTTCAGGATCTAAAGGCTGAACAACGTATTAATTAAAATATATTGTCCATCACATCGGAGTATATCGGCCCCATTTTCTAAGTCATCTGAATTGACTAGAATCTGTCCTGTAAGATTTAGAAGTCTTTGTAAAAGACTTCACTTTCCCTTTGAGCCTTCTCACCATTTCTAATTACCGGCTACTTATTTTGCAAACTTCTACTACTTTTTCTTGTAATCACTTTTATGCAGTTTCATTCAGAATGAGCTCCGCTGCTGAGGATTTGGATGAAGGATCTGGAAAAGTGTAAGTCATTCCAGGGTGTTGATTTTATGAAGTGAATTTCCATGGGGATTTTTCACTTCTTAAATGCATGTGTTCAAACACCACTGTATTAATATTACAAGAAACTCTGTGTACCTCTAATTATGTAATGATTCTGGAAAATATTTGTGAAATGCCCACATTTGCTTTTTGTGATATTAGTGCATAGGCTGTTTAGACACAGAGTGATTTAAAATTTATTGTTTGGGTTAATTCCATAACACCACTCTTTAACATAAGCATACAGTGGCATGCAGTGTATATTTTAAAATTAATCAAAATTGAATGTTACTGTACTAAAAAACAATTGAAGATATTCTAGTTTGAGAATCCCTGACCTGTGTCTGACATCAAATGATCATGCTCTCTTTTGCACTTGCTCCTGAAATAAACACATACCTTGTATTTTGACTTGGCAAGTGTTCCTAGGAAAGAAGAGCCTGATGGGAATCACTACTGCCGATACTATAGCCTGGGAAAACACGGTGCAAATGAAGTACTTGTGGCTGAAATCAAGTGGGCGGTACTTTAGAACTGAGAGCAACATTGCCTGATCATAATCATTTATTCAACAAGTGTTTATTTAGTGCCGAATGGGCTGCAGACAGTCTACTAAACATTGGGAATATAAGCCTAAGTATATATGATCTTGTTTTATCCTTTCAGAAAACAGATGACATATATAGGTATATGTATACATACACATATACAAATAAATACGCACACACACACACACACACACACACACACACATGCACATGATTGACTCCTGGGTTGTTTTTAAACACCTTCACACAGCTGCTGCATATTTAATAGAAGGCATAATAGTACTGCCAGTTTCTCTGTATTTTCCTACTTTCTCCTTAGATGGCTGGAGTTACTTCTGGTTTCCCATCTGGTCTTTCTTCTTAATTACCCATCCCATGTTAAATTTCTCCTACTACTCTCTTCTCCTACTCTTCTCTCTTCTACTACTGCTTTAGTGCATATCTATATGTAATAGCTACCACCTAGTGTGTACTCAGTCACTGGGAGAAAGAAGAGAAGACATGAGGGAAATAATCTCCTTTTAATTAAAGGTAGGTTAAATTCTCTAACATGCACTCTTGCAAGAATAGAGAATGCATCTGAACCAAGAAGGGAGCATTTCTACAATGGCCCACATTGTTGCTAGTATAAGGGTCAAGTTGGTGAGGTGGAGAGATGGGGAATCTGGACATCCTAGAGGGATGTGACATCTTAGTGTATCTTGGCCTACGCTCAGGGAGTCACCTTTGCATGTAATAAGTGCCACCCAAACACTTATTGAATTAGACGATTACAGCAGAATCAACATATAAACAGACATGATCACAGCTTACTGTAGTTCTTCAAATGTGTGCTCATTGATGGCCAAGTAAATCTGCCTGACAGTGAGCATTTGCGGAGGTCAAAATGAAATTCATTTTCTTGATGGAGCTGTCAAAGAACAAATTATCTAGCAAACTAAACTGTGGAACATCTGGGCACCTTCCACTGCCCCCAACTCAACGATAACACGAGAGGAATGCTTTTCAACGCAAAACTGTCAAATATTCAAGAGGCTTAGGATCAGCGAGAACGCCTAGGACAGATATGATTATTCTTAACCTCTTTATGTAAATGAATGAACAAATAGCAAAAAAGCCCCCAAAACAAAAAAGACACCACATTCAAAGAAAGCATTCCTAAGAGTCCAATCAGGGTAGCCAACTTTTAGTAAAAGACAAGTAGTGCTTTTTCTTTAAAATATTCATGCTAATTGAAATGAGACAGGGCTAGAATTAGGCTTAGCAGAGAGAAACCTTTAATAACGATGCAAAAACCTATCTCTGTATGACTACAGGCAGATTTCCTTTCTTTAGTGGCAATCTTTGTCTTAATCCTTCACAAAATCATTATCCATCTACTTTTACATACTTTGTCAAATGTTGGAATTTACTCATTATGCCTCATTAGCTGTCTGTGGAAAAAACAAACTCCTGTTAAAATTCTTTACTGGTAAATTACTTAACGAAGCTTAAAATATTATATATGAAAAAGCTTCCATGTCTTTAGGTTGTCTGGAAATCATCAAAAGTCTTAGTAAATTACAGAATAAACCATCTGTAATGAGCTAAGTCAGTGGATTGAGTAGTACATCACTTTTTCCGAGAGACACATCCAACCTTCCATCATTTTTGGTCTTTAGAAGAAGAATGAATAAATAGGTACCCAATTAAAATATTTTTTTAAATGTTTACCTATTTTTATGTATATATTAGTTTTACTAAGCTTGGTAAGTTTTTTCTCCTTCTTAGCTCTCAAATATGTTCCAGGAATCAAGTAAATTTGAAATTAACTCTGTCAATCCACTAGAATTCTGTCAGCTCATCAGAAAAGAACAGGCTGTTACAAAGTTGCAAGTTAATATTTCTGAGGTGCCCTATTTTTACCTCTGGCTTCCTACTATTTAATGTAGCCCCAGTAGTTTCTAATTCCCTTGCAGGGAGGAGCGCAGATACTGGCAGTGTTTGACTTATCACCACTTTGCCGCTCAGGTCAGCCAGGTTTGCGGATTCTCAGAACGTTCTTTTAAATAACCACGTGTAATTTGAGTAAACTTTAAAAATGTCCTATTTGTCTGATACCACTAAGACTTTTCTGGGGATAATTGGTTTCTAAGAGATCCCAGAATTAACACAGTCTTGGGGGACAATATTGCATCATGGATGCAGTAAGTATTTATAGACACCTGTATTTCCTTCAGGATTCCATGTTTTATTTTTTTAGAAAGTACACAGTCTTCTCAATAACAGTGTTCCATCTGGTACAGAACCCTTTGAGCACCTAGAACTACATTGTATTTTAGCTATTTCTGCAAATAAATTCATTAATGAATAATTAATCATTTGGTTTTTTGATTCCTATCTCTTTTCTGCAGAGTCCCTTATAACCAAAGAAAAGTATTGCCTTTGCTCCTAACTTATTTCACTTGGAATTTTTCATGCAGCAGGAAATAGCTTAGAGTTAAATTTGATATCAAAAGTTTGGTTTTTTTTTTTTTTAATGGCAAAGCAATATGATTGAAATGTGGTTTTGCCTTATTATAAAAAAGATACTTCTATTCCACAATGGACATGAGTTATAATGCTTTATCATCAGCATGGTGAGATGTGGCTTTGCTTTAAGTGGTCACTTTCTATTTTTAACTTTGCTATCATTTCTAAGAACACTCTAAGGGTAGACACAGTAATCACCAAATATAAACAAGAGGGCTACAGCAACACAGGTGCTCGGACAGTTAGGTGACAACAGAATACTGAGATTTCAGTCATTTGGTAAGTACAACTTTCACTGCAATCAGGAACATGAAATCACTGAGAACTTAGCTACTTCTGTTAGGTTGGTATCCTATCAGGGATTGATGCCTCTGATATCAACTTTTTTCTTCTGTATTTAATATCTATAATTCTTATCTTATTTTGTCATCTTCCTATGTACATTTGAGCTTGTTTTTACTACCAAGTGTCCCATATACCCAAGGAATAGTAGGTGCATTAGAAACTTCTGGTGATCGTGATAATAGTAATAGTAAAAGAGCTTCCATGTATTAAGCATTTACTGTGGATCAGGCCCTGTATTTGGTGTTGCACTTACACTATCTCCTTTAGTAATAATACTCACAAATACTCTATGAAGTAGGTACTATCATTGTCCTGATTTTACAGGGAGAAATTTTGGCAGGCCTAGGTAACTAGCTCAATCTCTAACACCTATTGATGGGTAGTGATTATTACCTCTATTTTTTGTGAAGGCAAGATGTCTGTTAAAGAAACTTATTTTTTTTTTCTGGTGATTTGCATTAGTTACTTAGGTTTTGTCTTCCCCAGTTTTCTCACTTCTATAATGGGAGTAATGAAAATTGTTGAGAGAGAATAATATTGAACTATAATAATAATGAGCGGATAATATATATAAAACACTTAATCCATGGCATATTGCAAGAACTCACTAGATACTAAATGATGATGACGATAATGATGATGATGATGACAAAGGTGGTGATGGCAATGATTCCTTTAGTTTTTGACGGATCTTAGCTGCAGAAACCATGGCTGAGTAGGAGCTGGAACTATCCCTTGCATGCCCATGTTATTTCAATAGAGATGAGTGATTTGACCACAAGGTGAAACACCATGATTCTTTCTTTCTTGATTCATTTGACCTCTGCTTTTTAAAACAAAATTTTGTTTGTTATACTGTATGCGACCCAGTTTGTACGTACAAAGTCTCATCTAATGCTCAAAATGACCCAGTGATATAAATATTTGCATTATCTTCCAGACTTTACCAATAAAAAGCAGAAGCTCAAAGTAGGATGGGGCATGCTTGAAATCACAGAGCAAGGATTTCAAATGGCAAAGATGCAAATCTGAGCCAGTTTTCTGTCTCTTCCCACGAGCTTTCCAGTACACCACCCCCATTTAAATTGTGGAAAGTTCACTAGTGCTCTGCTCTCACTGGCCTCCTGTAACTTAACTTTGAACTATTTTTGGATACTCATGCTTTCTCCTGGCTCTTAATGAACTTGTAATGTCATCTTATGAGAGTGCTATTAACCTCTGGCCTCAGGCTCTGATGACTTTTGCCAACCTCTTAGTTTCCTTCCTCTTTAAAAATTATTATTCTATCATTACAGGATGTCTGGAAAATTTTAAAAAAGTCTCACAGCACCAACTCTTCAATGCTGGTTTTCCTTTCCTTTCTTTCTTCTTTCCCTCCTATTTATTCCACAAACATTTATTAACAAACACGTATTGACAATACCTGACATGCTAGGTATTTTGCCAACTGCTGGGAATAAAAAGAAACACTGGTTGAATTTCTAAGCTTGCTTTCTGATCTTCCTACTTCCTTTGGATCTCATTTCTATTAAAGGACTGATTTCCTCTGGATGATCTGAACTGTATTGCTAAACCATTTTGTGATTTCAGTCTAATAGGAAAACCTTTTCACGCATACAAGCAGCTACAACTGCTTTTTTCAGTCCTCTATCTTAATTCATGAGCAAGTTTATACACATGCTGTTTACATTGCCTTTCAGCTTTTTTTACATCGGAATTCCTATTTAATCTTTTCAAGTTCACTTATATACTCTATAATCCACTGAATCAAAATCAATAATCTCTTTTAAACTAGGTCTCAAGATCTACACTTCACCTTTATTCTGTTTACCTTCTTCAAAAACTAAGCGCATCTATTTCTCACAACTCTATGAGCTGACCGGCAGTTTAATGCCAAACTAGAAGTAGTATGCTGTATCTCTATATCCACCCCAGAGTCAATCTGTATCTGGGCTTCTCTGTAAACCTGTTTGATTTGTGCAACTAAGGGGCTTATCATTCACCTGGGAGAAGAAGGTATAATACTTACGCTATTTCCTTCAAATCTGGAGGAATTTTCCCTCATCCTCTTTAAATTCTCATGTACAATTCTTAACATTTATTCAGATAATAAAATTTTCTGATCCAGATCTAAATCATCTCTCTTTTGGAACTTCGTTGTACTATAATGATTTCTACAGAGAGAATTCTCATCGTAAGATGATATTGACACCAATTCATTCCTTCTCCAAGAGGAAACAAATGAAGTAAAAACAAAAGACACATCTTAAATGTCCCAGTTTAGACTTGTTTTAATCCTCTAACACCCATCCTCTATAAGTAAGATTAAACCATGCCTAAAGTATTTGTAGTGAGGTGTATGGTATGAGCAGGTTTGGATAGGGCCAGAAAAATTCTCTTTTTTATTATAACGTCCTCTAGAAAAAATTAGATAAAATGGTGTACTAGACCCTCTAGTAATCATGCCATCAGTTATATAGGCTCTTGCCTTACTGCATTTATTCCTCACTCCAATCATGCAGAGTGTGGAGACACTGGAAGTGCTGAATAGCCTATTTTTAAGTGGTAATAGCATCAGGAAATCCAATCTGGTTCAGAAAAATGGGGAGAAAAAGCATCATGCCTCACATTTTCTCTAAAGAAATGGGATGTACTAGAAATGACACATATTAGCTTTATTAGAAGGGCTCTTGCCACGGAAAGTGCAATGTTTCGGCGTGCAAAGCAACATATACTGTCATATATGAAGAATGTACAGATGAAGCAGCCACCTCCTCCATTTGACACTGCACTGGTCAGCTATTTATATACTATAACAAACTCTGGATTCTACAACTAAAGGACTTTGTAGAAGGCTCAGAGGAGATATATGAACCAATTAAAAGACTGTAAATAAGCTGTAGAAGGGAAGATGAAAGGAAGTGGGTTTATTTGGCCTAGAAATGTACACTTATGTTTTCACACGTCCATTTAGGCTTTTCACATTTCCACTGAGGTAGAAACCCACAGAACTGGAAACAGGCTGCAGCAATAGAGATTTAGGTTAGATAAATAAAAGGATGTCCGGGTACGTGAGATTCTTAAACCGATTCCAGTGGGGGGCAGTAAAATCTTTTCCGAATGCCACTGGTTAAGTTGATTTATAAGGATACCATTTGGAGGCAAGGATATGAATCAGACAACCTCCTTTCTAGCTCTATGTTTTTAAGAAACATCAGTTTAAAATTAATATAATTATTAGCATATGGATTGATTTTCTTGGCATAAACATGAAATGTAACAAAACAGTCACAAACAAGTTACTCCTTTAAAATGTTTGTTGAAGGTGTAAGAAAACTTTTGCATTTGAGGAAATTTCATTACTTAGTAAATTTGA
This sequence comes from Aethalodelphis obliquidens, assembly GCF_003676395.1. Lineage (NCBI taxonomy): Eukaryota > Metazoa > Chordata > Mammalia > Artiodactyla > Delphinidae > Aethalodelphis > Aethalodelphis obliquidens. The sequence continues at coordinate 20,488,496 of NW_020837969.1, read as the reverse complement.
TTCTTTTTTAAAGCCATTATTATTTTTTTTCTACACTGTAATACTGGTGGCAGCTGTAAACCTTTTTTTAAAAAATAAGCATTACAATTTTCTGTTTAAGGTAGCCTTCTACCGGATACGAATATATTCATACTTTATTATGAGCAGTTATTATTTGAGAACAAGGTGATGTCATATTAAGTTACCTGAATTATGATACAGGGTACCATGGTTCCACTGTCATCTCTTCTACTAACTAGCGGTGTGACCTTGGACAGGTCATTTTTGAATGTCATGCTTCACCTCCCTTTTTGGCACCTTTAAGAGTGTTAGAAGAGGTGACCTCTTATATTCTTTCCTTCCTTAAAATTCTATTGAGGAATTTTATTAAATCATAATTTAGACAAGTCAATATTTTATTTTTAACACACTTAAAAAACAGATTCTTTTTATCACTTTTAGAAGTCTTAACACAACAAATTGTTAGTGAGTAGTTAAAATTTGTCAATATAACTTATTCTAGCATAAAATTTAAGCATAATTAGCTAATACAGCAAATGGTCACCTTATACTATGTAAAAGTTTATGATGAAAACACTTGATTTCTTACGATCCAACTGTCAAATAGCTTTCATATTTCATTTGGGATATTTTGTGTTCATCTAATAGATTTGGAAATATGCACGGGTATTTGTTCCCTTCACGTACCATTCCATATGATTTCTATAAAATAATGATTTTCATTCTAAATATTCAGAAATATAACAGTATGTTATGCATTAAAACTCTCTGTTATGTCAGTCGTTACTAAATTTCTTTTCTCATATATTGCACATGTAAACATAACTTAAATATACTATAGCCCAGTGGAAATGTAATTTTATGATTACATGAATTATGAATACAGATCAGCTTTTCATATGATTGTAGTGATTTCCAGCTGCCTTAAAATAGTAACAATGAATGTCATTGTCATTGAGATTTACTTTATTCAAAAATATTCACACAGAATATGATCCGAGCAGTGAATAGTGAATTCAAGAAAGTTAATATAAATTAAATCCAATTCTGATCTTTAAATTTTTAAAAATCAGATTAAATACTGTTTAGGATAGAAATATTTGTAAAATTTCATGTGTTTACTCTTTTTAAAAATAAACCATTTAAGCTGTGCATTAGCAGTTTGACCTGTGGTTGAAACTGGGTGGGGAAATATTGAGGAATCCAATCTTCATATTTTAAATGAGACTCAAAATTTTCTTTGGAGATGCATTATTAAGAAAAGTCACTCTATAGCGGGATCTACTTTTCCTGTTGGCAAACGAGGGGGAAAGAAAAAAAATCATTTACACCTCACGATGTGTGAGAATATGTATCTGTTTCATAGAAACCATATAATAGGAAAACTGTCTTCTGGCTCCAGTCATAAATAAGTTAAGGATTGAAAAGGGATGAAAATAAGATCTCAGTTTACGGAGAAAAATCTCCATGGAGCCTATTTTAGAGTTGACATTTTGCTAAAACAATTTGACTCACAGTTTTTTACTTACTAAACTTTTTCCACTTCTGATTTCGTGGCTCAGCTCTAAAACCTAGGAAATCACCACTCCGTGCAAGATGCTAACATTTCTCTCAATCTTTCTGCCTCTTCAAAGATTGCCTCAAAGCGTAAAGATAGATAGTCCACAGCGTCTTACCTAGACGAGGAGGAGCTGAAACGCCGAGGCAAGACATGCTTCAACACTCAGCCTAGGAAAGGAGTCCGTCCCCGTTAGTTTCTCCAAAATATAAGTTCACATTTCGTGGTTGAGATCATGGCTCTATTCTAAGCAGTTCTGCGCAGTGTGTGATTCTAACAAAAACAGCCTCCGCAGCTGGAGGGAGCCTTAGCTGAAGCCGGAGTCTGTCAAGGCGTTCCTAGTGACTTCTGTCTAGTAAATTCAGACTGATGTTTTGCAAAAGGGGCCTCCACAACCAGGCCCAGATTGCCTGGGAAGCATTTCCTGCCTCTGAGTGGTGTGCATGTGAGAAAGACTGAACTGAGAGGAGGGGAGGGGGGCAGAGCAGAGGCCCGCCCAGGCGATTTAGGAGTTCTGATTTTACACAGAACTTAAGTGAGTTTGTCAAAACCCTTGAGGTGATTAGCTGGAGAGTCATAAAGCCGTAGAGCTTTTTCTATCCCACGCTGCTTATGAAAGAAAAAGAAAGAAAGAAAACATCGTTCTCTCCTTCCTCTACAACTTTTCCACTTTATTCAATGTATACACACAATGTAAGCAAAATACCTTTGCAGTGCTCCTTTCAAAAGATCTTTTAAGGGAGCAAGATGCAGTTAGTTTTAATACCGTAATTCTTCTAAATTTGAAAACCTTTTTAACGCTCCTTCATTTAAAATGCTGCAGCCTGATACACCGTACCTGAGAAGGTCTGTAAGTAAAATCCTAGGAATCCAGCGAATAGAACGTTTTCTCCCAGATCTCTCCGACCCCAAGAATCCTTCCCGGAATTAAAGTAGTTTGTGTCATGGCATAGGCAGCATTGCCTCTGGTCAGAATCTTCCAGTTACACACATCTAGTGCTGGAAAAGCAGAAGACAGACTCCATCTTGATCCTATTACAATCTTGCTGACATTAACCACTTGCAACTGCTTCTATCCAGCAGGACAGAGTGCCCGAATCACTCTAAATCAGCTCACAATATCTGCATCCTTCCTCCAACACAAATGTTGTGAACTATCGTCTGTTTATCTTTTCTGCTTTCTTGTGCCTCCACTGGATGACTTCCTCTTAGCTGCTCAGGGCTGGGAACTTGGACTACCATTTGGTTTTGATTAAAACCAGACAGCCAACTCTGGAGAATTTAGGGAATAAGCTAATGGAAACTGCAAGTATGGCTTTAATTAGTACATCAATTAATAATAGATGTTCGCTCGTCTTATAATAAGATGACACAAATATAAACGCAGAGGAAGCTCAAGTCGTTTCAGGAAAGAAGTTGCACCAATTCTCCTTCCTTTATGACCCAGAATTCCCTTTAGGGAAAGTGGAAGGAAAGAAGAGAGATGTGGCTTTGGGACATCCAGGTTGTGGAGAGGCCAGTGGAGCAGTCTGGTTGTTTATACCAGAGAAACAGGAAACAGCATCTCTGAGTTTAACTATCTTGCTTGGTTGAAACTGCTCAGTAATGTCTCCCTTTACAATCAATGGATTCTCTTGCTGTTTATGACTTAGGCATTTCTTTCACTGATTAGTGACCAGATTAATCTGATTATTGGGTCTACATGGGGCTTGCAAATATCCAGAGATTTCCAATGATGGGAGGCACAAGAACAATTCCAATTTCAATATGATAAATGAGTAACATATAAAGAGGTACAAGAAATAGTAAACCTGTTAGCCCTGAGATCTATGCTGTACATCTCTGAAATTGTAATCAGTTTTCATTATTCATGTTTATTCTCAGTTGGCTCTAAGTTTTATAAAGGCTGACAGACACCTAGATATTGCAAGGATCATCTTTTGAGTACTTCCTGAGAATACTGAGTAGGTGATAACTCAGAGAAGTACTATGTTATAGCCATTATTTCTTTTCTTATTGGAGAAGAAAATCTCTCGAAATTAGTGCAACGCATGGACTACTAGAAATATTAAACTTAATGTTTAATATGTGGTTTATATGTTAAATTTGGTTAAATGGCAAGAATGACATATTACACATTGATTTTTCAGATGAGAAGCATTCAAATAAAGACATGGAGGCAGAAACAATTTTTAGAAGTTTATGTCAAAAAACGTTACTGATTAAAAAATGAGCATTTAGATTCCTTTAAGTTAACCTTCAACCACATGGCAAGAAGGAAGTCCATAATTTCATAAATTCTTTAAAGAGTTATTTATGTTCATACTCGGAATAATTCCACTGAAACTACTGCTCATTTAATCTTCCCAACTATCGTTGTATGTATTCTTATTTTTATTTCACAGATAAAGTATTAGAAATTTATGGAAGTAATTTTCTCACAATCAAATGATGGAGTGGCCAAGTCTACACTGGAACCCAAATTTTCTGATTCTAACTCCCTGAGTCCAACTGTCTCTCTTGACTCTCACTTAATTGCTGTGTGAAATTGGGAAGACTTCTTAAACTCTCTGAGTTTCAGATTCCTCCTTATAAATAGGGACAATTCCACATAACTCCCAGATTGGAAAACAGGATTAGCTTTATATACAGATATATTTATAAATTATATTTCTTTCCCTTAGGAAAACACTGGAGCAGAATGGAATGAGAATTGATGTAAGTTCTTTCCTAAAATAACTTGTATATCTCTATCCCTATCTGCCTCTAGCCCTGCCTCTGGTATATAGAGGGCTAGAACATTCGCACTCTGCTAATTCTTCTTAGCTAGATTCTTCTCATGAGTACTATAATCCCCACCCCCCTTGTATAATTTAGCCTTGTTTCTGTTTATATTGGCCTGAGGAAACAACAAAACCCTATTCACATAGATTTATAAATGCTTTTTTAGATATCTAGACACTCTTATTAGTAATTTTCTCCTTAACGTTCTCTTCTCTAAACAAATAAGACTTCATGATTTATTCTATTATTAGAAGGAATACTTCCCAAATCTTTAATCACTCTTATTTATTTTTCATCCTTCAGTTGCCTGACTCCAAACAAATCCCAGAACTTATATTCTCATAAAGGCTTTACCAAATATGAGTATAAAGATAACTAATGAGATCGTTTCCTAAATATTTAACATAGTGTCAGGCACATAGAAGGGGTCCAAAATATTTGTCCTCTTCTCCTTTCCGCTTGTAAATCTCAATACATAACTCCCTTAAATGTTTGCCTATTACTCTATACTTGATCAGCTAATAAAATATGGTATAGAGGCAGTTAAAAAGTTGAAAACAAAGTATCAGGAAAGGAGTCTGGCTCCAAAACTAACAATCATGATGACCCCATGCAAATTACTTTGCCTGCATAAACCTCAGTTTTAGCCTCTGGATCTAAGGGTTTTTCAAAATTAGAGATAATAGTCCATGTCAAGTCATTAGACTTCATGGCTGGTTCAGTATTCATTGTTAACTAGAATTATTTTTACCATTTAAATTATTGCCCTTTTCATGTTTACATCTCTTTTCTATGATTGTTTTCCTGAAAAATCTGTCTATCTATTGAGCTCAGTTAAATATATGCATTTGGAACAATTTTATTGGTGGAACGATTAGGTACTTTATTTTTTTTTAAAGAAAAAGGAATTGTAGAATGAGGATTAGAAGCTATTGTGAAGATCAACTTTCTTCCCCTGTACTGGGATCTAAATAGTAAACACTGGCTATGATTGATAGTAAACACTATCTAATCCCCAGCCACCTTTAGGAAGTTTGAATCTGCACTTTTACAGAATTGCTCGATGACTCTAAAATAGTCCAACAACATTTTGACTGTGCAAAGTGGGACGTATCCTTTGAAAGAAATATCTTATTCTTTATGAATTGAGTAGCAAGCATCATTAATTCGGCACTCACATTTAACATTTGTGATATTGTGGGTGTAAGTAGGCTTTTATTCTTTCTGTTTTAATGAAAAAATACTGTCTTAATAGTAATTAATTTAAAATTAATATATAGAGAGATGGAATGCCTTTAAAGCACTTTAGAAGTGTCCATGCAAGTACAGTTAGTGTAATACATGCAGGAACACTTTGTCTATGAAAACTGATCCTTCAAAAATCTGTTTAAAAACTTTGCTTGCAGTTTATTAGAGTTACCACATGTGTGTCAAAGCAATAAAAATAGAATGTATTTGACAGATTTCTAGTTATTTTTTCAGTAATATTTGTGTGTACTTTCTTCCAACAGTTTCATTTTGATAGACATATACCCACATAGGAAAAAATACAATTTTACAGTTTTTATTTAATCATCTGCATATGCATACTAGTTTTTTGATCAAATTTGCAATCTTTTGACACCCCACTTTTGCTAAACATTTAGTATTCATCCAGAAGAATTTATTAAAGGAACACAATTAAGTTGGATGTTAAACTAACAAAAGGATCAAAATCATATAAATTCTCCCAAACCGGTTACACCTACTTCTTGGATTTTTATGTACGTTGCTCCCCTTCATTGAAAATTATTACAACTCAAGAATAGCTATGAAAAAAGTATCTTGATAAATTTCAAATAGAAATGAAAACATAAACTTAGCAAGTAGTTAAAAAAAAGTTACATTGGCACAGACACTAGACTGTATATGATCTCAGAAACTGAAGAATCTCCCTGCCTATTCCAAAGGGCCAGGATATTCTCAGAAGCATGAAGATTCCAAGCCATGAAGGATGTTTTAGAGAAGACTAGGTGTGCCCAGCTAGTGGAAGTGGAGGTTCGTTCTATATCACAAAAAGATTTGTTCTATATGAAAACGTACGCTAACATCGCCATGCAGTACTCTTCAGCATCCTTGTTAATGTTACCATCTTGTTCTCTGAAATTCTCGTTTCCCTGTATCTTCAGTCTATCCAAAAAATGTTTCCTCTTCACTTTAGGTTGAGAGCTCATGCTCACTCTAGCTTCTCCTATTGTCCTTTCAAATGTTCTTATTGTTCTTACACATTATCGCTTACACCCTCTGTTCGCCTGGAAAAAGAGGTGAAACTATCTGTGTCCAGATTCCTTCATCTCATGAAATTTTTGCTCCAGTTAAAGGTCTACCCTTTGAGAGTCGTTCCACCTGACTCCTTATCCTATACTCTACTACGGAATACAGGGCAGCATTCTCAGTCTACCACTGGGGGGTGGAGTGGGAGGGAAGGGACAAGGGTCATGAACTTGTTACGAGGGCTTGTAGCCTTGAAGGAATATCTGTTCAATTTCTGTTAAAATACAAGTATACTTTTCATCTTTGTCCCTTTAAAATAGAACCATTGGAAAGCCTCAGTATACATACCAAATGAACATACCTAATATCCATCCACACATTCAAGTAATATTTACTGAGTATTTACTATACATAGTACTATTCTATGCACTTGGGATACATCATTAAACACCACCAGACAGAGAAACGAAAGAGCTTTGCCCTCATGGAGCTTAAATGGAGGGTAGAGGATGGGTAATCCACAAGAAACATAATAAATATGTAAATTATCTAGTATACGGATAATTACTAGGGAAAACAGAAAAGTGCATAGCATAATAAAGGATATGGGGAGTGAGGGGCAATCGTGTTACAGAATTAAATAAGAGATATCAAGGGAGGTCTCTCTGAGGGACTTTTTAGTAAAAAGTTTTAAAAGGGGAAGGAGATGGCCATATAGATATCTGAGGGTCACAGAGTTCCAAGCAGAGTAAACAAGGTCCTAAAAAAGGAGTGTGCCTGGCAGTTTCCAAAAGTAGCACGGGAATCAGTGAGGCTGGGATAGAAGGAGAAAAGGGTAAAGAAAAAGAAGATGTGCTCAGGGTGGTGAGGAGAAGCATGTTAGGTGGTGTCCTGGAAGGACTTTGACTTTGACTCTGAGTTAAAAGTGGAGCCCTGGCTAGGCTGAGTGGCAAGGTCTGCTTTACATTCTAATGGGGTTACTGTGGCTGCTGTGTTAAGGATAAGGTAAAAGGAGTTAAGGGCCAAAGCAGGGAGACCAGTTAGGAGGTTACTATGGAAATCCAGGTGAAAGAAGTGGATGGCTCAGATGGAGGTGATGAGAAAGGTATCCTTTTTTTTTTTTGGTCTTTCCTGAAGAATTAGATTTGCTACATAAGAAGAAAAGGAGTTGAAAAAGCTTCTTGAGTAACTCAAGGATGGGGTTACCATCAGCTGAAAAAGAGAAGCCTGGAGATGAAGCTAGTTTTGCATGGTAGAGACCAGAATTTTAGTTTTGAACATATGACATTTGAGATCTGTTAAACATTTCTAACAGGCGTGTCAAGGAGGCAGTTGGATACACAAATTCAAGTTTGGAAAGGAGTTTGGAGCTGGAGAAATAAGTTTGGGAGTCTTAAACATATAGTTGGAATTTAAAGCAAAAGGCAATGAGATCGCCATGAGACTAACTGTACTGTAAATGGAGAAAGCAAGAGTAGAGAGAACTAACTGGACATTGGATTTAATGATGTAGAAGTCACTGTTGATAATGACAGGAACAAGTTCAGAGAATCATATGGACAAAAGCCTAATTAGCATGCTTTAAAAGAGAATTTGAGGAAAGGAATTGAAGACACAAGTAGAGTCAGCCCTTGAAATTTTACTGCAAAGGCAAGCATGGAAATGGCATGATAACTGTCTGGGATATGAGAAATTTCTATTAGGATGGGAGAATGACAGTATTTTTGCAAATTTTTTGTTTTGCTTTTTAAAATCAGCATGACATCTTCCCAAAGGGAGAGGAAAGATGTTGTAGGCAAGAGAGTGGAGAAATGTTGGAGTGAAATTTTGAGGAGGAGAAGAGTACTAGAATGTGGAGTACAGAGACTGATTTTGGATAGGAGTATGATACATGTGGAAAACTTTAGTAGATATTCAATATCATGATTCAGTTAGTCACTCAGCAAATCTCAGCTAGCCACTATTATGGTTTTCATTGCTATTCAATTTACAATTACTTTTTGTTGTTCTTAGTCATATAAAAATTATATACATAATAGGGACTTCCCTGGCGGTCCAGTGGTTAAGACTCTGAGCTTCCACTGCAGGGGGCACAGGTTCCATTCCTGGTCTCAGAACTAAGATCCCATATGCTAAGCGGTGTGGCTGGAAAAAAAAAATTATACCCGTAATAAATAATTGGTTGAATAGATGATATCTAAGGAATAAAACCACAAACATTTTGCAGATATGCTTGTCCTTGTGGTTCTTTGTATTTCCCTACCTCCTGTTTTTTCTCTGATGACACCTGGTACAGCAGGTGCAGAAGGGCTTTCTCCCGTGGCACTGTGCATTCGCTTTTCTATCATTTTATTGCTTTTGTATTTCATCTTCAGATAGTATATTTTTGCTATTGTTTTCTGGTTCTGAGTCCTTCTGCTAATTTCTTCACTTTTATTTTTCAATTCATCTCTCAATTCTTCTAGATTTCAGTTGCTTTTGGCATTTCTCAAGTGTATTTTTAATATTTTTACTGAGATATAATTGACACAATAAACAGCATGCATTTAAAGTACACAGTTTGGTTGCTTTTGACAAATGCATATTCCTGTGATACCATCTCTGTAATCAAAGTAATGAACATATCCATTACCTCCAAGTTGTCTCTTCGTCATCTTTCTCTTTTGCTCTTTTCTCCCTCTCCACCCCCAAACAAATACTGATCTGCTTTCTGTTACTGCAGATGAGTTTAAATTTTCTAGACATTTATTTACATGAAATCACATGTATGCAGTTTCTTCTGGCTTCTTTCATTTAGCATAATTATTTGAGATCTGTCCATGCTCTTGCATGTATCAATGGTCCATTTTTTATTGCTGAGTAGGGTTCCATTGTACGGATATACCACAATCTTTTTAATCCGTTGACCTATTAATGGGCATTTGGGACAATAACATTGGGACAGTTATTTGACCATTACAAATAAAGCTGCTATAAACATTCATGAACAAGCCTTTGTATGCACATATTCTTTCATTTCCTCCGATAAATACTTAGGAATGAATGGCAGGGTCATTTGATAGGCATATTTTACACTTTTTCAGGAACTGTCAAACTGTTTGCTAAAGTAGGTCTTCAATTTTATATTTCCACCAGAAGTTCCTGAAATTTTTATTGTCCCATATGCGTGCCAACACAATATGATCAGTTTCTTTAATTTTAGCCCTTCTGATAGATGTGTAGTCATATCTCATTTGCATTTTCCTAATAATTAATAATTTGGGGGCATCTTCTTTTCCTGTACTTATTATCAGTATATCTTTGAGGGAATGCCTGTCCAAATGTTTTATCCATTTAAAAAATTAGGTTGTGGTTTCCTTATTATTGAGTTGGAGAGAACTTTGTATATTCTGCATACGTCTTTTTTTTAAAAAAATTAATTAATTAATTTATTTATTTTTGTCTGCTTTGGGTCTTCATTGCTGCGCACGGACTTTCTTTAGTTGCAGCCAGATGGGGCTTCTCACTGAGGTGGCTCCTCTTGTTGCGGAGCACCGGCTCTAGGCGCGCAGGCTTCGGTAGCTGTGGCACACAGGCTCAGTAGCTGTGGCTCACGGGCTCTAGAGTGCAGGCTCAGTAGTTGTGGTGCACGGGCTTCGTTGGTCCACAGCATGTGGGATCTTCCTGGACCAGGGCTCAAACCCGTGTCCCCTGCATTGGCAGGCGGATTCTCAACTACTCTGCTACCGGGGAAGCCCTCTGCATACGTCTTTATCAGGTGATTTGCAAATGTTTTTTCCCAGTTTCACTTGTCTTTTCATTTTTTTTTAACAGTGCCTTTTGTAAAGTTAGTTCTTAATTTTGATAAGTGAAAAAAAATTAACGACCTTTTTCTTTTATGAGTTGTGTTTCTTGTCTCAAGGCAAAGAAATTAGGTTTCATTGCCTTATCTAAGATCACAAAGATTTTCTCTTATATTTTATGCTAGAAATTTTTGGTTTTAGAGTTTACGTTTAGGTTCTTTGATACATTTAGAGTTAATTTTTTATATGCCATAGTGAGAGTATGGATTGAAGTTTGTTTTCTGTTGTTGTTTTTTGAATGAGGATACCCAATTGCTGCAGCACCACTGTAACAGTCTTCCTCCACAGAATTGTCTTTGTCTCTTTAACAAGAATCAATTGACCAAATATGTGTGGTTCTATTACTAGACTCTCTATTCTGTTCCACTGACCTATTTGTTTATCTCTTATGTAATACCACATCATACTGATTATTGTAGCTTTACAGTAAGTTTTGAAATCAAGTAGTGTAAATATTCTAACTGTTCTTTTTCAGAGTTGTTTGGATAATCTAGGACCATTGCACTTCTATATGAATTTTAGAAGCAGCTCATCCATTTCTACAAAAATGCCTGTTGGAGGACTTCCCTGACAGTCCAGCAATTAAGACTCTGAGCTTCCACTGCAGGGGGCACAGGTTCGATCCCTGGTCAGGGAGCTAAGATATCATATGCCACACGGCTCGGCCAAAAAGTTAAAAAAAAAAAAAAAATGCCTGTTGGGATTTTGATCAGTTTGGAAGAGAATTAACATCTTAATAATATTGTCTTCTGTTTCATGAACACTGTCTCTTCTTTTATTTAGGTTTTTAATTTCTCTTACCAGTGTTTTCTACTTTTCACTGTAATAGTCTTGCACATTTTTTGTCACATTTATCTCTAAGTATTTCATATCTTTGAGACTATTGTAAATGGTATTTTCTAAAAATTCCATTTCTAATTGTTTATTGCTATTACATAGAACACAATTCATTTTTGTACATGGATTTGCATCCTGCAAACTTGCAAAACTCACTAACACCAGTAGCTTTTTTTTTTGAGATTTCTACAAAATTTTAATTAGTATTTTCAGATAATGAGAGGTTATTGTATCTACACAGAAGAAATAGAAGGCTATGAAATAAATAGCATACATATTTCTGGTAGTGGTATTCCTTTCTCTAATTTTAAAGTTTTCCTGATTATAGTACCACAATTAATAGCATTATTTCTATGAATTCACTCTACACTGGAAGTGTAGAATGTCATTATTAAACTAACTCAGGCAGATCTGACATTGACTTCTTTGCTTTTTTTTTTTTTAACATCTTTATTGGAGTATAATTGCTTTACAATGGTGTGTTAGCTTCTGCTTTATAACAAAGTGAATCAGTTATACATATGTCCCCATATCTCTTCCCTCGTGCGTCTCCCTCCCTCCCACCCTCCCTATCCCACCCCTCCAGGCAGTCACAAAGCACCGAGCTGATCTCCCTGTGCTATGCGGCTGCTTCCCACTAGCTATCTACCTTACGTTTGGTAGTGTATATATGTCCATGCCTCTCTCTCGCTTTGTCACAGCTTACCCTTCCCCCTCCCCATATCCTCAAGTCCGTTCTCTAGTAGGTCTGTGTCTTTATTCCCGTCTTACCCCTAGGTTCTTCATGACATTTTTTTTCTTAAATTCCATATATATGTGTTAGTATACGATATTTGTCTTTCTCTTTTCCAGTAGCTTTTTTTTAAAAAATAATTTTCTTTTTAAAAATTTTTGGCCGCACCTCGGGATATGTGGCATCTTAATTCCCCGATCAGGGATCGAACCCACACTCCCTGCAGTGGAAGTGCAGAGTGTTAACTGCTGGACCACCAGGGAAATCCCTCCAGTAGCTTTTTGATGATCCCTAAGATTTCCTACATAGATAATGTTGTATGTGAATAAGACAGTTTTGCTTCTTCTTTTTCAGTTTGAACACTTTTGATTTCTCTTTGTTTTTGTTTTATTCCACCGGCTAGAATCTGCATTACAATGCTGAATAACATCAGTGAAAGTGGACAGTCTCATGTTGTCTTGGATCTAAGGAAAAAAGCATGTGTTTTTTTACTATTAATTATGATATAAACTGCAAGGATTTTTTATAAATAGATGTCCTTTATCAGGTGAAGGAATTTCCCTCCATTCCAAACCATTCCACTGGGAGTGGTTTTGTTTAATAGGAACGTTTGGAGATGTTTGGAGATATTTTTGGTCGTCACAACTGGGGCAGAGTGGTGCTTCTGGCTGCAAAACATACTGCAATGTACAACACAGCTTCCCACAACAAATGATTATCTGACCCAAAATGTCAGCTTCCCACAGGAAATAATTATCTGACCAAAATGTCGACAATGTTGAGGTTGAGAAACCCTTCCCTGCTTTATTACTAGTTTGCTGAGAGTTTTTTTCTTTTTAAAATCAGGAAAGGGTAGTGTAATCCCAAAATATTTTTCTGAATAAGATTTTTCTTTTTTAGTCTGTATGAAGTTTTTCTTTTTTCAGTCTGTTAATAGTGGTGCATTTCATCAGTTGATTTTCTTTTTTTAAATTTAATTATTGTATTTTTAATTTGTTTTTGGCTGCAATGGGTCTTTGTTGCTGTGCGCAGGCTTTCTCTAGTTGTGCCGAGCAGGGGCTGCTCTTTGTTGTGGTGCATGGGCCTCTCATCGCGGTGGCTTCTCTTGTTGCGGAGCATGGGCTCTAGGCGCACAGGCTTCAGTAGTTGTGGCTCGCGAGCCCTAAACCTCAGGCTCAGTAGTTGTGGTGCACAGGCTTAGTTGCTCTGCGTGACATGTGGGATCTTCTGGGACCGGGGCTCGAACCTGTGTCCCCTGCATTGGCAGGCGGATTCTTAACCACTGCGCCACCAGGGAAGCCCCTCATCAATTGATTTTCAAACGTTAAACAAATCTTACATTCCTGGAATAAATCATACTTTGTCATGATGTATTATTATCTCATATATTATTGAATTTAACTTGCTAAAATGTTTTTAAGAATTTTTGCATCTATGATCAAAAGGGTTAATGATTTGCTGTTTTTTTGTTATCTTTCTTATTGACTTCTAATTTAATTTCATTATGATTGGAGAACATACTATGGATAATTTGAGTTTTTTTGATTTATTGAGACTTGTTTTATGGCCAAACATATGGTCCATTTTGGTAGGCGCATTTGAAAAGAATGTGTGGGGTTTTATTTTTTTGTTTTTTTGGTAATGTTTTTATAGATGAAGTATCTGATCAAAATCCAGAGAACTGGAAAATTTTCACCACTATTCTGTCAAACAGGAATGAAGTAGCATCCATTATATATAAACTAGAGATATATCTTTACAGAGCCCTTAGTTTCAATGGATTCCCACTGAGCAGCCTAATATTTTCTTGGAATAGAGGTCACCCTGCTCCTGGAATTTTTAAGCATTATCCAGTTTAAACTCTACATACCAGTAGGATAATCACTTATATTTGCAATGAGTATTAGCTAGGTATTCGCTAAAGCTCTGGCAATTGAATCCAGCCAATTTTAAAGTGTAAACATATCTGTGTATGTGCCTGTTTCAGTATCCAATAGAAGTCACTCTTTCATTTATGCTTATCAGCCTTGATAAGAAGTAAAGAAGTAAAGAACACAATTAGAACCAAAAAGATGTATTTCTTTCTCAAACTCTAGAAAAATGTTGATATTCTATTCAGTATCCAATAGGACACGTTCACATTTATATAGTATCACTTCTACAGCCTGGTCTTAATTATTTTCTTGGATAAAGCAACACTCAAGAGTGTTTTCTTTCGTGAATTTCACTGAACAGTTTTCCATTTTGTATGAGAAAAGAAAAAAATTTTTTAACTTTAAAATTAATGTTTTCATGAAATTATATATCTCATTTTAAGTTGGAGGAAAGTATGTTGGGCAGAATAGAGCAAAAGCTTTGCCAAAATTCAAATGTTAGAAAAATAATTTGAAAGAGTTTGTAAAACACCTGTCATAATAGGTTTCTTCTATTCCTTATGTTGGAAGGCTGAATTTCACTGCGAAAATAATCCTATTGTGGAATAAAATATAATAGAGTTTCCTCTCTTTATATTAGTTATTTGTGGGTCAAAATGGAGTGTCAATTACAGTTGCCAAGTTCTTGTGTAGACAAATGAATCAGAAAAACACAGTAGCTATTTTATTTGGGATCTTGCTGAGCTGCAAGATTTTTAATGAGTTAAAATAATATTTTGGGTTTTGAGAAGAAAGTGTGAACTATCAAAAACACAGACATTTGACTTTAAAGTTAGGACAAAAACATGCAAAGTCATCTTGAGCAACAGACACATTGAACTTGGAGATAGAATCCCCTGAGTGATGGACACCAGGACTGTTTTCTTTGGGCTATGCATCAAGGAAACCAGTCTGATGATACTGAAGCTCTTGAGAGAAGAGTCTTCTGTCACTAGCATGTATGCTCAAAAATTTGCATGTAAGAAAAATTATTTTACCACATGTCTGTATAGCCATGCCAAGATGATTATTTGATTTTCTTCTAGATGGGAACAAATAATAATCATAGTTACTACTAAAAACCAACTGGATAGAAACCACAGAATGTACAAGATATATAAGCAAATAGAATAAGTGAATTAGAAGAAATTTTTTAAAAATTAAGTGGATTAACAAGTGGGGTTTATTCCAGGAATGCAAGGATTCTTCAATATACACAAATCAATCAATGTGATACACCATATTAACAAACTGAAGGAGAAAAACCATATGATCATCTCAATAGATGCAGAAAAAGCTTCTGACAAAATTCAACATTTATGATAAAAACCCTCCAGAAAGTAGGCATAGAGGGAACTTACCTCAACATAATAGGCCATATATGACAAACCAGCAGCCAACGTTGTTCTCAATGGTGAAAAACTGAAACCATTTCCACTAAGATCAGGAATAAGACAATGTTATCAACTCTCACTACTATTATTCAACATAGTTTTGGAAGTTTTAGCCACAGCAATCAGAGCAGAAAAAGAAATAAAAGGAATCCAAACCAGAAAAGAAGTAAAACTGTCACTGTTTGCAGATGACATGATACTATACATAGAGAATCCTAAAGATGCTACCAGAAAACTACTAGAGCTAATCAATGAATTTGGTAAAGTAGCAGGATACAAAATTAATGCACAGAAATCTCTTGCATTCCTATACACTAATGATGAAAGATCTGAAAGTGAAATTAAGAAAACACTCCCATTTACCATTGCAACAAAAAGAATAAAATACCTAGGGATAAACCTACCTAGGGAGACAAAACACCTGTATACAGAAAACTATAAGACAGTGATGAAAGAAATTAAAGATGATACCAACAGATGGAGAGATATACCATGTTCTTGGATTGGAAGAATCAACATTGTGAAAATGACTATACTACCCAAAGCAATCTACAGATTCAATGCAATCCCTACCAAACTACCAGTGGCATTTTTCACAGAACTAGAACAAAAAATTTCACGATTTGTGTGAAAACAGAGAAGACCCCGAATAGCCAAAGCAATCTTGAGAAAGAAAAATGGAGTTGGAAGAATCAGGCTCCCAGACTTCAGACTATACTAAAAGCTACAGTAATCAAGACAGTATGGTACTGGCACAAAAACAGAAATATAGATCAATGGAACAGGATAGAAAGCCCAGAGATAAATGCATGCACATATGGTCACTTTATCTTTGATAAATGAGGCAAGAATATACAGTGGAGAAAATACAGCTTCTTCAATAAGTGGTGCTGGGAAAACTGGACAGCTACATGTAAAAGAATGAAATTAGAACACTCCCTAACACCATACACAAATATAAACTCAAAATGGATTAGCGACCTAAATGTAAGACCGGACACTAAAACTCTTAGAGGAAAATATAGGAGGAACACTTTATGACATAAATCACAGCAAGATCCTTTTTGACCCACCTCTAGGGAAATGGAAATAAAAACAAAAATAAACAAATAGGACCTAATGAAACTTCAAAGCTTTTGCACAGCAAAGGAAACCATAAACAAGACGAAAAGACAACCCTCAGAATGGGAGAAAATATTGAGCTCAAGCAGCTCAATATCAAAAAAACAAATAACCCAATCCAAAAATGGGCAGAAGACCGAAGTAGACATTTCTCCAAAGCAGTTATACAGATTGTCAACAAACACATGAAAAGATGCTCAACATCACTAATCATTAGAGGAATGCAAATCAAAACTAAAATGAGGCATCACCTCACACCGGTCAGAATGACCATCATCAAAAAATCTACAAACAATAAATGCTGGAGAGGGTGTGGAGAAAAGTGAACCCTCTTGCACTGTTGGTGGGAATGTAAATTGATACAGCCACTCTGGAGAACAGTATGGAGGTTCCTCAAAGAACTAAAAATAGAACTACCATATGACCCAGCAATCCCACTACTGGGCATATACCCTGAGAAAACCATAATGCAAAAAGAGTCATGTACCACAATGTTCATTGCAGCTCTGTTTTCAATAGCCAGGACATGGAAGCAACCTAAGTGTCCATCAACAGATGAATGGATAAAGAAGATGTGGCACATATATACAATGGAATATTACTCAGCCATAAAAAGAAATGAAAGTGAGTTATTTGGGGTGAGGTGGATGGACCTAGAGACTGTCGTACAGAGTGAAGTAAGTCAGAAAGAGTAAAGGAAATACTGTACGCTAACTCCTATATATGGAATCTAAAAAAAAAAAAAGCCTAGGGGCAGGACAGGAATAAAGATGCAGACATAGAGAATAGACTTGAGGACACAGGGAGGGGGAAGGGTAAGCTGGGATGAAGTGAGAGAGTAGCATTGACAAATATACACTACCCAATGTAAAATAGATAGCTAGTGGGGAACATCTGCATAGCACAGGGAGATCAGCTCGGTGCTTTGTGTCCACCTAGAGGGGTGGGATAGGGAGGGTGGGAGGGAGACACAAGAGGGAGGGGATATGGGGATATATGTATACATATAGCTGATTCACTTTGTTATACAGCAGCAACTAACACAACATTGTAAAGCAATTATACTCCAAAGAAGATGTTAAAAAGAAAATTAAGTGGATCAAGTAGGTTTGTTAGCATTAATCTGTTTTTTTCCAAGTAGTGATTAGAAAAAAAAAAAAGATCAATTAAACACAACAGATGTTTTTGTCACCTACAGCAAGGCCCAGTGTTGTTAATGATTTTAAAGATAATTGTGACAATTTAAAGAAAATGGAAACAATTACTTTATAATCTGATAAATAAAATTTTTGGACACGCATGCACCCTGCAAGCATTTGGTGCTGCTTTGTTTTCCATTTTAAGTGAAAGTCATTTTAACATTTCTGTCCAAATTTGTGTTATCCTAAGGCTTAACTCTAGTATCTGCTTTTCTGTAAATGCCTTCCCAGATGATCCAAAAATTATATGCAGCTACTCTCGTCTTTATTTTCTCTTAACACTGTATTTATACCCCTACTCAAACATGCCTCTTGTTTAAGGAATATTGTAAGGGAGATTTGCTAAAGGAATACTCTAAATTAAAGACTGATCTCTTACATTTAGGAAGGTCATTCCCTGCAACTGAAAGAAAAATATCAGGGTGGAAGAAAGCAGATAGATAAGAATAGGGAACATCTATCCTACCAGAAAGATGAAACAATAAATTCTAGAAATTAATGAGACGTCACTGCCAGAATCCTAGTTTTTCCTGTATTGCAAATATATGTCACTATCCTGCCTACTAAGATGAACCACATCTGACTTTCCTATTGTGAGTTCAAGGCCATGTCTTACTTATAGTTCTATTCCTAACACTACACAGTTAAGAGCTAGAGAGAAGATGGATGGAAAGTTATCAGGGAATCACATTTAAGCATTAGTTTAATTAGATCTTTTCCCTCCTATCCATAGGAACAGGAATTTTGATTAGTGTGGACTGTGGGCAGGAGGGTTGGGGGAGAACCAAGGTAGGTAATTTAGAACAAAGGGCAAGTCTGCACAGAGTGGGATTGAGCAGTTGGTCTCTAATTACACTTTGGGGCTTATGGGAAACGAATGAAACATGATGGCACCTGAGGGATTGAAGTTAAAAGTAAAAAAACAAAACAAAAACAAAAAGCACCAAGGACTGTTTTGCAACCTTATGTGGAGTTGACCAGTATGTTACTTTTCTTTTCCCATAACATGTTTGAATGCTTTTTCTACATTTTCTGTGCTTACCTACCAACCTACTGGTGTCACAAGGTTAATCCATCCATTTCTTGAGAGAAAAAGAATTATGAGATAATACAGAAAGTAACTTAGTTACTGCTGAGTTTTAAAAATTCCTTGAAATGCAAACCACAAAGGAAATACTTGGTTGCTTCTCTAAGGGATGGTGGAAATTGGTAGGACAAGATACTGTTTCTGGGTTTTGCTTTCATTCTCTGAAGACATTTTTGTGTTTCTTGGTTCCGTGTGTGTGTGTGTGTGTGTGTGTGTGTGTGTGTGTGTGTTTCCAGAAACATGTAGCATATTCTTGAGCCAGACCACATGCCTATGAGTCAAAGCTTCAGCCTGCGTTTGTCTTAAACCGTGAAGCTCTGGGTGTAACCTAACAGAACCTGGCAGGTTGTCTGAATAGTTCTTTCACCACTTGACCCAAAATATAGTAAATCAGATGACATATTGTTCCAATTTTACATTAGTACTCATATTTTAATAAGGAAAGGAAGAGTGTGTTCTATCAAGATTTTCAAATACAAACAAAATCTAGTTTCAGATCCAACCTATTACAGAATTTAATATTGGAGTCACCAAATGTAGTTTGCTTGGTTTTTTTTTTAACTTTATATGTAAGTATTTTAGCATTTGCTATGGATTGAATTATGTCCCCTCCCCCATTCCAAATACATATTTTGAAGCCCTAACTCTGCAGTGTGATAGTATTTGGAGTTGGGGGCCTTTGGGAGATAATTAGATTTAGATGAAGCCATGAAGGTGGAACCCTTCATGGGCATAATGATGGGATTAGAAACCTTGTAAAAAGAGGGAGAGACATCAGAGCTCTCTCTCTGCCATGTGAGGACACAGGACACGCAGGAAGTCATCTGCATACCCGATGAGGAAGAGGGCCCTCACCAGGAACCAAATTGTCCAGCAACTTGATCTCGGATTTCCAGCCTCCAGAACTATGAGAAATAAATGTCTGTTGTTAAACCATCCAGTCTATCATATATTATTTTTTTTTTTCGCGGTACGCGGGCCTCTCACTGCTGTGGCCTCTCCCGTTGCGGAGCACAGGCTCCGGATGCGCAGGCTCAGTGGCCATGGCTCACGGGACCAGCCGCTCCGCGGCATGTGGGATCTTCCCGGACCGGGGCACGAACCCGTGTGCCCTGAATCGGCAGGGGGACTCTCAACCACTGCGCCACCAGGGAAGCCCTCGTCTATCATATTTTGTTACAGCAGCCCGAACTGACTAACACAGCATTTTCAAGTTTGGAAGTTTCACTGCGTTGCATTTAAAGTAAAACTTGATACTAGAAACTCAATGTCTATAAGAGGTAGTAGTAGTAGTATTAATGATGATGGTGTGATGATGGAATTTAATGAATTATCCTTTCTCTCTTGCTGAAATTCCTGGGGGAAAGTCAGTTAAGGTGGGGGTGAAATTTTATTATTCCTTCTAAGTAAACGTTGGTGCTATGAACATTAAGCACGTGCAGCATCCTTAGCTCTGCTATCTCTAAAATGAATTAAAACATTTTGCACCTTTATTTTTAAAAAGACATCATATATTACAAAGGAAAAAAAACACCATATATTTCTGCTACTTTTAAAAATAGATCCAGTTATAGAACTTCAATTAGGTTAGGTGACTGGTCCAGTCACTCAGCCAGTTAGTGACCAGGCTCCCTCCTCCCAGCCCAAGGAAAGTATTTTTAGTCTCAGGGCAGAAGCCTAACTCTAGCCTATGGCATTTTTCTCAGAAATATTTTGTCTATGCTCTGAATTCATTAAGGCCTGATTAGAGCTAAAAGAGACAAAAGATAAATAAATTAAAAAGGATTGGGGCTTCTTTCAAAAGCCAGAAGAGGCTATTTTTCCCTGCTTTCTGCTAACACATCTCTTCCCACGAGGCAATAAGCACTGAACTACATACCATAGGGTGGAATGGGAATAAGAAAATGAACAGGAGAAGGTTTTTCTGAATATGATTCTCCCAAACTGTCTAAGGGATAGTTTAAGGATGACTTATCTCTCAGCGGCCCTCTCCATCTGTTTCTTTCTTTCTATACTTACATACACTTCAACTTCTCCTAAAACAAGGAAGCCATCATTCAATCCTGTCTTCACTTGGAACTGTAATTCCCGACTCTGTTTTTTGTTACTAAAGCTTTGGGAATCATAACAGATATGCATTGAGTGTTCACTAATTGTCAGATCGTATTCTCAGGGCTGTACCGGATTGCTATTTAAACCTGACAACAATCCTAGGAGCTAGGATCTATTAATATGCTCCTTGTATAGATAAGGTAACTGAGGCCAAGGTGTTTAACTAACTTGTCAAAGTTCTCACATTGGAAAGTGTTGAACTTCAAAGCACAAGCTCTTAACTCCTGCCTTTCCATGTATGTGTGTTACACTGCTCACCACACTTTCTCACCCTGTTGACCCTTACCCTTCTATTTCCAAACTACTGTGCTTGTCCGTTTATCAAGTTCCTCTCAATATTGGCCTGAAATCTTCCAGTTGTATACATTGAAAGGCACAAGATGAATAGAAAGAATAAATACTTTAAGTGCCAGTTATTTTTAAGTCATGTTCGACATTATGACAGCATAATTCCATGTAAAAATTTGGAAATAGTCTGTTGAATAAATGTGAATAAATATCGATAAACTTGGAGTATGCATTAGTTGAAACGCTGTGTGCCATTAATAATGCTTACATCAGAATACTAATTAATTAAGCTGGAGGCAATAAAATCACCATGAAGTTAAAACAAAAACTTTTAAAAATCCATCCATAGAAACACTGAAAAAAATAACTATACATATATTTAATAACAAAATCTATTACAGTGAGTAATAGAATTCTGGTGAGATATTTCCATTTATCTATTTTTTAGTAGGTTCTAAATTTTCCATAGTGAGCACATAATACTTCAATAGTGGAAGGATAAGACACATTTGAAATGTAGTAGAAATAGTATATGTGCAAGAGCTGAGATATCCTGAGTCTTAGTCAACAAATATCTGTGTGGTTTCAGGTAAATAACTTCTTTGGATATCAGCTTCCTCATTTGGAAGAAGAGCACAAGGGACTAAATATTAATTACAACTCCCATATATCATATTGTAACTTTCATTTACATATACTTTCAAAATCTTTCATATAATCATGAAAAGTAGACAATATTAGCCAACTTTTTCTGAATGAAGAAGTTGAGTTTCTGAGCACTTAAGAAACAAACAGTAGGTGGTGAGGACCAAGAGTCAAAACCATGTATTTCCAAAGAGGATATTTAAAATCTTCTCCATTCTCAATTAAAAAATATATATATATATATAAATATATATAAATATATTTTTTTTTTTTTTTTTTTGGCTGCGTTGGGTCTTCGTTGCTGTGCTCAGGCTTTTCTCTAGTTGTGGAGAGTGGGGACTACTCTTCGTTGCGGTGCGTGGGATTCTCATTGCAGTGGTTTCTCTTGTTGCGGAGCACAGGCTCTAGGCACACAGGCTTGATTTGTTGTGGCACACGGGCTCAGTAGTTGTGGCTCACAGGCTCTAGAGTGCAGCATCAGTAGTTGTGACGCACAGGCTTAGTTGCTCTGCAGCATGTGGGATCTTCCCGGACCAGGGCTCGAACCCATGTCCCCTGCGTTGGCAGGCAGATTCTTAACCACTGTGCCACCAGGGAAGTCCCCATCACAAATATTTTATATACTACATTCATATATTCATATTCATATAGTTCCTATTACTTGTGACCTCCTTTCTTCACGTTATTCTTTTGACTATTACCTCCAAATTCCTTCCAATCTTTTGGGTCTTGTTCAGTGGTTTCTTTCCCATTTATGCTAGCAATTTCAGAATATATTACCTATTTCTCCAAAAACCTTTCCTTAATCAGCCTAGCTGACTGTATCTCCTCACCATTTTTGACACACGCACACAATGAGGTTGTTGAGACCTTACATGTCTGTGCCTGCTCTTACTTCATTAATGATAAGGACCATATCTTTTGTTGATACTGTATTTTACTCTTAAACACACACACATATGCTTCAACAGTTGCAAATCACTAGATGGGTCAGCACATTGTAACTTGGGTTTTGCAGGTTATATCAGTTTGGGGGAAGTCCCCGGAAAGTGGTGTGTGTGTGTGTTCTGCAAACGCTGGGTTCCCACATAGTAGGCACCATTTTCCTCCTTTTCTGCTTCAAATGAGGCCACAAGATGACTCTTCGCTCTACAGGTCCTAAGTGGAAGTTAAGGTACTGATCTCCACATAAGATGCCACCAGTCCCACTGACCAGGCAGGGAATATGTTCATGGGCATGTTTATCTGTCACTGTCACAGCCAGAACCAGCCACTGGCAACCCTCATACCACTGCCTTCTCCCTCTTGGCTGCAAAAACTGTAGAACTGATGCTATCATTATTTTGTACTCTTAGTGTTCTATAGGTAATTTAATTTTTATTAAAACAGTTTTGTTGTTGCATCCCTTCCTGAGTCTTTGGGGTTTGTAATGGAGGAAAATCTATATGACCTTACACTGGACATCACGTCTGCCCCCTGCAACACTGGACCACATTCCTGTAACTGACCTAGTCCTTCTGACTCTCACTCACCTTTTGATAAGTTATAGGAGGTGCCTTATCTCTTCATAATCATTCATTCAACTATTCAACACATAGTTATTGAAAGTTCATTATGTGCCAGTTCGTTACGTGACCGAAGTTTTGGTCACAGATCAAGAAAGAGACATGGGGGAGCCAACCTTGGAGAGCTGAGCGTAAAAAATAAAATAAAATAAAAAATAAATTTTAAAATAAAATAAAAAAGAATGAGACAAAGCCGCTTCCCCCTTTTGGAGTTTATATTCTAAAGAGAAACACAGATATTAAGCAAGTAAGTATATATTAACTGTAATGATAGCTGCTATTTAAAAAAGTCAGAACAAGGGACTAAATAGTAATGTGCCTGTAAATGCATGCATGTGTGTGTGTGTGCGAGTGTGTATATACATGTGTGTGCCTGCGTGTGCCCTATTTTAGACTGGGCTCTAGGAAGGAAGTCCTCTATGAGAAAGTGGCATTTGAATGGAAGTGTGGGGAAGGGGTTTCATTTGAGGGAGAAGCAAACATAAATGTCACAAGCAGGAGTATCTGGATTTCCCTGCAATTCAAGGCGGACATGTCTTAGGCATAAACTGAGTCTCCTATTATATATAGTTTCCTGGTTTACAAAGAAATGAAATAAGATATCTCAAGAAAATATTTATAAAGGCAAATTTCAACATTTAAATATTAAATTATGTGCCTAAGCAATTATTTGCTTTATAAAGTGAGCCCCAGGGACATAGCTGTTGGAAAGACCCATTTGTCCCTCAAAACTATCAAATCGGTTACAGCAAGATTTAAATGAGGTAGTGGGTATGATTGCTCATAAAACAGACAACACCCCCAAACCAAAAAGCTATAGATGGTGATTCAAATATTAGGGATTATTATATAAAAGTGTACTATATTTTGAAGTATATTAACATTTATACAATGTCTATTGATATGTTTAATTCTGTTTATCTGATTAATAGATTTTGACAACCCAACATTTTATATATTCCTTCTCAGTTCAATAGAACCAGCCATATATTTACTGGCAGGTGGAGGTGCAGACCCACATCACTATTAGCAAGACATTTCTGAGCCCCTAACCCATCCAGGATGCTACATCCATATTGGATGTTGTACCAAGGTAACAAGTGTGATCCTGGCTCTCAAGTAGCTTATAAATTAGTCTGGGGAAAGGAGATTCCTTTTACCACCGATGACAGTAACAGCAAAGGACAGTAAACAACCTTTCCCTCCTTATACACCAAAGATACCCAGCTAAGCAAGTTGGACGTCAAGATTAATGAAGAATAAGAGGTACACTTCATACATAACACAGAGGGGAGGCTGACCTGATTCCATAGAGAGGCAAAGGAAGTTAAGAGTTTCCATCCTGAGAGGTGACAAGGTGAAACTGGAGGGAGAGAGGAATTCTAAAGATTATAGGTTATAATCACAGAGAATTACAGAGTTCAAAGCTTTGGTTTAGTGTCATTTAGAGTCATAGTAAGAGGTGTGTGTATTTTTAGGAATGATCCGATGAAGGAGGAATGAAAGTCTTAAGGAACAAGCTTCTTCATATTCAGTACTAAACTGGAACTTTACACTAACTATATAAAGCAGCAAAACAATTATACCTGTGCTTTATTTTTACAGCTGATCAGAGGGATTAAGCGCCTTGCCCCCTGGCAGGTGGTTAGTGAGTTACAGGGCAGGAACTCAGTGTAGGAACTCACTAGGTTCCTAGTTTACATTATCCATGGTCACAGCCTCCTTCCACTGTCCCAGGTAGCCTCTTGATTTCAAAATCATGGGCCAGCCTTGCACTATGACCTAGCTTTAAGCCAGTGGTAACTTTTGGAGAAGGTATATTGCATATCCATATGACATGATGACATGTCATATATTTAGAGAATTTTCAATCTTCTTCATCTTGCTTCTTTGTTAACTATGAAGTATTAGGTCATCTGCACTTCAAAAATGTCTCAGTGCATCCAAGAATCTGTTCCAAAGTTACCATATTTTTGGAAAACATGTCATTGTTATGTATTATAAGATGTAATGGAAATTTTTTGTTAAAATTCCAAAATCATTAATATCTTTCTTGTAAAACAGCCATTATACTTTTACAGAATCTATAAAAAATAAGTGATGCAATTGATAAAGTGGTTTATTTCTGAATCTTGACGTTTCTGTTTTAAGTACATCAAATATTTAGTAAAAAATCTTAACAGTAAGTAAAAACACACTAGTCTGCTACATATGAACACAAACTTAAGCTAGGAAGGTCTTACTTGTTTTTAGATCAAGAAAACAAAATCAAGGATGATAAAAGCTCTGCTTTTCCATTAACACATCAAGAATCACTTTTTGTAGTTGTGTTCTGGTTCTGTTCTTTATACCCTCCGCTAGAAACCGTGACCACATGGTCCATTTAATGTTCACTAGGCTTAATCATTCTAACACATACTGTTGTCAAATAGTATGAATGGCAACACTGAATCTCATTGATTGTTCTTTTGTCATTTGGAGCATAATAAGTCACTGATAATGTTTGCAAACCTGAAGATCCCATACTGTTCTGGAAGGGTGGGGGGGAGGGATAGTTAGGGAGTGTGAGATTTACATGTACCCACTGCTGTATTTAAAATGGATAACCAACAAGGACCTACTGTATAACACAGGGAACTCTGCTCAATATTATGTAACAACCTAAATGGGAAAATAATTTGAAAAAGAATAGATACATGTATAATATATGTAGAACTGAATCACTTTACTGTATACCTGAAACTATCACAGCGCTGTTAATCAACTATACTCCAGTATAAAATAAAAAGTTAAAAAAATAGTACCAGTTGTTTACACTATAAAACAATATCAAGGGCTTCCCTGGTGGCGCAGTGGTTGAGAGTCCGCCTGCTGATGCAGGGGACGCGGGTTCGTGCCCCGGTCCGGGAAGATCCCACATGCCGTGGAGCGGCTGGGCCCGTGAGCCAAGGCCGCTGAGCCTGCGTGTCCGGAGCCTGTGCTCTGCAATGGGAGAGGCCACAGCAGTGAGAGGCCCACATACCGCAAAAAAACAAAACAAAACAAAACAATATCAAGTCCTGAACCAAGGTTTTAGTGAAAAAATACACACAAGCTATGGGACTGTGGCCTGTTTAGGCACAAGACTAGTGCAGAGTGAGGGCAACTATGAATGATAATAACAATAATGACAACAGCAGCAAGAAGAATTAATTACTTCTAACAGTAATAGTAGTAACAGCTAACTCTTGAAAGCTTAGTATGTCTCAGGCTCTGAACTAGGCATATGACATCAATAACCACATTTAAAGACTCTATGAAGTATAATAAAAATAATTAATATTATTTTTAAATAATTATTAAATAATTGAATGCTCACTATGTGCCTAAGACTTTACAGGATTATCTCATTTAATTCTCACAAACCCCTCCAAAGTTCTTTGGGGAAGTAGGCATTTAAAAAGAAAATCAAGGTGTAATTGACATATAACCTTATATTAGTTTCAGTTGCACAACATGATGATCTCATATTTGTATACATTGTGAAATGAGCACCATAATAAGTCTAGTTAACATCTGTCACCACACATAGTTACAAAATTTTTTGTGTGTGTGATGAGAACTTTCATGATTTATTCACTCAGCAACTTCTGAATATGCAATACAGTATTGTTAACTATAGTCTCAAATGCTGGCAAGTGGGAGCAGAAATCATTACTAGGGTTCCCTGAGCATGGATGCCACCTTTTCCCTCCAGGTGAGGAAGGGGACTTGCTGAGATCAAATGTGGTTCAAGAACCCAGAGAAGCCAACGTTTGTAAACACTCTTGTTAATGGGGACACATTTATGTTGGACAGGCCCTTATGGAATGATGATGCAAATACTGAGCATAAAAGGATAGCGGCACATCAAGAATTAGGGCTTCTAGATCTGGTGAGACCCTGCTCTGCAGGTGGCAGATGGTGTCAAGAGCAGCTGTGTGCCCTCGTTAGGGATGTTGAATTCAACGGGATATGATGCCAAGTTGCATCTGCTCTCATGCTGGGTGGCCATTTTGCTTCAGAGATGTTTTGAGTGTGTCCTCGGCCATTTAAATGAGGAGCTGACTCTAACTGCTTCTGATGTATCGATGGATGTGACAATATGCTGTCATTGTTCCAGTGAGTACTTCTGACACACTGCAGCAGGGTGAGGTGAATGTCCCCATTTTACAGATGGAGAATCAGAGGCTTAGTGTCACTCTGTACCTTGTCCAAAGTCATTCAGATGATTAGTTGTAGAGGCAGGCTTCAACCTGAGGATGGCTGACCTCAACTCTTCACTTATTATGCCCTCACTCTGTGTGAATAAAGTACTGGTTGAGGAAATAGACCCTCCCCTTCACCCCTGCCCCGGCTAAGTGCATAACAGTATTATCGACATTTTTTATTTTGCACACAAGCAATAATTTCATCTCATAAATTTCTCCTATTTTTACATTTTCCTCTCACTCTTAAAATACATGGCCAATTAAACACTTTTCTTTTTTTTCTATTTAGTCATTTACGTTCTTTTGTTCCTCATAGATAAGTCTTTACTCTTAAATCTTTTAAAATATTGTTCTTTTGGGGAGCTTCCCTGGTGGCGCAGTGGTTGAGAGTCCTCCTGCTGATGCAAGGGACACGGATTCGTGCCCCAGTCCGGGAAGATCCCACATGCCGCAGAGCGGCTGGGCCCGTGAGCCATGGCCGCTGAGCCTGTGCGTCCGGAGCCTGTGCTCCGCAACAGGAGAGGCCACAGCAGTGAGAGGCCCGCGTACCGCAAAAAAAAAAAAAAATTATTCTTTTGAATGATTTCACATCCTACTATTGCATTAATAATGATAAATAATCATGATTTATTTAGCGTATTGGTGACATTTAATTATGCTTTTGTTTGCTAGATCTCCTAATTGTGTTTCAGTGAAAGCTCAGATGAGATTAGAAAGCTGAAAGCTACTTTAAAAATGCACGTTTACTGACCTCCCCCCAATTTATCTCTTGCGGCTGGATGCCTTCTGCCCTTAGCCAGTGACTGATGCAGAGTGGGTGCCCAGAAATGTCTTTCAGGTTAAATATCAAAACCTCTGCAGGTCAGCAAGTTAATAGCTTTTATTCGTTGTTTCTGTTCCTGGAGATGAGGCATTAGAGAGTGGGGGTGGGGTGTTTTATAGTAAACATTGAAAGAATATGTGGAGTGAATGATTTCTAAGTAGTGGGGTAGGATGGGGTGATAGGAGAAAAAAAAGATTTCAGGTAGTGGTGATTTAGAAGATTGTTTTAATTTTTTTGACCAAAGCTAGGATAAACTAGAAAATCTTTTCCAATGCAGCAGTGAAGAGAAGGAAGATTAACATTAGCCACAGATACATTTTTAAAAACTGGAGAGGAGACATGGTTTACAGAGATGTGTGCAAAATCAAATAACAGTGATTAGAGCTTTATAGATCTAGTCACAGAGGACTTGGAATTTTCGATAATCACATAGATTCTGAGAATGTGCTGACCTCAATATATCAGTCCTGATAAAAAGAAGGTATAGCGGAATGGCAAGTATGGGATATTGAGAAGCACGGACTCAAAAATAAGTGAATAAATAGGCAGCTGAGAAACAGCAAGAGCTGAGAAGATCTGGTCAAAATTCACTATGGTCAGTTCTGTCATCCCAGATAAGCATTTCATTACTACCTTAAGAAAGTATTGCTATGATTAAAAATAGTTCTAAACTTAAAGCAACCATTCATATATCCCACTCCACAGTAAAATTTCAATACTTCTTAGTGCATGACTTTTGTGATCTTTATGAAATCCCAGGTTTAATGAGCCTTTTTAGATACGATTAAAGTGAGGTGATTGAAGTCTGGTACTCAACAGAAAATTCCACTCAACATTCTGATTCTTGAACTGGATACACTAGAAAAGCACTATCCCTTACAAAGTTTGTCTGGACAAACTTCGGCTTTGGCTGTGTCACACATTTTCTCTATAAGTATTGTTCAAAAAGCATGCATTCAGCTCAGTCAATTTTTGTTATCACCAAAATGCTTGTTAGGCTTGAAGTACAAAATTAATTATTTCTGAAGTTGCTAATGAGGCTGTTAAGATGAGATAAGAAACCCCAAACAGTTAGTTAATGAAGCCTTGGGACATGACCATCACTCATCTGGGGATTTGTTCAAATAGCCATCTACAAACATGGTTTTGAATGTCAGAATAGACCCTGATCACAGAAGAAAACCAGGACAAGAGAGTTCAGACTATCCTCTCAGGATTTAGCAAAATCTGTGTTATTAGTTTTTATACAATAAATGCAGGATCTTAACTGTTTAGAACTATCACAATTCTCTTTGAGAGACATGGAACTGATACTCCAAATTACTGTGCTATCAAACAAACAATTTAACAGAATAATTTTTTATTATTATCATTATTAGCTTCATTGAGTTATAATTTACATACAATAAAAGTCACCAATTTCAAGTGTACAATTTGATGAGCTTTGATAAATATATAGAGTCCTGTAATCACCAACAAAACCATGCTATGGAACATAATATTTACACCAGAAATTTCCCTTGTACCCTTTGCAACAATTCCTTTCTCTTAGCCCCTGGGTCTGGTAACCATTAATCTTTCTGACACTATAGTTTTTATTTTCATATAAGTGAAATCATACATTATATTTTCTTTTGAAACTGACTTTTTCATTCAGGATAATGGTTTTGATATTCATCGAGATCATTGTATGTGGCAGTAATTCAACCCTTTTTTTCTGAGTGGGATTCCACTGTATGGATGTACCACCATTTGTTTATCTAGTCACAAGTTGATGGAAATGTGGATTATTTCTAGTTTGGGGTTATAACACATAAAGCTGATACAAACATTCATGGGCAAGTCTTTATGTGGAGATATGTTTTCTTTCTCTTAAGTAAGTACCTAAGAATGGAATTCCTGGGTCACATATTAAGTGTATATCTAATTATATAAAAAACTGCTGAACTGTTCTCTAGTGTAGCTGAACTTTTTAAAAAAAAAGATTTACAATGTTGTGTTAGTTTCAGGTATACAACAAAGTGATTCTGTTTATATTTACATATATATTATATATATATATTCATATATATATATATACTTTTTCAGATTCCTTTCCCTTATAGGTTATTATGAAATATTGATTATATTTTCCTAGCTGAACTATTTTGATATCCAACAATCTCTTGAAAGTACAGTTGCTTTACATCCTAAATACACTTGGTATGGTCAAATTTTAAAATTTTAGTCATTCTAGTGGGTGTGTAGTGGTATCTAATTGTGATATTAATTTTCATTTTCTTAATAATGTTGATAATTTTTTCATGTACTTATTTGACATTTATGTATAGCCTTTGGTGAAGTGTCATTTAAATAGTTTGCCAATTTTTCACTTGGGTTTTTTTTTTTTGTTTTTTTTTTGCGGTACACGGGCCTCCCACCGCTGCGACCTCTCCCGTTGCAGAGCACAGGCTCTGGACGCACAGGCCCAGTGGCCATGGCTCACGGGCCCAGCCGCTCTGCGGCATGTGGGATCCTCCCGGACCGGGGTACGAACCCTTGTTCCCTGCATCGGCAGGAGGACTCTCAACCACTGCGCCACCAGGGAAGCCCTTCACTTGGGTTTTGTGTCCTAATTATTGAGTTGTAAGATCTCTAATATATTCTGAATATGTCTTTTGTCACTATATATTTTGTTAATATTTTCTCCCAGCCTGTGACTTTCATTTCATTTTCTTAAGAGTGTCTTTTGGTGGGACAAATGTTTTTAATCATGATGAAGTTCATTTTTTTTTTCTTTTGTGGTTTGAGATTTTTCTGTCTCATCTAATAAATATTTACATAACTTAAGATCACAAACATTTTTCCCTATGTTTCATTTTAAAAGTTTTATAGCTTTAGCTTTTATATTTAGGTCAGTGATCTATGTAGAGATAATTATTGTATATGTTATGAGTGATCTATGTAGAGATAATTATTGTATATGTTAAGAGGCTTATATATATATGAAATATATTTTATAATATATAAATATATACATATATTTTTTGCACATGGATATACAAATTTTTTGTTAACATTTGTTGAAAAGACAATCCTCTAACTACTGAATTGACTTTGTACTTTGGTTGACATTAAATTGATTATGTATGTGTGGACCCCGTTTTGAATTCTCTATTCTGTTCTACGGGTCTATAAGTCTATCTTTTAGACAGTACCATACTGTCTTGACTGTTGTAACTTTACAATAAGTCTTTATTTTTTTTCAAAAATTATTTTGGCTATTTTAGGTCATTTGAATTTTCACATAATTTTTAGAAACAGTTTATGAATTTCTTCAAAAGAAAGTCTTCTGAAATTTTGATTAGGATTGAGTTGAATCTGTAGATCAATTTGAGGAAAATACACCTTTTAACACTATTGATTTCCAGTCAATAAACAGGGATATCTCTAGATTTATTTAGGTCTTTTTAAACATTCAACAATATTTTCTAGTTTTTGGTTAATAAGTTTTGCATTTTGGGTTAAATTTACTCATAAACATTTTCTATTTTTGATGCTATTCTTAATAGTTTTAATTGTTTGTTGCTAATATATAAAAACACAATTGATTTTTGTATATTGATATTGTAATTTGAGATGTGATTAAATAACTTATTAGATCTAATAGTTTTTCTGTGTATTTCTTAGAGTTTTCTACCTAGATGATTATGTTGTCTATTAATAAAGACAGTTTTATTCAATACATATTTGTCAAATTTCAGTTATATACTTTTCAAAGGTTTAACAAATACATACTTGTTATGTACTGTAATTTATTGTAATTAATGTCAAAAGGAATTTGTCAAATGTTTATGTAACAAACATATACTTGTGATTTATTATAATTTACTCTAATTATGATATGGGTTTTCTTCTTCTTGACATCATAAATTACACTGATTGATTTATGTATGATATATATATGATAGCGAATGTGGTATAATTGTTTGGAGCAAGTTTGGCTATGTGGCAGTCCTTACATCGTAGATTAAACACAGTACTTGAGAAAATGAAACTTAGTAATAGGTGCAGAGATGGGAGGATCTGAGAGAGACAGCACGAAGGGAGAGATTACAAAAAGCAGACAAAAGAACTGAAAAATGTAGCAGCTGGGGCTGCTCAGTGATTGCATTCTATTGTGCATGATTCATGCCCCTGAGTGTAATCACAGAATTTTAGCACAGTCTAATAGCCTACGTTCTAAGACGATGAAATGGAGTCATTAAAAATAAGTTAAGTCTGATCAGTATATCCTGTTCAGCAAGTCATAGAAATGTACAATCCATTTTAAAAAGCTGTCCGTTAAAATAGTTAAAAATATTTTGGCACTTTTTGGAGTAAGCTTTATTTCTCTTGGGAAACTCACTTGGAAGATACACTTCAACATCTCTTTGTTCAGTAACGCTGCTCAAATGAGGAGTTTCGTATATCCCGGAGCAGTCACCACCACGTAAGGGTCACACAGTCGGTACACTGCCAACCTAAGGGGGCGCTCTTCACATAAATGTCAAGTTTAATAGTACTCCCTCTCTGGAATTGTGCGGTATTGCAGTCCTGTTTACAGGGGCTGGGATTTTATGTTTCTGTTTTGTTCCCTGTCAATATCCCCAGTGCTAGGACATAGTGCATGGTACATAGTAGGTACATAATAGAATTTTTAAAAGTTAATTATGGATGAATGCAAACGTAACTACATTTAAACTGTAACATTTAGAAACAGAATATTTGAAGAACTATTTATCAGAAAAACGAATAATTCATTAGATGCCCATTTATTAGATGGCCAAAACATTCAGGACATCCTATTTAAATGAGAGCAGAACCTGTGATTGAAAGGTAACAAGGAGGTGTCTATAAAGGATAGGAAAGAACTGGGAAAGCTTCAACTTCATGAATATCTTGGATGAAAGCTTGGGGGTTTCCTCTAAGTCACCTTTGCCTGCCAGGGTTTGCAGTGTCTTTCCTGGCCAAAAGTGGGGCCCAAGGTGGCTTCCTGCACTCCCAGGATTAGATCATGGTGCATAGCATGGACAAGGTTTACCCTTCTCATTCTCTGCTCTTAAAATCTCAGTCTGTTGTAAACTGATTCTGTGGTGGTGGTGGACTCTGCTTAATTTACTCTGTCAGTTCTAGTTTCCTACCATATATGTAGAGCATTTAGACAGATGATGATACTAATGATGGCAACACATTGAATTTGGAATCTGGAGATGAAAATTCTACATCTGGCTAAACCATCTATGCTAAGATAAATGATATTATATTTGGGGGGAAAAAAAACCTTTGTATTTGCCTGGTATCTTTTATTTATCTACAAGGTTAGTAAAACTTCAGCATTGTTATACTATTATGGATAGCAGTTAAGCAATTTGGAATCCAGTATTTCCATACTTCATGATGAATAAAATGCTAAAAACTCTGTTAGACATATTAAAAGTTAACCATTTTTGCAACTTGAAGTTTATTGATTTTTTTTTTAAGGGCACGTTGGGATACCAGCCAAGCACAAGAGTTCATACATAGTCATTAGATGTGTGCATTGGCTTAAAAGATATGTTGAAGAGAATAGGAGAGCAGATTAAGAAAACATTTTTTATGGCATCTTGGAATTCTTATCTATTATAAAGTCAAAAATAGTTTTGAAAATCCTATAAAGGATATGCTATTTATAGGGCCCATGGTCAGCTTGTCAGATGTAATGGTTTTCTCATATTGGTCATTAATCTTTACTTCAGCAATAATCACAGACCACCATAAATTCTAAATACCCATGGAATTCCATGGTCTGAAATTATTCTGCACTTTAATGCCCAAACATTAAAAATAGACCAAGAATTTGAGAATATGTTTTCTTTTAATCATTTGCAATGTAAAATGCTTATGAATCTCAATCTTGAAGAACTATTTTAATATGATGAAATACTTTGGAACACTTTAAAAAGCCATAACAGGATTGAATTACATCCTTTATATTGGAATCAACAGAGGAACTTTTTAAAAAGCCATATTTAGCTGCGAAGTTTTGCAAGATTATGTTCAAGGTGCAACTTGAAATCACCTTCCAAATGTCTCATTTATGGAATATGACTAGTTCATCCATGAATCACCAGCATGTCATTTGCTTCCGCATTGAAGTTTCATGCAAACTAAGGAAATACCAGAGCCCTCTGTTCTCTTGGGTCTTTTATTATAGGATCCACTCAGTCTGTACTGCCTTTTGATAATGAAAGCCAGCATTAGGAGATAGGCCATGCTTCCAGTGGGGTCAACATCTTAGTAATTGGCCCTAATTACTCTGGAATATTACATCCCAGGTTTAGGCTTCTTTCCATCGTCCATATTTTATTCATCAATCATGGTTTTCTGTCATAACTTGGCAAAAGTCTCTAGAATGCTGTATATTGTTAAAACAATCCTACATTTCCTGAAATAGACATTCTATGTGTCCAAGAGTGAAGAAATCTTCAGAGAAGTTCTTGCTTCTTGACTTAAGTATAAAAAAATACTCAATAATAATCATGTGTTAATTGTCTATGACAAATAATTCCTTAAAATCTTTGGATGAATCAACTACTTTTATTGCATGTGACTGTTCAATAAAATAATGAGGGAAATTTCACATTATCTGACAGAAAGCTGATGATATAATGAAAGTACAGTATTACCTTATATCAAAAGCAGTTTAATTGGGAAATAATAGTATTTTCAACTCAAAACTTATAATAAACAACCAAACTGATTTTTTATAGCCTTCTGGAAATTCTTGATAATTATTATTGATTAATTATTGATCTTTCCCTAGTAAGTCACATTTATTGAAGAAGATAATCGATACATCTGTCTTTGACACAGCAGAACTGTAATCATAGATATCACTCTCGACTAACACTCTTCAGGCCCCAGGGAAATACTTCTCATCATCTCTTTTTCTCTGTCTGAAAAAGAAAGGTGGGTACATCCTATTGCCCTGAATGTTGTAAAGGTTTATGGGTTTTGTCTCTGCTGGCAACAGAGACAGACATGGCTTATGAATTAAGAAGGCATATTTGTTGAGGTTGGAAAATACAGCAGATTTTATGTAAGTGTTTGGTAGCTTGACTTATAGCTTAAACGTTTAGCCTCAATTTGTACTCTCGTCTGCCTCAAGTCCCACCTTCATATATCTGACTCCTCCTCTCTTGCTAATTTCTTCTCTCAGCGCCTGTCTCTCTAAACACTTTATCTAGTCATTTTGAAATACCTGCCATTTCTTAAAACACCTTTATCTCTCACTCACTTTTCACTGGTTGTTCCGTTTCTTGGAACCTCTCTTCTTTCCTTGTCTTCTGGATGAAATTTTTTCATCTTCAAGAATCTATTCAAGTGTTAACACTTCTTTGAAATTTTCTCAAGAAGCCCACACTTCACCATAGATTGATCTAAAATAGCACTTAAAATATGAAATACTAACATTAAGTGCTAATATTAAGTTCTGAAATGTTAAATGCTTATATATATATGAGGCTAATATATTAGGTGTGGTGCCTAGCACAGAGCAAGAACTCAATATGTTTGCTGTTGTTTTTATTAGTTCTTTTTGTTACATTTAATTACCCTCTCCTTACCCTCATCTCACCCACCCCCCATACCAGATTAGCTAACACTATGTATGTTTCCATAGCATTCTGTACTCCAATATTGGCAGTTTTTAACACTCACACACTCAACTAATACTTGTCTTTCTGTGTATGTCTCATTCATTCTTGTAAACCAAGCATCCACTATCAAACTGAATTAACAAATTAGTTTCCAGAGGGAAAAATAGGAGATGAGATTTGTAGAGACATGTGAGGGTCTGGAATATAGAAGTAGACATAAGGACGATGCATAACATTACGGGATTTTAAAAGAAAATTAAAAAGCTACGAGGAATATAAAATAAATATTTACAAAAGTAAAAGAAGGGACATTTGAGGCATTTTCTTAGATGCCCCCAAGAGGTTATTCATCTGAAAATGGTAGAGAATTGTTAGATTAATGAGTTTACTCCCTCATCCTTTCACTCCAGTTCCATTAGAGCTACTCAGCTGCCTTACATCAACTGCCAAGACTTCTTCTTCAAAGTCAGTGTGCCTTGTTTATAGCTTCTTCAAGGAAAAAACTCTCAGTTAAGCCTGAGATAATTCTTTTTATTGTCATCATCTGGCATATAACAGGTGCTTAACAAATAGTGTCAAGTATTGACCTTAAGAACAATAATATAACTGTAAAAATATGCATACACATGACCACTTCTGGAAAAAGAAGTTTGATATAAAAATTGTAATGGAGGTTCAGAAAACTATTCTTACCCTGGTCAGCTCTCATATGGAGTTAGCAATACAGTGGCTTTAGTTGACCGCATATCTTAAGAGCACACCACCTCTTAATAGCATAGAAATACGATCTACTTCCACGACAACATATCAATAAACAAGATAGCCAGTAATCAATGCAATCTAGTTTCTATGGATTGGTATTATTGATGATTATTTTTTTAGCTGAGTCGAAAATTATTTCAGAAACTCTCTGTAGAGCACTAGGTGAGGTAAGCAAATGTAACCGTTTTAACCCTACAATATCTTTTCCACTATCTGTGCTTCTACATTTTCATAAGCTATCCCAGTGAAACTCCACAGAAACATTGCTGCGTAGCTAATACAGCATAACTCATGTATGTGACACAACTAGTCTAAAAAAGGCTAATACATTAAACAGCAGAGGAATTAATTTTTAAGCCATGTTAAAGATGTGGCAGAAAAAAACATCTGGAAAAGAACAGGTTGATTGAAATAGGCCTGCATGGTTTCAGAAACGGAAGATCATATTAAACTAATCTCCAAAAGAACTCTGAGAGTATTACTGCCAAAATAGACAAAGGCAGTTCAAGGATGTAATACATTTGGATTTTCCAGGATCATATGCAAATGCTGGAGCTTGAAGGGTCAGTCTAGCAATGCGTTATCCTTTTATCCTTCCCATTGTTTTCAAAGATGGTGATCTGGCTTGTTTTAGAGATACATAGGAACAGGCAGAAACATCCACATTCATTAGGAAGTATTTATTGTGCTTACTGTGTGCCAGGCCAGTTCTGATATTAGAGAAACTAGTGGTGTATCTTCATCCTTGAGATTCCAGAGCCTGGTCTGAGAGCCAGGCAACTATCTTAACCACACAATAGAAAGAGACACTAACCCAGGCAGATTTTACATGATCTGCTTGAGATGTTTAAGGGAAATCTGAATTTTAAAATTCAAGCTGAGGATAATCCTCATTCCCATCCAAGGGTGATGAAATATACAGGGAGGCATATGGTTTTCTGCAGAAGTACTTTGTAAAAATAGAAAAGAAATGATATAAACAGAATCTTAAAACAAAATATCATTATGTACATTCTTTTAGTTGTTTCTAAAGCAGCTTCGACTCTTTTAAAATAAGCTTAAACCCTATTGAATAGATAAACCATTTAATCAGATTGGTGACTACACTTATCCCTTGAATCTAGCTACATGTTTTATGTTTAATCATGGAATCATAAGCTAGAAAGAATCACGGACAACTCCAGTTCAGAGATTCTTGAAGTGTGTTTTATAATACAAAATAAAAGTTTTTACAGTCAAATAGAATACAGTCAAATAGAAATCAATGGGCTAAATGAAGTTAAATGGGTTTTTCTCCTAAAAGAATTTTCAGTGAATTTACTCTACCAATGTGTATTGTTTTTTCCACTAAAAGATAGCACAGTTTATAGTATTTTCCAAACTACCCTGAACACACACACACCCACACACTGTCCAAGAACACTTCGTGGGAATATGCACTGGAAAACTCTTTGGAAAACATTGCCTTTGCCCAAGTCCCTTAATTTGCAAAGACAGAATTCAGATTCAGTGGGTGAAGTGATTTACACAATCCAAAATCAGTTATAGTGAGCCAAGACTAAGAATCTCACTTTTAGATTTTCATTTAGCCCTCATTCTTTTAAACCACTGTCTTCAATTTGCATACACATATCTCTCAGAGCACTTAAGGATTTTCCTGACATATGTAGGCATAGATAGTTGTAAGAGAATCTAGTTCCATATCTGTTTCTTAAAATTGATTTGTTTTAAGAACAAGTCTGTAGGTTGATCGTAGGGGCAGGTTGCTCTTACCTTTCCTATATCATCTTCAAAGATAGCCCTTTTTTTAATTTGATACATTGGGAAAAATTATTTACTTTTATGGAAAAGCAGTACGTTTTTAAGAAACTTACCTGGCTGTCATTGGCTAACTACAGAATTAGAAATAGGACTATTAAACTAAAATCTTGTTACTTTGGCTTACACAATATTGATCTCATTAATACAATAGTTATCAACACCCACAGAACATCAACATATTTAAATTTTGATTGCATTAGCCACTAATGTGCCATGGATTTTTAATGACCAACGAAGTAACCTGTATAAATCATTATATTTCAAATTCAAAACCCAAAAGATTTTGTATATGTATCCACGACCTTTCTTCCTATTATTTTAGATGAATTCTCTGTGTGCCTCTCTGAGACCAATCCTTCCATACGTGTGTAATAAAGCCCCTCCTCTCTCACCTGCTGTAGATATCGCTTAAGCCTTTCTCTTTCCATCTCCTGCATCTCTATGTTTTCCCATTTGATTGGATGTCTCATCAGCATACATACTATTTTTCTTTCATATTAAAAATAATACCCTCTTGATTCCAGTTAGTCCTCCAGCTCTTTCTTTTTCTATTCCCCTGTATAGAACGAATTGCAAGAGTTATCTATACTCATTGTCTCTATTTCTCTCTTCCAATCCTCTAAAAAACTAGTTTCCTTGTGTCTTTGATCCCTATCACTTCAAAAGCTACTCTTGTCAAGGTCACCCTAGTCTTCCACATTAATAAATCTTATGGTTAATTCTCAGCCCTTGTCTTACTTGAGGGCATTTGATATGGTTGATCACTTCCTTCTCCTTGAAATACTTTCTTCACTGAACTTCCAGAACACCACATTTTCCTGTTATTTATTTATTTATTTTGTATTTCCCTCATTACTCCTTCTCAGGTCCTTTTCTGTGTCCCTGATATTCCCAGTCTTAGATATTAGAGGATACAGGGCTTCCTTGTTTCTCTTCTTAGCTATAAACACTTCTCCCATGACTTCATCTGGCCTCATGGCTTTAAATATGATCCCTATGCTCATGACTTTCAACCTTCTACATTGCCATCTCCATGTTTTTCCCCTTGGTATCCAGACTTATATACTGTGATACCTACTTAATCTCTCCACTTAGGTGGCTAAAAGGCATCTCAGAATTAGAATTTCCAAACACCCCATTTCCATTCTTCCCCTCCAGTTATTTTTCTTGCGTTTAATCGGTTTCCATTAATGATAACTCAGTCTTTCCAGTTCTCATCCTTGACTCTTCTCTTTCCTCACACCTCATGCCCAATGCCAATGAGAAGTCTTTTAAGCTCACACTTCAAAATGTCTCCAAAATATGACTATTTCTTACTACCTCCACTGTTGCTCTGCTGGTTCAAGAAACTGTCATCTCTTGCTTGGACTTTTGCTTTTATCTTTATACTCCAACCCCCGTTTCACTTTGCCATCCCCTATCCAAAATCTGCCAAGGCAGCCAGAGAAGTCCTGTTAAAATGTCTGCTCGAATATTCCAATGGCTATTTTTCTTACTCAGAGAAAAACCTGAAGAGTTTGCAAACAGCCTACAACACCCTACACGATTGGGTTCTTACTCACTCTCCGCTGTCAACCTCCAATTTCTTTAATCTGCTCCAACCAGCCCACAAGCACCTGTGCTGGTCTTTGTACATGCCAGGCTGCTCTCAGTGGAGGATACTTATTCTTGCTGTTCCCTCCGTCTGTAACACTTTTCCTCAGCAACCTCATGGCGCGTTCCCTCACCTCCTTCTTGTCTGTTCAGATTTCTTCTCTTCAGAGAGATCTTCCATGACCGCTGTATTTAAAATTACAACACTCTTCAGAACTTCCTCACGCTCCTAAAGTAATGTACTTAGTGTTATACTTATTATGATTCTCCCCACACTAGAATATAAACTCTGTGAGGACAGGCTTTCTTGTGTGTTTTATTCGCTATGGTATTCCAAATGGGAAAAAAAGGTGTGTTTGGAAAAATACAGTATGTACATACCAGCTTTGGAAAAATGAGGACATTATGAAGTGGGATGGGAATGAAGAAGTGGCTTTATTTTTATTATTTTTAATGTGTTGTTTTTAATAATAAAGGACCCAACTATGGTAAGGATTTATTCCTATAACATATTAATGGTGGGTACAAGGGTTTTAGTTGTATTTTTCCCCTGACATTTTTGAATGTTTAAAATATTTTATAATGTTCAAACAGTTTACTGAGAAAGAAGGAGGGGGCACATCAGAGCTGTAGTTATGAATGGCTGGAGCATGGGTGGGGGAGAGGGAGAGATGGCAGAAGGAGAGAAAAGAAAGACACTGGCCAGGTATACGATAGTAATGGTGGCACTAAGTGTGACTATTTTATGAAGGGATAGTTAGAACAAGCATCATAGCGAAGTGCTCCTCAACATTAACCTGCATGGGAATCACAGGGAGATTTGTTTTAATATGCAAATTCCAGTTCAGTTGGTCTGGGGGGAGCTGTGGTTCTGACCTTGTAAGACTCCCCCAGGTGATGCCCAACACTGGTCCTAGAGCACTGGTAACAAGGTGCTCTAGTGTGGGATCTCTAACTTGGCTGCACACTGGAATCTCCTGGAGAGTTGTAGAAAATACTGATGTCTGGGTCCAACCCCTAAGATTCTGATTTAATTGGCATCGGTTGTGGGCTGGCCACCCCCCGAGAAGTGATTTTAAAGTGCAGCAGACTTTGAGAGCTACTCTAAGGGGCCTAGGTCAGGTGCCTTCCTGCTACATTGCCTCCTATGAGACTCCTTCTAGATGCCTGCTTCCTGCTCTCTCCTGGGGGGTTTTGGGGCAGAGGTCACTAGACTGTACCAATTGATGCTGCTGCCCAGGCAAGGCCATGTGCCAGAGATTAGAACACAAATGCAGGCCTAGGCTAGACACCTGATGGGTGTGCATTTTCCTGAAGGCCTGACTAGTCAATTACTTCAAGAACCTAAATCAGGTTTATATACAATGCAACTGTAGGGAAAACATATGCCTACTTCAGAGAAGAAAGCTATCAGAGATGCTGCTGACTTGCCAGAACTGTTGCCAGGCTATCAAATCAATTATTTAATCATTTCATTTATTTATTATTTTCCAAATGTATTGACGATTGGAAATGTGCAAAGCACGTAATTTAATGATGGGGAAGGCAGACTTCTCCCAGGCCTGGTAGGGCTTACAGGCTATTAGTTATGAAGGACAGTAAACAACTTATTACCCAATTGTGAACTTATTGATAAGGTGGTAACTGTTCTATGCACATTCTGGGTACCAAAAGCATGAGCAGTAGGGGATGAGGGAACTGCTTGTCTGAAAAAATGGTAGGTAAGCTGAGGCCTGAAGGGTGAGTGGTCATCAGTTAGGAGAACTGGATAGGAGGCGGGGGGAAGTAGCTGCTGAATACTAAGCGTTACTCTATTTCTCAGGAGACTTTTCAGCTGCTTAAACAATTTCCTTTCTCTTTCTTCCTCAAGTGTTTTTTTTTTTTTCCACATTACTTCTTGTTTAATTTTTATTTCTTATCAGAGTAAATTTGATTACAATGTTTTGTTTGTCCTAGGTGTACAGAATCTGGTTCATTAGATACATGTACATATATTTAATCAGGTTTAGGTTCTTTTCCATGTTGGTCATTACAGAGTGTTGAGTAGACCTCTCTTGGCAACCAGTAGGTCCTTCTTGATTATATATTTTATATGTATTATTAAATGTATGTAAACCTCCCCATCCTAATTTTTCCATTCCTTTCACCTTTTTCTAAGTCTGTATGGGTCTTTCTCTGTGGAAATATGTTCATGGGTATCAATTTTTAGGTAACACCAGTAAATGATATCATCAGATATTTATCTTTCTCTTTCTGAATTACTTTACGTAGTATGATTATCTCTAGGCTCATTTGTGGTGCTGCAAAAGACATTGTTTCATCTTTTCCATGGCT
Organism: Aethalodelphis obliquidens; assembly: GCF_003676395.1. Taxonomy (NCBI): domain Eukaryota; kingdom Metazoa; phylum Chordata; class Mammalia; order Artiodactyla; family Delphinidae; genus Aethalodelphis; species Aethalodelphis obliquidens. Next base: position 20,445,944 of record NW_020837969.1, on the reverse strand, counting down.
AATATTCCATTGTGTACATGTACCACTTCTTTGTCCATTCATCTGTAGATGGACATTTTGGTAACATCCATGTCGGGCTATTGTAAATATTACTGCAGTGCTCATTTGGGTGCCTGTGTCTTTCTGAATTCTGGTCTTCTTGGGTTATAGGCCAACTAGTGGTTCGACGGGTGAATATGGTACCTCAACTGTTACATTTTAAAGGCACCTTCAGTCTGTTCTGATTAGTGGCTCTTACCAGTTTACATCGAAGCAAAAGCATAGGAGGGTACCCATTCTCGGACACCCATTCAGCATTTATTCTTTGCAGGTATTTTGTTCTGATGGCCATTCAGACTAGTGTGAGGTGATACATTTTTGTAGTTTAAATTTGCATGTCTCTAATAATTCTTGATATTGAATATTTTTTCATGTCCTTTTTATTTTATCTATTTTTTATTTTCATTATTTTAAACATCTTTATTGGAGTATAATTCCTTTACAATGGTGTGTTAGTTTCTGCTTTATAACAAGATGAATCAGTTATACATATACATATATCCACATATCTCTTCCCTCTTGTGTCTCCCTCCTTCCCACCCTCCCTATCCAACCCCTCTAGGTGGTCACAAAGCACCAAGCTGATCTCCCTGTGCTATGCAGCTGCTTCCCACTAGCTATCTATTTTACATTTGGTAGTGTATATATGTCCATGCCACTCTTTCACTTTGTTCCAGCTTACCCTTCCCCCTCCACGTATCCTCAAGTCTATTCTCTAGTAGCTCTGCATCTTTATTTCCCGCCTTGCCCCAAGGTTCTTCATGAACATTTTGTTTGTTTTTTAGATTCCATATATATATGTTAGCATACGGTATTTGTTTTTCTCTTTCTGACTTACTTCACTCTGTATGAGAGACTCTAGATCCATCCACCTCACTTCAAATGACTCAATTTTGTATCCTTTTATGGCTGAGTAATATTCCATTGTATATATGTGCCACATCTTCTTTATCCATTCATCTGTTGATGGACACTCTGGGTTGCTTCCATGTCCTGCCTATTGTAAATAGAGCTGAAATGAACATTGTGGTACATGACTCTTTATGAAGTATGGTTTTCTCAGGGTATATGCCCAGTAGTGGGATTGCTGGGTCGTATGGTAGTTCTATTTGTAGTTTTTTAAGGAACCTCCATACTGTTCTCCATAGTGGCTGTATCAATTTATATTCCCACCAACAGTGCAAGAGGGTTCCCTTTTCTCCACACCCTCTCCAGCATTATTGTTTGTAGATTTTTTGATGATGGCCATTCTGACCGGTGTGAGATAATATCTCATTGTAGTTTTGATTTGTATTTCTCTAATGATTAATGATGTTGAGATTCTTTCATGTGTTTGTTGGCAATCTGTATATCTTCTCTGGAGAAATGTCTATTTGGGTCTTCAGCCCATTTTTGGATTGGGTTATTTGTTTTTTTGATATTGAGCTGCATGAGCTGCTTATAAATTTTGGAGATTAATCCTTTGTCAGTTGATTCATTTGCAAATATTTCCTCCCATTCTGAGAGGTGTCTTTTCGTCTTGTTTATGATTTCCTTTGCTGTGCAAAACCTTTTAAGTTTCATTAGGTCCCATTTGTTTATATTTCCATTTCTCTATAAGGTGGGTCAAAAAGGATCTTGCTGTGATTTATGTCATAGAGTGTTCTGCCTATGTTTTCCTCTAAGAGTTTGATAGTGTCTCGCCTTACATTTAGGTCTTTAATCCATTTTGAGTTTATTTTTGTGTATGGTGTTAGGGAGTGTTCTAATTTCATTCTTTTACATGTAGCTGTCTAGTTTTCCCAGCACCACTTATTGAAGAAGCTGTCTTTTCTCCATTGTATATTCTTGCCTCCTTTATCAAAGATAAGGTGACCATATGTATGTGGGTTTATCTCTGGGCTTTCTATCCTCTTCCATTGATCTATATTTCTGTTTCAGTGCCAGTACCATACTATATTGATTACTGTAGCTTTGTAGTATAGTCTGAAGTCTCGGAGCCTGATTCCTCCAGCTCCGTTTTTCCTTCTCAAGATTGTTTTGGTTATTCGGGGTCTTTTGTGTTTCCACACAAATCGTGAAATTTTTTGTTCTAGTTCTGTGAAAAAGGCCATTGGTAGTTTGATAGGGATTGCATTGAATCTGTAGATGGCTTTGGGTAGTATAGTCATTTTGACAATGTTGATTCTTCAAATCCAAGAACATGGTATATCTCTCCATCTGTTTGTATCATCTTTAATTTCTTTCATCAGTGTCTTATAATTTTCTGCATACAGGTCTTTTGTCTCCTTAGGTAGGTTTATTCCTAGATATTTTATTCTTTTTGTTGCAATGATAAATGGGAGTGTTTTCTTAATTTCACTTTTAGATTTTTCATCATTAGTGTATAGGAATGCAAGAGATTTCTGTGCATTAATTTGTATCCTGCTACTTTACCAAATTCATTGATTAGCTCTAGTAGTTTTCTGGTAGCATCTTTAGGATTCTCTGTGTATAGTATCATGTCACCTGCAAACAGTGACAGTTTTACTTCATCTTTTCTGATTTGGGTTGCTTTTATTTCTTTTTCTTCTCTGATTGCTGTGGCTAAAACTTCCAAAACTATGTTGAGTAATAGTGCTGAGAGTGGGCAACCTTGTCTTGTTCCTGATCTTAGTGGAAATGGTTTCAGTTTTTCACCATTGAGAACGATGTTGGCTGTGGGTTTGTCATATATGGCCTTTATTATGTTGAGGAAAGTTCCCTCTATGCCTACTTTCTGGAGAGTTTTTATCATAAATGGGTGTTGAATTTTGTTGAAAGCTTTTTCTGCATCTATTGAGATGATCATTTGGTTTTTCTCCTTCAATCTGTTAATATTGTTTCTCACTTGATTGATTTGCATATATTGAAGAATCCTTGCATCCCTGGGATAAGCCCCACTAATGGTTTATCAATTTTGTTTATCTTCTCAAAGAACCAGCCTTTAGTTTTATTGATCTTTGCCATCATTTCCTTCATTTCTTTTTCATTTATTTCTGATCTGATCTTTATGATTTCTTTCCTTCTGCTAACTTTGGGTTTTTTTGTTCCTCTTTCTCTAATTACTTTAGGTGTAATGTTAGGTTGTTTATTTGAGATGTTCTTGTTTCTTAAGGTAGGATTGTATTGCTATAAACTTCCCTCTTATAACTGCTTTTACTGCATCCCATAGGTTATGGGTTGTAGTGTTTTCATTATCATTTGTTTCTAGGTATTTTTTTATTTCCTCTTTGATTTCTCCAGTGACTTCTTGGTTATTACGTAGTGTATTGTTTAGCCTCCATGTGTTTGTATTTTTTACAGATTTTTCCTGTAATTGATATCTAGTCTCATAGCGTTGTGGTCGGAAAAGATACTTGACACGATTTCAATTTTCTTAAATTTACCAAGGCTTGATTTGTGACTCAAGGTATGATCTATCCTGGAGAATGTTCCATGAGCAGTTGAGAAAAAAGTGTATTCTGTTGTTTTTGGTTGGAATGTCCTATAAATATCAAGTAAGTCCATCTTGTTTACTGTACCATTTAAAACTTGTGTTTCCTTATTTATTTTCATTTTGGATGATCTGTCCATTGGTGAAAATGGGGTGTTAAGGTCCCCTACTATGATTGTTTTATTGTCAATTTCCCCTTCTATGACTGTTAGCATTTGACTTATGCATTGAGGTGCTCCTATCTTAGGTGCATAAATATTTACAATTGTTATATCTTCTTCTTGGATTGATCCCTTAATCACTATGTAGTGTCCTTGTCTCTTGTAATACTCTTTGTTTTAAAGTCTATTTTGTCTGATATGAGAATTGCTACTCCAGCTTTCTTCTGATTTCCATTTGCATGGAATATCTTTTTCCATCCCCTCACTTTCAGTCTGTATGTGTCCCTAGGTCTGAAGTGGGTCTCCTGTAGACAGCATATATACAGGTTTGTTTTTGTATCCATTCAGCCAGTCTATGTCTTTTGGTTGAAGCATTTAATCCTTTTACATTTAAGGTAATTATTATTATTATTATTTTTTGCAGTATGCGGGCCTCTCACCGCTGTGGCCCCTCCTGCTGCAGAGCACAGGCTCTGGATGCGCAGGCCCAGTGGCCATGGCCCACGGGCCCAGCCACCCCCGTGGCACGTGGGACCCTCCCGGACCGGGGCATGAACCCACGTCCCCTGAACCGGCAGGCGGACCCCCAACCACTTCGCCACCAGGGAAGCCCTAAGGTAATTATTGATATGTATGTTCCTATTACCATTTTCTTAATTGTTTGGGGTTTGTTATTGTAGGTCTTTTCCTTCTCTTGTGTTTCCTGCCTAGAGAAGTTCCTTTAGCATTTGTTGTAAAGCTGGTTTGGTGGTGCTGAATTCTCTTAGCTTTTGCTTGTCTGTAAAGGTTTTAATTTCTCCATCAAATCTGAATGAGATCCTTGCTGGGTAGAGTAATCTTGGATGTAGGTTTTTCCCCTTCATCACTTTAAATATGTCCTGCCACTCCCTTCTGGCTTGCAGAGTTTCTGCTGAAAGATCAGCTGTTAACCTTATGGGGATTCCCTTGTGTGTTATTTGTTGCTTTTCCCTTGCTGCTTTTAATATTTTTTCTTTGTATTTAATTTTTGATAATTTGATTAATATGTGTTGGTGTGTTTCTCCTTGGTTTATCTTGTATGGGACTCTCTGTGCTTCCTGGACTTGATTAACTATTTCCTTTCCCATATTAGGGAAGTTTTTAACTATAATCTCTTCAAATATTTTCTCAGTCCCTTTCTTTTTCTCTTCTTCTTCTGGGACCCCTATAATTCAAATGTTGGTGTGTTTAACTTTGTCCCAGAGGTCTCTGAGACTGTCCTCAATTCTTTTCATTCTTTTTTCTTTATTCTGCCCTGCAGTAGTTATTTCCACTATTTTATCTTCCAGGTCACTTATCCGTTCTTCTGCCTCAGTTATTCTGCTATTGATCCCTTCTAGAGAATTTTTAATTTCATTTATTGTGTTGTTCATCTCTGTTTGTTTGCTCTTTAATTCTTCTAGGTCCTTGTTAAACATTTCTTGTATTTTCTCCATTCTTTTTCCAAGGTTTTGGATCATCTTTACTATCATTATTCTGAATTCTTTTTCAGGTAGACTGCCTATTTCCTCTTCATTTGTTAGGTCTGGTGGGTTTTTGCCTTGCTCCTTCATCTGCTGTGTGTTTCTCTATCTTCTCATTTTGCTTAGCTTACTGTGTTTGGGGTCTCCTTTTCGCAGTCTGCAGGTTCATAGTTCCCGTTGTTTTTGGCATCTGCCCCCAGTGGCTAAGGTTGGTTCAGTGGGTTCTGTAGCCTTCCTGGTTGAGGGGACTGGAGTAGTGCCTGTGTTCTGGTGGATGAAGCTGGATCTTGTCTTTCTGGTGGGCAGGTCCACGTCTGGTGATGTGTTTTGGGGTGTCTGTGGCCTTATTATGATTTTCGGCAGCCTCTCTGCTAGTGGGTGGGGTTGTGTTCCTGTCTTGCTAGTTGTTTGGCATAGGGTGTCCAGCACTGTAGCTTGCTGGTCGTTGAGTGAAGCTGGGTGCTGGCGTTGAGATGGAGATCTCTGGGAGATTTTCGCAATTTGGTATTATGTGGAGCTGGGAGTTCTCTTGTGGACCAGTGTCCTGAACTTGGCTCTCCCACCTCTGAGGCACAGCCCTGACACCTCGCTGGAGCACCAAGAGCCTGTCATCCACATGGCTCAGATAAAAGGGAGAAAAAGAAAGAAAGAAAGAAAGAAGAAGATAAAATAAAATAAAGTTATTAAAATAAAAAATAATTATTCAAAAAAAATTTTATGTAATTAAAAAAAGAAAGAAAGAAAGAAAGAAGAGAGCAACCAAACCAAAAAATAAATCCAGCAATGATAAGAAGCACTAAAAACTATCCTAAAAGAAACCCCAAACAAACAGAAAAAACAAAACAAACAAAAAAACCTGGACAGACAGAACCCTAGGACAAATGGTAAAAGCAAAGCTATACAGACAAAATCACACACAGAAGCATACACATACACACTCACAAAAAGAGAAAAGGGGAAAAAATATATATATATCATTGCTTCCAAAATCCACCTTCTCAATTTGGGATGATTTGTTGTCTATTCAGGTATTCCACAGATGCAGGGTACATTAAGTTGACTGTGGAGATTTAATCTGCTGATCCTGAGGCTGCTGGGAGAGATTTTCCTTTCTCTTCTTTGTTTGCACAGCTCCTGGAGTTCGAATTTGGATTTGGACCCGCCTCTGCATGTAGGTTGCCTGAGGGCGTCTGTTCTTCGCTCAGACAGGATGGGGTTAAAGGAGCAGCTGCTTCGGGGGCTCTGGCTCACTCAGGCCGGGGGGAGGGAGGGGTACGGATGCGGAGCTAGCCTGCGGCGGCAGAGGCCAGCATGACGTTGCACCAGCCTGAGGTGCACTGTGCCTTCTCCCGGGGAAGTTGTCCCTGGATCACGGGACTCTGGCAGTGGCGGGCTGCACAGGCTCCCAGGAGGGGAGGTGTGGAGAGTGACCTGTGCTCGCACACAGGCTTCTTGCTGGCGGCAGCAGCAGCCTTAGCGTCCCATGCCCGTCTCTGGGGTCCATGCTGATAGCTGCGGCTCGCGCCCGTCTCTGGAGCTCCTTTAAGCAGTGCTCTTAATCCTTTCTCCTCGCGCACCAGGAAACAAAGAGGGAAGAAAAAGTCTCTTGCCTCTTCGGCAGGTCCAGACTTTGTCCCGGACTCGCTCCCGGCTAGCTGTGGCGCACTAGCCCCTTCAGGCTGTGTTCACGCCGCCAACCCCAGTCCTCTGCCTGGGATCCGACCGAAGCCCAATCCTCAGCTCCCAGCCCCGCCCACCCCAGCGGGTGAGCAGACAAGCCTCTCGGGCTGGTGAGTGCCGGTCGGCACAGATCCTCTGTGCGGGAATCTCCCCGCTTTGCCCTCCGCACCCCTGTTGCTGCGCTGTCCTCTGTGGCTCCTAAACTTCCCCCCTCCACCACCCTCAGTCTCCGCCTGCGAAGGGGCTTCCTAGTGTGTGGAAACCTTTCCTCCTTCACAGCTCTCTCCCACTGGTGCAGTCCCGTCCCTCTTCTTTCGTCTCTGTTTTTTCTTTTTTCTTTTGCCCTACCCAGGTACGTGGGGAGTTTCTTGCCTTTGGGGAGGTCTGAGGTTTTCTGCCAGCGTTCAGTAGGTGTTCTTTAGGAATTGTTCCACATGTGGATGTATTTCTGATGTATTTGTGGGGAGGAAGGTGATCTCCACGTCTTACTCTTCCGCCATCTGGAAGCTCCTCCTCCCTCAAGTGTTTTTACAGAAAGCCTTTAGTAATAGTATTATCCCGAATGCTTCACTGTTTTTTTTGTTTTGTTTTGTTTTTGTTTTGCAATCTGAAAAAGCCAATCCGTGTTCGAGGAAGTAACTTGAAACCAGTGGTTTCAGACAAGACAAAATGACAAGAAACAGTAAGAAACATGAAAGGGAGGGACAGAGTCTGAGCTGTGCCTCATTGTGGTTGCAGTGAGGATAATTGTTTAGAAAGGAGTTGGAGTGGAAGGAAGGAAGAAATGAAGTGAAGAACGTGAGAAGAGTTGAGAGCTTGTGAATGCAACTTGAAGATAGGTGCATTAAGTCCAGTGGAAAATGGTGGCATCCTTGGCTAGGGGATTTGAAAAGGCAGAAAAGGGAAGCAGCCAGTTTGCCGAGGTGTTGTCACGGGATTTTGTGACTGATTGGAAGTGTGTGATGGGTAAGAGGAAGCACCCTCGGATGACTCCTAGAATTGAGACTCTTGGGCTCTTTTGTGAGTTTCTAACCTCATAACCACAATTTCTTGTCCATATTCCAATTACTCAATTTTTGTTATTATCTGATTACTTTTAATATCTAATAATTCTAGACTTTCAATGACACAGGTGTCTTCAAATAGTAGTGGTAGGAAAAACTGTAGGAAATGAAATTACGTAGAAATTTTTAAAAATTTGCTGTCCTTTTGTGGGAAATGGATTACTATATAAGTGGAAGTATGTTGCTAGGTATCCTTTTGAATTCCTTTTGCTCTGTGAGTCTTAGAACATGATGTTTCTGAGTCACTGGGCTACAGCAGATCTGACTGTGAGATACAGTTTACGCTGAGGGGTGGAGGGTGGGCATGCCAAATAGATGGAAAAAATACTATCGCTCCTGAGAAGCACCCAATCAAGATGATAATTTGGAACTCAAATACAAATTGCTAAAAATATTGACTAAGTAGCACTATAATCTCATATGGAATTTATCTTTGTTTAATAATTTTGTTCAGATAAACTTGTCAAGTATAAAGTAGATACTTACCCGAGATATCTTTTTCTGTGAGACAGTGACATACTTAGAAAAGGAGACCTACATATAATTTGAAAATGTTGGCAGAACCGTATTTGTGGTTTTAATCTCCTACTCCAAATGATTTCTTCTCCAAAATTGATTTTGATCTCTAACATACTTCTAAGCAATACAAGTATTAGGTGAGGAATGTAAAGGAGGGACATCATCATATTTTGGGAAATTTTATGAGAATTCAATAGTTTTTTTAGGTATACTTCAAAAATATCTTAATGTGTGGTGTGGAGAGCTGATTAAGCAATTATTGGATATACTACGGGTCTGACACAAATGCATTAATGCTATTATTAATATTACAGTCTATGAATATATTCTAATGCTAATACATATGTTCTAACATGAAATCAAAATTTGAAACTAATTCAGATTATAGCTTTATGCACTAACAACATGTTCCTTAATCAAAGACTATACTATTTGATAGAAAACATTTTTACATTTTTTAAGCTAAAAATATGAAATGAAAGGAGGAATACAAAATAAATTCTATTTAGGGATATTCATCTATGTTTAAAGAGTTTAACAAGTTTGGTGCATGCATTTTAGCAGAGGAAAGGACAGAACTTGACCTCTGCTAGTTGAACAAAGGCTGGCATTGTGAGATTTACTTTTCTGGCATTTATATTCTATTGACCTGAAAAGTTTGATAATCTCATTAAAATTGGGAGATTAGAAAATCAGAAAAAATATGAGGATGGTAGCAATGTTAAACTAGTAGGACCCAAGGAGTTCACGTGTTTTAATAACTTTTAAAATTTTTTTCATCGGAGGAAGTAACTTGTAGTTATTTGCCATTCAAAGTATTTTCAAGTGCAAGATAGTGCTTTGGACCATTTTATTGGGTTGGTAAGATACAAATACGAAACTTTATCAGAAAAGTAAAATGCTTATTAAAAATTAGATAACTCATAATGGAAGAGCTAGTATTAGAAGGATCTCAGTCTTCAGGTTCACTATTAAATCTACTCCAGAACTGTAATGATGGTGGTGACCACAATGTCCATGTATTGGATAATAAGCTCTTTTTTTAAAATAATTAATTAATTAATTAATTTTGGGCCGTGTTGGGTCTTTACTGCTGTGCACGGACTTTCTCTAGTTGCGGCGAGCAGGGGCTACTCTTTGTTGCAGTGCCTGGGCTTCTCATTGTGGTGGCTTCTCTTGTTGTGGAGCATGGACTCTAGGCACGTGGGCTTCAGTAGTTGCGGCTCTTGAGCTCAAGAGTGCAGGCCCAGTAGTTGTGGCACATGGGCTTACTTGCTCTGCGGCATGTGGGATCTTCCCGGACCAGGACTCGAACCTGTGTCCCCTGCAATGGCAGGCGGATTCTTAACCACTGCACCACCAGGGAAGTCCCGGGTAATAAGCTCTTGTCCATATTGTCACTTACAGTACTTAACACCACCCCAAGAGACGGCTGCTGCTGTCCCTATCACATTACAAGAAGCAAAAGGAAGGAATTGATGCAACTCCTTCAAATTTTTTTCTTTTTAAAATTTATATGCTCTGAGGAAACTTTCAACATTTCTTGTGTGTATTTAGGTAAACTGAAGCCCACATTTTATAGAGCTCTATGGCAGTCGCTCTTGATTGTTCTTTAGCTCACTTTATCGAAGCTTGCATTGGGACATATCTATGTAATTAACAGTTGAGGAAGGAAGGTGCCTATCAGATAACACCGTATGAGAATAACATGTTAAAATATAACAAGCGGACCACTTTAATACTTCTCAACTACATTTAGGATTAGGCAGTCCAATTAATTTTGATCCATTTGATGCTGTTCTCTTCATTCTGGGTGAATTTTATTCTTATAATGTTACTTGTTATCACTATATTTAACATAGAGGAGGGCCTTGCAGGAGGGTTTTCACTTCTAAGCCTTTGTCTCTGAGTGGTTTCAAAATGATAAATTTGTGGCTTGGGGGGGTGTTATAATAAAAGAGGGGAGAACACAACAAAACAAACAAACAAGACCAACTTCACAAACGGCAGTGTGGTTTAATGACAGCCACACGTATTAATAAAGGGTCTCACAAGTTTGATGCATAAAATTTAGCCACAGAAAAGACAAGAAACAGCTTCTACTAGCCGGAACAAAGGCTGACATTGTACGATTTCAGTGGCATAATATGCGGGCTTCAAATAAGAGTTCTGGTCAGTGGGACATAAAGGAAGTGCTTCATTAGCTATCATAGTGCATACCTCCCAGGCCTGTACCATGGGGCAGCACGCAGCAAGGGCATGGGCGCAAAGAATGAGCTATTCACTTAGGTTTCATAATCTTGCTCTGTTTCAGCCTCCTGGGTTGACAGCTTTCAAGTTAAGCATGGAAGGCTCTAAAGAAACAGTCCTACATTCTTCAGTGATAGAGTTTGTTTTTGGAAAATGCCTATCTAAAATAAGGAGATAAAATAAGTTAAGCCTGTGAGCTCAATTTATGGAATTAGATGTCTTTCCAGAGCACAGTGATATTTTTATGATTACTTTGAAGACTTCAATAAAATACTTCTACAGAAAGATTGGTCTCAGATGAAATTATTTGCAATTTCTGTCATTCAACCCTATGCAATCATATGAATATTCATTGTACAGTGAAAGCTGACTTTGTGAGTAGGAAAATTACAGTAACATGCTTTACAAAGATATTGAGTAGAGGAAAAATAATTCTATGCAGTAATTTTCAGGAAAACCACTGTGAATTTTGATCTTTTTCCCCAGTCATCCAGAGCCACAGACCTCTGTCCCTCAAGGAAAACACAAAACTATTTAACTCAAATTCAAATCAATGGCAAAATTTCTGAATTCATTTCATATATCCTCTGTGCTTTGAAGAGAAATACATTATATTTAGGTTCAAATTTATATTAATTTGCTAGATGCCATGGTCAATCTGTAATAGTATTGCCAGAAGGCTCAGGAACCTAACTGCATAAAATTGCATAAAGATGCTGAGAACAGCTCTGAAGTTAAACTACAATGAAGGGGAAATAAATAAGGCTAGAAAACCTATATAATGTGTTGTTAACATAGAATTTTCAAAACAAAATGGCAAAAGATATCATACAATTCAAATTCACACTTAACATTTTTTCTTGTGAAGAATATCACCATTGATGCCCTTAAATATATTGAAGATATTTATTTCTAAAATAACTGAGTTATTTATGATCTACACTTCTTTGGAATTTTACCAGATACTCAGATGAAGCAGTGGGAAGTCATTGTTTAATGCCTACAAACATTAAAAATCCTGAAATACACCAATCAAAATATCTTTAAAAAACTGCATAAAATTAAAAATTTAAATTTTACTTATTTTCCAATAAGAACAATAATTTCTAACTTAAAATACTAGATGTAAACAATCTACAGGCTGGTCAGTCAAGTTCGTGATTGTGGCAGAACTATAATTTGCACTCATAAAGGCTCCTAAATAAAACAAATATGCTTAATTTACAGAGAAATAAAGTGATACTTACTGTAATGTAGCTCTAGGTACACCTATAAGGCAGTTTGTCTTAAGTCCCTGTACTTAACAATTCTATTTTTCTCACATAGCAAATCACAAGCAGTTTTATACTAAACATCTACCCCAGAGGCAGACTGTCCAATTAGCCCTTGATCTGGTTTTCATATAAATCACCTGTTATAGGTTGAATTATCTCCTCCCCCCAAATTCTTATGTTGAAGTCCTAACCCCCCCAGTACCTCAGAATGAGACTTTGTTTGGAGATAGGGTGTTTACAGAGGTGATCAAGTTAAAATGAGTTCATTAGGGTAGGACACCAATATGGCTGATGTCTTTCTGAAAAGGTGAAATTTGGACACAGAGACATGCACACAGGGAGGATGCTATATGATCATGAAGATGGCCAGCTACTGGTCAAGGAGAGAGGCCTGGAAGATATCCTTCCTTCACAGCTCTCAGCATCATGGGTAGGTTGAGGGGATGACTATCAGTGAGACAGCACAAGGAGATTCTGTATCCTGATTTTGGTGTTGGTTACATGAATGTGGTAAATGTGTTAAAATTCATAGAATTGTACAGCAAAAAAAGAAACAAGCCAATTAAAAAAATAAAATAAATAACCTTAATAAAATAAAAACCTACTCTAAAGCTAAACTAGAAAGCTATAAAATAAAAATGTTGAAATCTGTAGCATTCTAATACACAAATAATAAGCAGTTAGAAAATATAGTAGAAGAAACAACGTATGTTACAATCACTAAAAGAAAATGTATAATATAAAACAAAATAAAATACATAAACTTAAAAAGAAAGGGACAAAACCTAAATGAAGAAAAATACCTAAAAGATGCCAAAATACCCTTGAAGACATGAAAAGATATACCATATTTCTGGATAGGAAGACCCAATTTTAAAAAATCCCCAATGTTTATAAGTTCACTGCATTTCAATAAAATAACCATATGTTCTTTTCTTTTATCCTGGAGCAAGACAAGTTGGTTATAAAGTTCATTTGGAAAAATAAACAAGAACTTCCAAGAAGTTCTTGCAAATGGAGGAGAGGACTCTGGCCTTATGAGAGGTTAAAACATTATAGAGCCCATTAAAACAGTATGGTTTGGTATGTGAATAGAAAAACAGACCAATGTACTAGAGTTGAAAGTCCAGAAAAAAAACCCTAAGTGCATATGGGAATTTATGTTAAACCAGCACCTAAAAACAGTGAGGTAACAAAGAACATTTTAGTAAGTATTGTTGGGCTCACTGGATAGCCATATGGAAAAATATAAAATTAAACTCATTCTTCATACTGTAATAGAGAAGAAACCATAAAAGAATCAGAGTTTTAAAGCAAGGGAATAAAAAGAATCACAAGTACAGTAAGAAAACAAGAGTGAGTTTCTTTATAACATGGGTGTAGGGAAAATTTTTCTAAATGTGACAAAGAATCCAAGAACAATAAGGAAAATGATTTATAAATTTGCTCTATGAAATAAAAAATCAAAGTTTTGCATGGCAAACAGCATAAGCAAATAAAAAGACAAACTGGGAAAATCATGTAGAACTTACGTCACAGAAAAATAAATAATATTTTGATATTAAAGTGCTTTTTAAAAATTGAGAAGAATAAAACAAGAATCTTATGGAAAATGGGTAAAATAAGTGGATAGACAGTACACATAAAAAGAAATGTAGGGGATTCCCTGGTGGCGCAGTGGTTGAGAGTCCGCCTGCCGATGCAGGGGACACGGGTTCGTGCCCCGGTCCGGGAAGATCCCACATGCCGCGGAGCGGCTGGGCCCGTGAGCCATGGCCGCTGAGCCTGCGCGTCCAGAGCCTGTGCTCCACAACGGGAGAGGCCACAACAGTGAGAGGCAAAAAAAAAAAAAAAGAAAAAAAAAAGAAATGTAGATGTCCCTTATACACATGAAATGGTGTTTAATCTTAAAATAAGAGGAATTCAATTTAAAATTACACTGAGATACCATTTCTCTTCCATTAGCAACACAAAAATTTATAAATTTGAGCACATCTCCTGTTGTCTAGGCTCTTGGAAAGAGCTCCTCTCACGCGTTTGCTGGCGGGAATGCAAAATGTACACCCCCTATAGGGAGGAATTTGGAAATACTTGGAAAAGCTACATACACCTTTATCCTTTGATCCAGTAATCTCGCTCCTAGGAATCTTGTTTGAGATACACCTCCAAAAATACGAAGAAAAATTTGATTTCTTATAATCACGAAAAGTCCATCAAAATGTGGGAACAACTGTGGGAAAAAACATTCTCACAATGGAATACCATGTAGTCATAGAGATATGTCTATAGGTTGATATGAAGTGATATCCAGAATATATTTTTAAGAGAAGAAACAAAAAGGATGTGAAGCAACGTGTAGAATATGCTGAACATATAGATATACATATATAATTTTTTTGGTAAGAAAGGGGATTCAGATATACATTGATTTATATTTTCAAAAAGAAACTTGTAAGGATAAATCAAAAACTTTAAAATAATGATGTTCTATAGGGAATATAACTATAAACAGAGAAGAAAGTTCTGCCTGCTCCATTTTTTTCTTTTTAGTTTTTTAACTTGTGTAAGAGACACGAGAACAGTATCTGCCAAATGCAGTGAATGGACCTTGTTTGGATTCTGATTCAAACACTGCAACTCGCAAAACGGATTTTCGAGACAACCAGAAAGATCTGAATACAGAATAATTATTAGGTGATATTAAGGAATTATTATTGTGTTTTAGATGTGGTAATCATAATAATGTGGTTACATTTTTAAAAAGGCCTTACCAGCTAGAGATATAAACTGAGGTATTACGGACAAAATAATATCGTATCTTGTATTTTTAAATACTGCAGGAGGGAGGGGGTAAAAAACTGAGGAGGGGGATAGATATCTCAAAAGCCTTAACGTTAAACATTGTCTTTGCAAAACAATAGCTATTAAAGTAAAACACAGCTCTTCATAAGGCAATTCATCAATTTCAGAAATATAACAAAACTGAAGACACAGGAAAAAAAGAATGTGAAGACTGAGATATTTGTCTGGTATAACATTTTTCAAATATGAAGAACAGCCACTGCACAGTAAATGGAAATTGTTTTTTATCATGAATGATGTAGGATTCCTTACTCCACAAAAATTGTGTCTCACAGTGAGATTTCTGATACATTCAACTTAGACCCTTAGGAGAGGAAATAATTTTTCATTTTGCTTGTTCACAGAACCAAGCACAGTGCTGTGTAGTTTATGTAGAGGGCAGGCTATTTTTAAAGGATCTGTCAAGTTAATTTCCCTTATTCATAAACTAGATTCCCTCTTGGTATTCTGTCCACCACAACGGCTTTGGGAAAGGGTACAGACCAAATGCCACCTTGGCAAGGAGGCCACTGTGATCCCTCAGAGGAGAAGTGCTTGCCTGGCAGGAAGAAGCTGAAAGTTTGCCTTTCTCCCTCCAAGGAAAGAGAAATGAGAGAGAGAGAGAGAGGGAATCCGATAGGAAGACTAATATGTTTTGACCTCCTGTCTCTGGGGTTAAGCTTTATAGCTGCAAAGCATATTTGATTGTTGAGGAAAAGCTGGAAGGAGAGCTTTTGCCCTGCTCCCCATTAAGAACGATGGAGAGAAGAGACAGTGACAGCAGGACAATAAAAATAGTGCCATGGCAGGCTTAGGCCTGATTTGTCTCTTTCCCTCCTATGGCTTTCTGCATCCACCCCGGCAACTTTCAGTCACAATGTGGTTTCTAAAGGACCCCAATGTTCCAGTCAGCCCCTAAGAGATGTCAAGATGCTTGAGATTTCTGGAGGAGGGGCTGGCCACAGGAAGTCGCCTGAATGATGACCAGGTGGCAAGGGTTCTAGGCTATGCTGTGTGTACCAGACCACATTCCCCTTTTCCTCTATCACGTCTCAGCAGGTCTTTGAAAGAAACGTACCTGTGGGTGTCAAGATACAGGCAAGAGAGCCGGGAGAGGGTTTGACAAGTTCCAGTAGCCTAGGATTGTGTCAGGGTCCTGGAAGGAACCAGACTAACTGTGCCTTGGTGGAAAACAGCACACATCCAGGGACCACCTGCACCATGCCGTGGAGACCAACAAAAAGATTTGCACAAAGTTGAGGCCCCCTACACCAACTGCCCCAAAGATAATAAAGAATTCCTTTCTACAAAGCACTGCCTTGGGAAGGAGGAGAGGGAAGGAAGGAATAGCTCTATTAGAGAGTCATATTAAGTCATATGACTGAAGATTTGACAAAATGAGACTGACTCACATGGGAATACCTGGCATATGCTTAATTATCAGGTTAATGGTTTTCCATAGCTACTAAAATGAGTGAGAACTTGTAAAAAAGATAACATGAATAACAGAAAATGAAAATGCAGCATGTTCTTGGCACATGTGGATGCTGATTGGATAATTCTTTTTTATAACTTTTTTTTAGTTTTAGTTAAGTTTAGTTTTAGATAATTTCAGTTTTGCAAAATACTATTCTGAACTTCATAGGTATTTGCTAAATAAAGAAGCGATTATATAACAAAGTTATTGAAACACTGAAATATTTCTATGAATTTTCTGGGACAGCTATAAATGTTTCCTGTTAATTCCTCGATCTTTCTTTTCCTGATAAAAACAAAAAAATGTTTAAAATGACTTACTACTTTTTTTTTTTCCTGCAAAGCTTGATAAAATCTGCTTTCAGTATAGTGAGTAGGAGTGACTTGTATCCATTGGGATAGTAAAAAGATTTTAGATAAGATGGAAAGTTGCAATTCCCTACTCCCTTTTCCCCTTTATATATTCCTGGTTTTTGTTTTGTTTTTTTCTCTCACTTGAAACATCTGAAGTAAACAAATTAGTTTAAGAGAACACACTTGTTCACAATTCTCTTAAGGATTTCTAAATAATATGCAATATATATATGTATATATATATTTTTTGCCAGTACTCCTTAAGGAATGTTCTGAGATTTTCTTTTCACATATATATCACTGACAATTCTCATATACAAGGAAGAGAATAGGAAAATATTATTTATATTTCACATATAGAAGACTGACAACAAGAGTGTGGATTTTAAGTAGTGTCACCTTTAAGCTTTATTCTGTGATAGAGTTGAAACGTAAAGAGAATAGGTTTATACAAAGAGTAAGTTTCTGTGTTTAAAATCAAACTGACTTCTGTCTTCATGAGTCATTTCTGAAAATGATAGTACGGTTGGGCTATTTTACTTCCTTAGATAATACATATATTAGAATGTTGAAGAGTTTACTGGGTCCAGCTGGTTATTACAAAGAAATTGGTTAATTTAGCAAATTTACTTGCTTCTAGGATAAAGTTATTTTTATAAAATCGAGGTATTTATAACAGTATATTTTTAAAAATTTAAAAGACAGATTACTCCAGATATTTAGCATATTACTAGATGTGAATATACTTTAAAGCACAGCTCCCTTGCTCAATGTTCTGGGGAAAATGTGTGCTATAGTGAATTGTGTGTAAATATGAATGTGTAAATATTTCAGGGAATGATGGATACTTTTGAAACAAAAATTAAAAATGAAAATCTTTAACCTTGAACTGGAAATTAATTGGAATTAACCACAAAGTATCTATTACCTCTTTTTAAAGATTAATATTATAGGATAAAATATGATTTGGGTGCAATAAATGAAGTTGGACTCTCTTCAATATGAAGCTGGCTTATATTTGACAGATGCTTTTCGAACATTTCAGACTTTTGACTCTTTGCCAAAGTGAGCACTTTGGGAATAACATTAAATATATCGGGCTAGAGTCGAATAACACCCTCCCAACACCGCTACTACCCCCCCACACACACACACAGAAGGAAATGAGCAAGGAAACCCATTCTCTTGAAATTATCTTAGATATTTACTAAGAGCTAGACTCAGATATTTATTAAGATCTAGAAAAAGTCAACCTTCAGAGTTAACATTTTATAATTTCTGAGAATAGTTAATAAAACTCTACCATATTTTTAAAAAGTCTGTTGTAAAAGGATGTATTATGAGTAGCAGCCTAATTTGGGGGGTTCAGGAAGAGGAAAAGACTGAAGTTCCTTGAGCTTGTAGTACTTATTCCACAAGATCCAGGCGCGGACCTGTGTAAGGTAATACTTCTGTTTCCATAACCATTCAACACATTTACTCAACAGAGATTTATCGAGCACCTTCTATGTATCAGGTACCTGCTGACTGCTGGATAACACTGACAGGATTTCTGCTTTCACCGGGTTTTTAATCTGGGGGCGATGTGGAAGGCATTCTCAAATATGCATAAAACACAGTTGCAAACCCGGAAAGAAAGGCTGTGCTATAAAGTGTTTGGGGGCAGGGATGGGTATGAAGTACTTCCTGAAAAAATGGGATTTGAAAGAGGAGCAGTAATTAACCTTACGAAGAGGGAAGAGGAGTGTTGAAGTGCCATTCAGAGAGCCACTGCCTGAACAAAGACCTGAGGAACTGTGACTGGGAAAACTGCAGAGTGTAACGCTACAGCACAAAAAGCTGTGCAAGATGAGGCTGGAGAAATAATACGTAGGAGCCGTGCCACTCAGGAGTCTTACAGGATGGTTTCAGAATTTCGAATTTTATCCTAAGACGCGGTTTACGATTAGATGATCTCTTGGCTATCTGATTGGCAGATACGTTTTGCTTGTGTTTTTTGGCCAGCCGGATGGTTTTTTGTTTGGGTTTTTTTTTTTTTTTTTTTTGAAGGCGAGGCGTGCACTCTCAGATTAGTCAGAGGCCGCCTTTCCCTGTTGCCCTCACACACATGCACAATTTTTTGACCCCTAGGGAAGGGGAGTTTGCAACTTTTTCTGGAGGATTATTAGATTTTGTACTAAAATAGCACTAAAGAGAAGACTCCGGAGAGCGAACGGAGAGGGCGGCGCCGACAACCCAACAGGAACAATGCGGGCAGAGTCGGTTCTGGGGAGGGCGGGGAAGGGGAGGAGCGAGGCGCTTCAGCGACCTACTGCGCAGGACCGCCCCTGGTTGCCAAGGCAGCGGGAAGGCGTTGCCCGGAAGCGTTTCCTTACGCAACGGTCAGCTCCAAAACCCATCCCCCAGGGGTTCAGGACTGACTAGTTCCTGAGGCAATCTTGACCACCGCAAAGCAGATGAGGAGCAGAGCCTGATGCAATGTGATGGCCATCCGCCTAGAAGCCCGAGGATTCAGAGAAGCAGGGGAAATTGACCCAGACAGACGTCGGGACTATGGCAGACTTTTCTAAGGAGACCTTCGAGTCCTTTACTGATGAGGCACAGAGTTCCAGTTCATTCAGTTCCTCTGGAGGACTGCAGCCCTGGTCCTGTGCCTCTGGGAGTAAATACGAGAGTGGAACGCCGACTCCACGCTTGCAATATGGAGACAACCAATCTGAGTTTTCACACTTCAAAAATAATGAAAAGAAGTTGAGCAGAAAATGGATCAACAACCTCAAGGGCAAGGAAATGAACTCTGGACAGTACCAACCAGACACTAAACTTGAAACAGAAATCACTCAGGCATCCCTTGAAGAATTGAATGCCCTGCAGTCTTTCTGCACCGTTAAGATAAACCTGATCCATCATAGTGCGACCTCTAAAGGGAAAAATAGCAGCGGACATAAAAAGCTGCAGCTTGGATCGGATGCAGAGGCTCCAGAGGTAGATGCCTTAAACTGTACTGTCCCCGATGAGCTTCTGAACAGAATCTATTTTAAAAACATGAGGACAACACCCAACGAGGTGGTAACAGCTAAGCAACACATTTCTTCTCGGTGTCCCAACTGTAACAGGAAAAGAGCAGAACTGGCCCAATCTGCCTTCCTGAAACAGAAGAAGACTTTACTGGAGTCACTTCTACTCCAAGAGAAAATAGATGAAGATCTTCATATGAAAGACTTTCTTACCCTTATTGGAGAAATACATCAGAGCCTTCCCAGGCTTTCCGATGACCCCAGAATAATCTGGGAAAGACTGAAGGAGAAAAGTCAAATTGGTTACTCTGGTTTTGAAAGGTCAGATATAAAGCAGGAGATGTAGCAGAATGGAAATAGTGCTTGTCATCGCCTTTTTGTCCGCCAATTTTCAAACCTCTTACTCTTAACTAAACAAGGGATGGTGTTTATTAATGATAATGTGTAGTGTGTATAAATGTTTTGTTGTGTATTTGAATAATTATCATCATTTCTGTAATAGGAGCAGAGCATTTGGCCTGACCGTTAGCACGACCGTTATCGCGAGACCCTGAGCCAACAGTCAGCTCGCAGTAGTGCTCGCGGCAGAGAGTGTGGTGAGAGGTGAGAGGCGGTTGCAGGGCCTGGGACAGGCTGAGGGCCGGGTCCTGCAGAGCCCCAGAGCCCTCACCGCAGCCGCCCGCTAGCCAGGCCCAGACCTTGAAGCAGCGAAGCAGCAGCGAACCCCTCCCCCATCCCAACGTCTGCAACCTAATGGCGGCGGGCGGTCTTCATGGGTCGCAGTCCGTGGAGGCCTCAGCAACTGGAGTATATGGACACTGCCGTTGAGGTAACAGCTTCAACCTGCTTCAGTCTCTCCATTCAAGTTTCAAAAGTTGGTGCAGCTTAGATCAGTTGTCTCCTCCTAGGAGGTGGCCAGAGGCCAGGGTTAAGTTGCACGGACTTTGCAGGTCATTAGTTCAGGTCCACCTCTGTGGTTGGGCTCTTCTCAAAGAAGGGCAATTGCTGTGAGCTGGGGATTCCCCTGATGGGCATTTGCTACAACACGTATTCCTGTAGATCGTATACAAAGGATTCTCTCCAGGTTAAATGAAAAGCCTGAGGGCCGGCTTGGGTCCGGGCCGGCTGGGTCCTGGCCGCCTGGCTCCCTCATTGATGATGGCTGGGCAGAGTCTGGGGACCTGGCCCTGAGGGCGCTGCCAGCTGAGATCTGCCCCCTCACCCAGGCCTGGGCGCTGGCGGGAGGACTCAGACTGGGTGCTGGATGAAAGCTCCTGGGCAGGGTAACTGGCCCGCGCAGGGACCCCCTCCTGTAAGCCAGGGCCTGGACCTCGGAGGGTGAAAGTTGAGCCTTGGGACCTTGCCCTTTCTTGTCAGAACAGAGAATAACATTTGTTTCGATGGAGGTTTATAAGAACACAGTGACCTGGCCTCAAGAACAAAGGATCTAACACCAAGAAGTTTGTAACAACTAACCATGCCCCTCCCTATAAAAGGGCTATAAAAGGGCTTTGCTGAAAGCTTTCCAGGTGTCCAGGGTTTTTAAGGCACGAGCCACCAGTCTCCTTGCATGGCCCTGCAATAAACCTTTCTCGGCTCCAAACTCCGACGTTTTGGTATTGTTTGGCCGCAGTGTGTGCTGGGCACTCGGACTTGCGTTCGATAGTATTTCTACAGGTACTCTGGAAACTTAAGAGTTTACTGTGCTTCCTTCACAGATTTGAGGACTAAAGACTTTCCACCCAGTATTTTTTCAGATTCTAGAGGGCAACATTTTATAGTTGGAATAGTTACAAAGTTTTTATAACAATGCAGGAGACAGATGCTGGCAATTTGGACTAGGGTTTTGACAGTACAGATAGAAATAGAGATCTAAGAAGTACTTAGGAGGTAATAATTGACATTCTTTGGTGAAGAAATGGATATGGAGGGTTAATAAAAGGTAAATGTTAAGAATGGGCTTCCCTGGTGGCGCAGTGGTTGAGAGTCCGCCTGCCGATGCAGGGGACACGGGTTCGTGCCCTGGTCCAGGAAGATCCCACATGTCTCAGAGCGGCTGGGCCCATGAGCCATGGCCACTGGGCCTGCGTGTCTGGAGCCTGTGCTCCGCAATGGGAGAGGCCACAACAGTGGGAGGCCCGCGTACCTCAAAAAAAAAAAAAAAAAAGAATGTTACTTAGTTTCTGACTTGTGCATTTGGATGAATGATAATTCATTAAGATAGGAGCATGTTTGATTAAGAGGGTGATTATTTGGACATGGTTAGTTTGAGGAATATTTGAGACATTCATACTGAGAGGTTGAGAAACATTTGGTTATTTGTGCTTGCGATCTGTAGAAAAGGTCTTGAGGGGGTGGGGATCATTGGCATATATGTCATAGATGTGGTGAGCTCTTCTAGAAGGAAGGAGAATGACAGGAGAAGAAGGGCTATGACCAACTCCTGA
Source organism: Aethalodelphis obliquidens (assembly GCF_003676395.1). Taxonomy (NCBI): domain Eukaryota; kingdom Metazoa; phylum Chordata; class Mammalia; order Artiodactyla; family Delphinidae; genus Aethalodelphis; species Aethalodelphis obliquidens. Next base: position 20,423,908 of record NW_020837969.1, on the reverse strand, counting down.
GAACTTCTACCCACCAATTAATGGCTGGGTAGAGGAGAATAAGACAGCAAAGGAAGTTGAGAAGAAGTCATCATAGAAGGATAAAGGAAACCAGGAAAGAGTCGTGTCAGAGAGACCAAAGAAAGAGAACATTTCAAGAAGGATGGGTTGTCTAAGCATGCCAATGCAACAGAGTTAACAGATGATTTAGTCATGTGTTGGTTTCTTTGACTTAACAACAGCAACTTCATAAAAGTTGGGCTGACTGACAGTAGATTGAGGAATAAATGTAAGCTAAGGAAATGAGGAATACAGGTATAGACTTCTTGAAGTTTAGCTGTGGAGGGAAAGCAGGAGAGGTAATTTTTCTATATGTCTAACACAAGCTATCACGGTCAAAAATTTGTAAAAATCAGCAAAAAAAATAGCCTTTGTATCAGCAAAAAATAACCTTTGTATCATGTCAATATTACTCTTTGCCTTTAGACCTTCATTTATGTATTAAGATACTCTTTTTTTCCCCATAAAATTTAGTGTATTTTCTCTTAGTCATTCCTAAATAAAATGGGAAATAAAATCATTACCATTTTCACAGTAACTTTTTATTGAAATTCACCTTACATCTTGCTTTATCTTTGCCATCTTAATATATTCACATTTCTCATAATCAAAATGCTGAATAATTTCCCCATTAAGGGTCATAATTCACCCTTTAGTCAATTAAGTCTTCCAGTCCATGCACAAGAGATTTTTAGAATTTGTTTAAGTCTTCTTTAATTTTGAAAGAAATGTTTCATAGTCTTCAGCATACAAAAGTTGTGTGCCTCTTTTATTGAATTTATTCCTAAGTATTTTACTCCATTGTTTGCTATTGTAAGTGAATTTTTTCCAATCCAGTTTCTTTTTGGATGTTCATTGCTAGTGCATAGAAATACAACTGATTTTTGCCTGTTGATTTTGTATCCTGAAACTGCTGCTGAATTCATTGATTTGCACTAACAGTGTTAAAAAATGGATTGTGTAGGATTTTATAGCTAGAAGATTATGTCATTTGTGACCAGAGATAATTTTACTTCTTGCTTTTGATTTGGATACTGTTTTTTTCTTCTTGCCTAATTGCCCTGGCTCTAACTTCCAGTACTATAATGAATAGAAGTGGTGAAGTGGGCATTTTATCTTGTTCCTGATCTTAGGAGAAGAGCTTTCAGACTTTCACCATTGAGTATGTTAGTTGTGGGTTTTCCATAAATGGTCTTTTTCATTTTGAGGAAGTTCCCTTCTATTCTTAGTTTATTGAATGTTCTTATTTCATTAAAGGGTGTTTCATCAGTTGAGATGATCATGTGGTTTGATGTACTCTTTAACCCAGTCTAAAGCCTCACCTTCTTTGGACTCAGCCCATAACCATGAAACACTGACTAATCAGAATTAAAGGCTGTAGTCTATATGCTAAGGCACAAATATAAATTCATATTATAACACTTGTGTCTTAATAGTCTTTTCTTTCTTACTTGATTGTGAGCAACTGGAGGATAGAGTTGATACCATCTTACATGATATCCACGGGGGTTAGCACAATGCCTGGCACAGGACGGTGCTCAACAAGTTTCACGGATGAAAGAAGACGTGCATACAAATAATGACATTTAATATGTCTTTTGCATCAAAAGAAGAAAATAATTTAGCATACACTTTTCTGTCAATGTTTTGCCTTTGTGTAGCTTTTTTCTGTAATTTTTCTCTCTCCGTGGCTTGGATTCCCTTTTTTTTTCATGTATATACATACTTTTTCTCAGTGACAAATTAGTGGAAAACTTTTTGATAAGATAGCTTTCCCTATGCAGCCAATTAATACAGTATTCATTTAGAAGAATTAATATAAAAATATCTTTCTGGAATTCATATTTTCAGGTAGAAAAAACATTTATGGGAATTGTTAATTTTAAAGATAATTCATGACTTTTTGCAATTTTGAAAAGAGGTACAAGTTCTTGATGCTCGAACTTGAGAATAGTGTTTATTGTCTCTGAACAAATCCAAAAGGAATGAATATCCTTTCTCCAGACTCTTTATAGCTGCACCCAAGAGATTCCAGTATAGCTGGAAAGCAAAGTCCATCATATCAGATGCTAAGAAACCATTATTTCCCCAAGCACTAAAAATGTATCTGGCAAAAAAAAAAAAAAAAAAAAATTGTATCTGGCAACCTGGTACAGGATTATACAAATATGCAATTTATATAACTATAATATATAAATTATATAAATACACACCTATTTAGTTTATGGTTTTTATCTCGATTTTTTATCACAAAAATTTCTGCACTAAGAAACAAATCTATGCATTTAACGAGTGTTAGAAAAAGGAAATCCTTGGAACAGAACTAAGTGATGTGTCAGGCTGAGAGAAAGAAAATTCAGTCCTGAGCATCTGAGTCATTCAGATTCCAATCTCAGAACTGTTTAGGAATGTTTGGGACACCCAGCTCTGAATACCTCCAATTTTAAACATGTTAGTTTATTTCATGATGAAGCCTAATATAGTAACTTCGTTTTTTCTGCAGCGACATAGCTAAACAGGCTGCAAAGAAGTAAGAATTGTGGCTCTACATGAGTGTGGGCTCTCCCCCAATTTTTTCTGGAGTTGACAAATGAAAAGTACATACAAAAATAGTTAACTGTGAAACAGAAAAAGAAAAGATAGCTGAATTCTCAGTTGATAATACCCTCTGCAGTAGAGAATTTCAAAATTTTCCAATTTTCAGTAGACTCAAATTACAGTGGAAATTGCAAAATTCTATCAGGGTGACTCAAATAATTCTAAAGCCTAGTTTTGATGAGCCCACTGTTGAGGTATTAACAGAGGTTTAGGAGAAAGTATGTTGTGGTCATTCCACCCAAAATTTGCTTTGGATGTCAAGATTGATGACCCCACACAAAGCCTGAGAAGGTCTATTACTCATGTAATGAGAGCTTCCAGGGGGCACAGGGCAAGCTCCCAAGCTGATCTAAAAATGGCTAGACGGAGAGGAAAGAGGACTGGTTTGCCTTTTATTGTGATTGGGGGGGGGCTGAGGTAAGGATTCCCATCTGTGGGCTGGGCTTACATGGTCTGAACTTCCTGCCAGTACCAGAGGGACACCTGGGCTTTCTTATCAGCTAGTCCAAAGGTGGAGCAGGAGGATGGGCCTTGGAAGTTTCTGACCATCAAACATCAAAAATGGAATCAGACTCTTTATTACAGGTCATCCCTGATGTTTGATGATAAAAAAGTCACATTTCATTTAATTAAATTTTATCTTGCTTGAGTATGCCATAAGGGAGTTCTGTGAGGCTTGTAGCCTGAGACTGACAAGGGTGGGGAAAGTTCCACTGAACACCTTGTTCAAGAGCCCAGCATTGGATAATTTTAGAAGTGAAATGGTCACCCTTAACAACATCTGGAATGCCAAAGTGGATAAAGTGAGGCCTGTATTGTGGCTTTAATATGACACACTGATTTATATTTTGGGTATCTGTGAGGAAAGAGACTTCCACAGTTATTTTCCCCAAGGATGGAAGCCTTGGATAAGTAATTGTTGTGGTTACCATTGGTGGAACCAGGTCACTAGACCATTGGTGGAACCAGGTGGCTAGACCATTGCAATGGCCTGAGAGTCTGTAAACACGCACCAGTGGAGCCACTTACTGGCCAGGGTAAGATGACTGCCTGAGGTTCAGTTAGTTTTGAAGGTGCTTGGATCCCATCCTTTATCAAGGATGTCTGGATTAAGGAATGAAAAGCAGCAGATCTCCAGAAAGCCCCATGATGTGCAGTTTTGATGCTGTCCATAAAGTGAACAAACTCCCATTGCTGTTCACTCATTTAATCCCAAGGGGCTCCCCAAATAGCCAAGGGTTCAAGAGAGGAGTGACCTCTTCTGGCACCTAGTCAACTGGCAAGAGACTGAGGACAGAAGAGGCCACCCTTTCCTGCAGGTGGGCTACACCAGAGGACCCAGACTTAGCTCTATCCTGTAGGTAACACTTCTGCTTAGCAAGGAGACCTTGATGGCTGATCTGAGCTTATAGAAGGCTGCCTCCTTGATCCATGGAAAGGTATGGAGCTGCACAGGCTCAGGGTCTGTGAGAATCTCTGTTTCCAGGGCACTCAGTATGCAGTCCCCAGTTGCCATGCGGCTGAGGAGAGCAGTTTCTCACACCAGAAATCCATGGGCAACATTTTTTGGGGGGAAGATTTATTTATTTATTTATTTAACATCTTTACTGGAGTATAATTGTTTTACAACGATGTATTAGTTTCTCCTGTAAAAGAAAGTGAATCAGCTATACGTATACATACATCCCCATATCTCCTCCCTCTTGCGTCTCCCTCCCACCCTCCCTATCCCACCCCTCTAGGAGGTCACACAGGACTGAGCTGATCTCCCTGTGCTATGTGGCTGCTACCCACTATCTACTTTACATTTGGTAGTGTATATATGTCCATGCCACTCTCTCACTTTGTCCCAGCTTACCCTTCCCCCACCCTGTGTCCTCAAGTCCATTTTCTATGTCTGTGTCTTTATTCCTGTCCTGACCTAGGTTCTTCAGACCATTTTTTTTTAATTCCATATATATGTGTTAGTATATGGTATTCGTTTCTCTCTTTCTGAGTTACCTCACTCTGTATGACAGACTCTAGGTCCATCCACCTCACTACATATAACTCAGTTTCGTTCCTTTTTATGGCTGAGTAATATTCCATTGTATACATGTGCCACATCTTCTTTATCCATTCATCTGTTGATGGACACTTAGGTTGCTCCCATGTCCTGGCTATTGTAAACAGAGCTGCAGTGAACATTGTGGTACATGACTCTTTTTACATTATGGTTTTCTCAGGATATATGCCCAGTGTGGGTCGTATGGTAGTTCTATTTTTAGTTTTTTAAGGAACCTCCATACTGTTCTCCATAGTGTCTGTACACATTTACATTCCCACCAACAGTGCAAGAGGGTGCCTTTTTCTCCACACCCTCTCCAGCATTTATTGTTTGTAGATTTTTTGATGATGGCCATTCTGACTGGTGTGAGGTGATACCTCATTATAGTTTTGATTTGCATTTCTCTAATGATTAGTGATGTTGAGCATCCTTTCATGTGTTTGTTGGCAATCTGTACATCTTCTTTGGAGAAATGTCTATTTAGGTCTTCTGCCCATTTTTGGATTGGGTTGTTTGTTTTTTGATATTGAGCTGCATGAGCTGCTTATAAATTTTGGAGATTAATCCTTTGTCAGTTGCTTCATTTGCAAATATTTTCTCCCATTCTGAGGGGTGTCTTTTCGTCTTGTTTATGGTTTCCTTTGCTGTGCAAAAGCTTTGAAGTTTCATTGGGTCCCATGTGTTTATTTTTGTTTTTATTTCCATTTCTCTAGGAGGTGGGTCAAAAAGGATCTTGCTGTGATTTATGTCATAGAGTGCTCTGCCTGTGTTTTCTTCTAAAAGTTTTATAGTGTCTGGCCTTACATTTAGGTCTTGAATCTATTTTGAGTATACTTTTGTATACAGTGTTAGGGAGTGTTCTAATTTCATTCTTTTACATGTAGCTGTCCAGTTTTCCCAGCACCACTTATTGAAGAGGCTGTCTTTTCTCCATTGTATATTCTTGCCTCCTTTATCAAAGATAAGGTGACCATATGTTTGTGGGTTTATCTCTGGGCTTTCTATCCTCTTCCATTGATCTATATTTCTGGTTTTGTGCCAGTACCATACTGTCTTGATTACTGTAACTTTGTAGTATAGTCTGAAGTCAGGGAGCCTGTTTCCTCCAGCTCCATTTTTCTTTCTCAAGATTGCTTTGGCTATTCAGGGTCTTTTGTGTTTCCATACAACTTGTGAAATTTTTTGTTCTAGTTCTGTGAAAAATGCCATTGGTAGTTTGATGGGGATTGCATTGAATCTGTAGATGGCTTTGGGTAGTATAGTCATTTTCACAATGTTGATTCTTCAAATCCAAGAAAATGGTATATCTCTCCATCTGTTTGTATCATCTTTAATTTCTTTCATCAGTGTTTTATACTTTTCTGCATACAGGTCTTTTGTCTCCTTAGGTAAGTTTATTCCTAGGTATTTTATTCTTTTTGTTGCAGTGTTAAATGGGAGTGTTTCCTTAATTTCTCTTTCAGATTTTTCATCATTAGTGTATAGGAATGCAAGAGATTTCTGTGCATTAATTTTTTTATCCTGCTACTTCACCAAATTCATTGATTAGCTCTAGTGGCTTTCTAGTGGCATCCTTAGGATTCTCTATGTAAGTATCATGTCATCTGCAAACAGTGACAGTTTTACTTCTTCTTTTCCGATTTGGGTTGCTTTTATTTCTTTTTCTTCTCTGATCGCTGTGGCTAGAACTTCCAAAACTATGTTGAATAATAGTGGTGAGAGTGGGCAATCGTGTCTTGTTCCTGATCTTAGTGGAAATGGTTTTAGTTTTTCAACATTAAGAACAATGTTGGCTGTGGGTTTGTCATATATGGCCTTTATTATGTTGAGGTAAGTTCCCTCTAAGCCTACTTTCTGGGTGGTTTTTATTATAAATGGGTGTTGAATTTTGTTGAAAGATTTTTCTGCATCTATTGAGATGATCATATGGTTTTTCTCCTTCAATCTGTTAATATTGTTTCTCACATTGATTGATTTGCATATATTGAAGAATCCTTGCATCCCTGGGTGAAGCCCCACTTGATCATGGTGTATTATCCTTTTAATGTGCTGTTGGATTCGGTTTGCTAGTATTTTGTTGAGGATTTTTGCATCTATGTTCATCAGTGATATTGGCCTGTAGTTTTCTTTTTTGTGGCATCTTTGTCTGGTTTTGGTATCAGGGTGATTGTGGCCTCATAGAATGAGTTTGGGAGTGTTCCTCCCTCTGCTATATTTTGGAATCGTTTGAGAAGGATAGGTGTTAGCTCTTCTCTAAATGTTTGATAGAATTTGCCTGTGAAGCCATCTGGTCCTGGGCTTTTGTTTGTTGGAAGATTTTTAATCACAGTTTACATTTCAGTGCTTGTGATTGGTCTGTTTATATTTTCTATTTCCTCCTGGTTCAGTCTCGGAAGGTTGTTCCTTTCTAATAATTTGTCCGTTTCTTCCAGATTATCCATTTTATTGGCACATAGTTGCTTGTAGTAATCTCTTATGATCCTGTGTATTTCTGCAGTGTCATTTGTTACTTCTCCTTTTTCATTTCTAATTCTGTTAGTTTGAGTCTTCTCCCTTTTTTTCTTGATGAGTGTGGCTAATGGTTTATCAATTTTGTTTATCTTCTCAAACAACCAGCTTTCAGTTTTATTGATCTTTGCTATCGTTTTCTTCATTTCTTTTTCATTTATTTCTGATCTGATCTTTATGATTTCTTTCCTTCTGCCACCTTTAGGGTTTTTTGTTCTTCTTTCTCTAATTGCTTTGGGTGTAAGGTTAGGTTTTTTATTTGACATGTTTCTTGTTTCTTGAGGTAGGATTGTATTGCTATAAACTTCCCTCTTATAACTGCTTTTGCTGCCTCATGTCGGTCATCATGTTTTCATTGTCATTTGTTTCTAGGTAGTTTTTGATTTCCTCTTTGATTTCTTCAGTGATCTCTTGGTTATTTAATAGTGTATTGTTTAGCCTCCATGTGTTTGTATGTTTTACAGATTATTTCCTGTAATTGATATTTAGTCTCATAGCGTTGTGGTCAGAAAATATACTTGATATGATTTCAATTTCGTTAAATTTACCAAGGCTTGATCTGTGACTCAGGGTATGATCTATCCCTGGAGAATGTTCCATGAGCACTTGAGAAGAAAGTGTAATCTGCTGTTTTTGGTTGGAATGTCCTATAAATATCAATTAAGTCCATCTTGTTTAATGTATCATTTAAAGCTTGTGTTTCCTTATTTATTTTCATTTTGGATGATCTGTCCATTGGTGAAATTGGGGTGTTAAAGTCCCCTACTATGATTGTGTTACTGTCCATTTCCCCTTTTATGGCTGTTAGCATTTGCCTTATGTATTGAGGTGCTCCTATGTTGGGTGCATAAATATTTACATTTGTTATATCTCCTTCTTGGATTGATCCGTTGATCATTATGTAGTGTCCATCTTTGTCTCTTGTAATAGTCTTTATTTTAAAGTCTATTTTGTCTGATATGAGAATTGCTACTCCAGTTTTCTTTTGATTTCCATTTGCATGGACTATCTTTTTACCTCCCCTCACTTTCAGTCTGTATGTTTCCCTAGGTCTGAAGTGGGTCTCTTGTAGATAGCATATATACGGGTGTTGCTTTTGTATCCATTCAGCCAGTCTATGTCTTTTGGTGGGAGCATTTAATTCATTTACATGTAAGGTAATTATTGATATGTATGTTCCTATTACCATTTTCCTAATTGTTTTGGGTTTGTTATTGTAAGCCCTTTCCTTCTCTTGTATTTCCTGCCTTGAGAAGTTCCTTTAACATTTGTTGTAGAGCTGGTGTAGTCGTGCTGATTTCTCTTAGCTTTTGCTTGTCTGTAAAGGTCTTAATTTCTCTGTCAAATCTGAATGAGATCCTTGCTGGGTAGAATAATATTGGTTGTAGGTTTTTCCCTTTCATCACTTTAAATATGTCCTGCCACACCCTTCTGGCTGCAGAGTTTCTGCTGAAAGATCAGCTGTTAACCTTATGGGGATTCCCTTGTATGTTAATTGTTGATTTTCCCTTGCTGCTTTTAATATTTTTTCTTTGTATTTAATTTTTGATTGTTTGATTAATATGTGTCTTGGTGTGTTTCTCCTTGGAATTATCCTGTATGGGCCTCTCTGAACTTCCTGGATGTGATTGACTATTTCCTTTCCCATATTAGGGATGTTTTCGACTATAATCTCTTCAAATATTTTCTTAGTCCCTTTTTTTCTCTTCTTCTTCTGGGACCCCTATAATTCGAATGTTGGTGCGTTTTTATGTTGTCCCAGAGGTCTCTGAGACTGTCCTCAATTCTTTTCATTCTTTTTTCTTTATTCTGCTCTGTAGTAGTTATTTCCACTATTTTATCTTCCAGGTCACTTATCCGTTCTCTTGCCTCAGTTATTCTGCTGTTGATTGGTTGTAGAGAATTTTTAATTTCATTTACTGTGTTGTTCATCATTGTTTGTTTGCTCTTTAGTTCTTCTAGGTCCTTGTTAAACATTTGTTGTATTTTCTCCATTCTATTTCCAAGATTTTGGATCATCTTTACTATCATTACTCTGAATTCTTTTTCAGGTAGACTGCCTATTTCCTCTTCATTTGTTTAGTCTGGTGGGTTTTTACCTTGCTCCTTCATCTGCTGTGTGTTTTTCTCTGACTTCTCATTTTGCTTAGCTTACTTTGTTCGGGGTCTCCTTTTCACAGGCTGCAGGTTCGTAGTTCCCGTTGTTTTTTGGTGCCTGCTCCCAGTGGGTAAAGTTGTTTCAGTGGGTTGTGTAGTCTTCCTGGTTGGGGGGACTGATGCCTGTGTTCTGGTGGATGAGGCTGGATCTTGTCTTTCTGGTTGGCAGGTCCACATCTGGTGGCATGTTTTGGGGTGTCTGTGAACTCATTATGATTTTAGGCAGGCTCTCTACTAATGGGTGGGGTTGTGCTCCTGTCTTGCTAGTTGTTTGGCATGGGGTGTCCAGCACTGTAGCTTGCTGGTCGTCGAGTGGAGCTGGGTCTTAGCGTTGAGATGCAGATCTCTGGGAGAGCTCTCACTGATTGATATTACGTGGGGCCAGGAGGTCTCTGGTGGACCAGTGTCCTGAACTCGGCTCTCCCACCTCAGAGGCTCAGGCCTGACACCCAGCCAGAGCACCAAGACCCTGTCAGCCACTTAGCCAAGTACGTGGGGAGTTTCTTGCCTTTTGGGAAGTCTGAGGTCTTCTGCCAGTGTTCAGTAGGTGTTCTGTAGGAGTTGTTCCACGTGTAGATGTAGTTTTGATGTATTTATGGGGAGGAAGGTGATCTCCACGTTTTACTTCTCTGCCATCTTGAAGGCACCCCCTGTGAATGCCACCTTCTCTTCTCTGCCCCTCATGCAAGCTTCTAGAGAGCACCATGCACCCTGTCTCAGCTTCCTCACCTGTCCCTCACTCCTCACCTCTGGCCAGTGGCGAAGTCGGGCGGTGGGTCTTGCGGGCTCCGGCAGACCAGGGGGAAACAGTTTATGTTTTTTCTCTTTCTTTTTCCTTTATGTGATCATATGACACAGGGTTGGAAATGTACCAGTCAGGAACTGCTATGGCTGCCCCTCTCCGACGCCATTCTCAAAGACTCATGTCTTGGTTCCAGTGTGTTCATCAAATAAAATCTGCTGTTATGTCTTGGGAACAACTGTACGCAGTGAGCTTCCTTAAGCAAAATACGATTGTTGCTCACTGCTCTATCAGCCTGAGAGGCTTGTCTGCTTGGGCAACTTATGATCATCATGGGTGGTCCAGAGGTTTCAGGAGGTATGAGAGGAGGTTGCTCTAGCTTCTACCGTGAATGATTCTCTGAGAGCAGAGAAAGGGAACACTAATGGGAGAGACTGTTGTATTACCGTTCGGACATTCTAGAGTCCTTTGTTGTAGGGGAGCCCCAATTCAAGATGGGATAAATTGTGAATAACAGCATAAAAAGGCTTAAGTAAAACTTGTAAATGAGGTATATGTTTGCCTCCAGATCCCTAAAAGTCTTAAAAGATACTGGGCTTGTTTAACATTGTGAGTACAGAGTGTCGACTGCTACTTCTTGACAGTGTTAGAGATGCTGGGGCCCTCAGAGTACCAAATACTTTTCAGGAAGTTCACCAGGGTTGCAGGGCCTTGTCCTAAGTGCAGGGAAATGCCCACCCCCCACTTTTTTTAAGCTCTCCCTCCTCTTCCTCATCTTCTTATGGTTTTTTTTTTCAGTTTTATCTTCCTATCTAAAAAGAGATTTATTGTAATTCATGCAATTTAAAGTACACATGTCAAGTCACCTAGAAAAAAATTTTAATGCATTAAAAAATAAAATAAAAAGTTGTGTGTGTGTGCGAAGGATGTAGAACAAATGGACCAAGTTATAGTCTAATAGGGTCCCTGAGAGAGGAAGTTTTGGAAAAAACATCACATCCACTCTCCCTGGAGAATAACTTCATATCTCATATGAGAGACTATTACTATAGCCTGTGGAAGTAATCACACAGAGCTCTAAGTCAACAGCTTTTCCAAAAGTCAGGAGGTAGCAATGTGTACCCCAGAGAGATTTTCTCTTACAATGAAGTAATGCTGAGGAAAAAAATAAAAGAAACATTTCTGCAGCCACTCTCTTCAAGACAACACCATAAATGTGATAGTTAATATTTTCATTTCACAGTATTGGCCACACTGATAAAGTTTTTAATTATTTAGCAACATATTGATTCTTTAGGGGAACAAGGAAGTAAGGCTGTGAGGGAGAATCTGTTCTATGCCTCTTGCCTAGTTTCTGGTGGTTTGGTGACAATTTTTGATGTTTCTTGGCTTATAGAAACATCACCCCAATCTTTGCCTTCATGCTCACATTGCATTCTCCCTGTGGGCATATCTCTGTCCCAAATCCCATTTTTAGAAAGACACCAGTCATTTTGGATTAGGGCCCACCCCAATTACCTCATTTTAACCTGATCACCTCTTTAAAGACCCTATCTGCAAATAAAGTCACATTCTGAGTAATGTGAGTTAGGACTTCAACATATACATTTTGAGAGGAAAACAACTCAAACTATAACAGAGAGGGCAGTAAAGCAGAAGAATGAAATGACCAGAATTTCATCTTAGTTAACTTAGTCTAGAATCTTAAATAAAGAGAGATGCTCAAGGTAATAATTTTCAACCATGGCTGCACACGAGAATTATCTGAGAAGCTTTCAAAATGTACCAATGCCCAGGCCCTCCTTCTATATATTCTTATTTAAGAGTTGTGGGGTGGAGATCTGGCAGTATTTTCAAAAAGCTTCCTAAGAGAGTATAATATACAGCTGCATTTAGAACTACTGTTTTGGGATGGTAAGGCAGGAAGACCAATTTGGAGGCTGTTTTGTTAATCAAGGAGATATAATAAGACTCTGAAACATGGCATCAGCAGTGGAAAAGAGGAAAAGAGAAAGAGATAGATGTTTTCTAGAAATAGGAAGTAAATCAGCAGGACTTGATGACTCATCGAATTGTGGGGAGAGGGCGCGTTAGGGAAGAGCAAAAGGTGACACTTAAGTTCCCATCAGGTACATGCTGGTATTGTCAGCAGATATTAAACTTAAAAGAAGTTTGTTCTCTTGGGGGAAAGCATAATAATTGAATTGAGTTTTTAACAATTAACTTATTATTTTGAGATCATTGTAGATTGACATACAGTTCTAAGAAATAATACAAAGAGGTCCCATACACCATTTATGCAGTTTCTCTCTATGGTAACATCTTGCAAATCTGTAGCACAATCTCACAACAGGATGCTGGCACTGATACAGTCAAGATACAGAACAGTTCCATCACACAGGGATATACTGAGTTTGAGGTGCCTGTAGATAGTGATCAAGTGAGACTTGTTAAGGTGGCATTCCATTAGAAGTGTGCTTACCTGGTTTTGATCTCTCTAAAAGTACCAGAAATCTGCCAAAACTAAGTGGAAGTAAGATCCACCTACTTCACTACCTCAATATAATAATAAGGAATCAGGAATATTTTAAACTTTGGATTTATGTAATGAATATCTAGCAGTGACTTGGGAGTACAAATGGGTAACCATTTCACCTATAGAACAAGATCTACTTGGGGAAATTCTTTAAACACATGGTTACCCATGCATGCACACCCACAGATGCACCACGTATACACCACAAGCATGTATACACGCAGATGCAACTCTTACTAGAAGACACACAATTTTGTGAGTGACCACTTATATGAACTCCTCATATTCGAAGAGAGTGACGATTCTGTCTTTTAAAGAGTGTGCTTTCATTTTAACTGCAGCCAAAAAAAAAAGAAATTAAAAACAGCTGGAACATATGTCTGTTTTCACCTCCTCCATCTGGAACTTTGTTTTTGGATATCACAGACATTTTCCAAACAAAACCTTGCTGAACAAAATGATAAATGTGGAAGAGACATGTATGATTCTCTTTTTGTTTGAAGAGCTTTATAGAATCGAAAGCGTTGGTGTGCTTTTCAAACATAAAACTAAACCTTTGAACATTGCAAATAGAGTTTTCAATGGGTAATGTGACATTTAATTTATATTTTAAATTGGGCAGTGTTCTCAACTACAATGCTGAGTTTTTAACCAGTAGGTGTATTTATCTGAGAAGTAAAAATGAAGTATTTTATTATATGTTGATATTTGAATAGAACAATTAGAAAACTAAAACAATGTGCTAACCAACCTTTCAAGTTTCTGTCACTTTACTCTCCTATTCATCTTTTTCCTTAAATCTCCCCTCCAAAACTACTGTTGCTAGATCCTTATCATGCCATGCTCCAATTACTATAATAATTCTCTCATTCTTTCTCTGATGGCAGTATGCTTTTATACTAATAGACCCTAAATAATAACTCCAACTTAATCTCTTAAAAACACTTTGGTAACATCACTTCCATGGTGTATAGACTAAAATCCCAGATCCTTGACTTTTATTTTATAGGTCCTACTTCACTTTTCAATAGGTATTAAAGCCTAGGTTTTAAAAGTCTTTGGTTCAAATTCCAGTTCTTCCAATTACAATCACATTTTGCAAAGATTCCATTGTCCTAACCCAACTGATGAGGTTTGAGGGTCTGAAACTAGGTAATGGCAGAGCAAACAGATTAAAAATGGAAAAAAAGATTGGAGATAGTAAAATGGATAAACCTCAGTGATGAATTGATTAAAAGAGAGAATATGGTATCAAGCATGATATTTACCTTAAGCTACAGTGTGGATTACCTGAGAGAGAGAATCCAGGAAAGAGAGGTTTGGCAGAATGAGGAGGAAAATCATTATTTTGAGTTTGGTGTATGACAACTAGGTGAATATATTTACTCCACAGCAGTTAAGAGCCAGGAAGGAGAACAAAGATAAAAATTTTGGAGGCAGTAGAAAATTATAATCACCATGTTCATCCAACATAAGATCATTAAATATAAATTCACCCCACTAAGGAAAAATACAGCCTGGGGGTATAGCATATTTAAAACCCCCAATTTTACCGGGTAATAAAGCAATAACATTAAAGTGTATTCCATAAAAATGACAGAAAGAGTATTAAACAAAAGTTCAAATAAAAATCTTGGTACCATTTACCTTGAACTTCTGGCTCAATCATATAAAATAATTCAGAAATTATGGCTACTTTACTATCTCAGCAGCTGTTTTCACAAAGACTAAAGAGACAGACATAGGATTCATGGTTAAGTGATATTTATTAGACTAGGAGAAGTGTGGGGGCTGGGAAAGGTCATGGCTACTCTTTTGCTCCACATTTAGGGAAACTCTTTTATTCTGTGACCAAGCACATAGTTTTGAGATAAGTGAGAAAGAAGAGGGTCCCCTGGCTAACAAGCTAGATCACCCCAGGGCAGTTGACCAGGTGACAGACGGAGTCATATTGCCCTCACATTCCTATAAGAGAAGATATTTTTCACAGTTCTGGACCATATCCACTCAACATAAAACAGAATCTGATAACAATTATGAGTTGCTAGTGCACAGTGAGAAGTCAGATACCAAAGCCTGTCCTTGCCAAGTTTTTCTTTGTATTTTAACCACATGATCCATATTCCTCATTACACTATCCTTCATCTGTCTAAACAACAGGCTGTTGTTAGTTTATGAAACTTAACTGTTCTTAGCTCAGACATGCTTATGCATGCTTCTTCAAAGTTACAACAAATGGAGATTTTTGCATTTCGTATAATTACAGAAAAAGCTTATGGAAAAACAAAAAAGCAAAACCAAATCTTTGTAAGAATGGGAATCTCTAAAGGAACAACATTTACTGTTACAACAGTCAAGGGCAATGACTCTCCATTCCTCCTGGGAAAATTTTAGCAGACCTTCGCCACAGCTTTGAGATAGGCACTTTGTTGGGTAGACGCCATGTGCTCTCTGAAAGCCACATTCAGGTGCTTATTGACTTCTGTTGAGCTGATTTTGGGCTCTGCAGAAGCTCAGCTATTGGATCATGGAGAATCATTTTTAATTTGCATTTATCTTATTTTAGTGACCTTGAGGATTTTTTTTTCATGTTGATTAGCTACTTGCATGTTTCTTATCTTGTAGATTGCTCTTTGTGTCCTTTCTGCCCAGTTCTATATAAAGTGTTCTATTTTTTTTTTCTCACAGATATAAGGAGAGAGTAGATTCTTGGTGATAAATAAATTTTGACTTGGACAAGTGAGATGGATGGTGGTGAAATACACTAACATGAAGACAACTAAGGGAAGATTAGATTTATGGAATGGGGAGAGAAACCCAGGGTTCTGTCTGCCCTTGTTAAGTTTAGTGAATGTACCCTTTGGATATTATTGTGGGGATTTAAAATCAGCAGTTGGATATAAATAACTGGAGTTGGTGGGTAGAGATCAGATATTGATTCATTGGCATATGGGCTATAAAGGCTTAGAATTGGGTGAGGTCACCTAGGTAGCACCTGTTGATAAAGAAACAGGCCAAGAAGGATGAGGTCTGTGGGCAATCCAACAGTCAGAAACCAAACAGAGCAAGGGGATCAAGCAAGTAGAATGAAAAAGAATAGCTGTATCCAGGCAAAAGGTCTTGTATTTATTGACTTTTGAAATGACTTTAGAAATTTTAAATTCAACTATTCTGCCTCCTCCGCCTATTTTTTCTATTGGGATATTTGTGACTTTTCATTGAACTGTAAAATTTTTTCATACATCAAAGACACAGACTCTGTTGTATATAATACAATGCTTAAATTCCACACACCCCATTTGTCTTTTGTTTCATTTATCTTTTGATATCTCTATTTTTTTGTAGCCAAATCGATTGATTTCTTAATGTACTAGAAAATGCATTGCTTTTTTTTTCTTTAAGTGTTCTTGTCCATCCCAAATCTACTAAACATTGGCAAATGCATCTCTCTCAGTTTTTAAGAAGTCTTAAAAAAAAAAGAAAAGCCTTGTTCTCTATTTCATCTGGAATGCAGTTTGGTAACTGAGCAGACATTTCTTGAAACTATGGTGTGAATCTTGGGTAGTCAATCTTGCTGCTAAGTTTCTTCCCACTGGGAGAATTTCCCTCATTCAGATCCTGAGTCCTACCCCTAAGAAGAGCATTCATAGCAGTGCTCAGCAGAAGACCCTACTGCCTGAGCCAAAAGATTCATTTTGGTACACATTTGTGAGCCTTATTTTATTTTAGTGGCTAAGCAATGATTAATCTCTGTTAACCAGGTTTGGTCATGTTAGCTTCCCAACTATTCTGTTTGAATCTGTTGCTTTGTAATTGATCCCAGAAATCTTATTGAGTCATGCTCTTTAAACAGGGTCACACCCTTACGTCCTCCTCCCTTTTTTTCCCCCAAATATTCCAAGCCTGAGTGCTATTTCTCTTTCATTTCTTTTTAAGGGATTTAGCTTCAGTGTAGGTATAAGGTATTATGGTCTAAGGTAGCACGGCTGTTCACATGTTTTCTGAATTTGCACTGCAATATTCCCCAGCACACCTCACCAAATCTGTGTCCCAGTTGGATGTGATTTTTTCTAAGCGCCGTCATCAATTTTGTTAGCAACAGGCCAAGAGGAGGTGTTTTGGAGAGGGAATCTGGCATCCCTAATTCCAAATGCCTCGATCCCTGAGGGTTTTGCTTTTTTTTTTTTTTTTTTAATCATCACACCAACTTTAGGAGCATTAGAGAATTTAACTGCCTCAATTCAACTAGGAACATGTGGCAGCCATGAGTTCTGTTCATCAGATATTACCAGTTCTCCTTCTGGGTCCATGTAGGATTGCAATTCTTTGCTCCCCTGAAACTAAGTGTGATCACCTGAGCTGCAGTGATCAGTGAGATGTTGAGTGGAGGTGATGCATGTCACTTCCGGATGGAAACTTTAAGTGTTGATTCACTATTCACCGACCTGCCAGTTCTAGAGAGTGGCTGCCCTGTCAGCCTGGATGCCGGACGTGGTCCAGCATGAAAGAGCAACAGCCAGGAGCTTCGACTGAGAAACAGACCTTTGATGTTTTAAGTCTCTTGCTTTATGGGGTCATTATTGTTAGAGTCTAATGGAGCACCTGCTGACTGATACAGAATTGGTACCTTAGAGTGGGTTCCTGTGCAACTAGCCTGACTTGACAACGTTTTTTAAAAGAAGACGTTGATATTAGTCACATCCAGAAATGATACAGTAAAAATTGTGCAATCAGTTGTGCACATTCTTGAGGGAAGGCTGCAGTGTGAGCACAGACCTTCACTCTTGTGGTTGTGCTCATAACGAGTGCCCTGCTGTACACCAGCGTGAAACTGTAATATTGTGACAAAACACAGACCAAGAAATTGAGAGAAAATGTTCACGTAAAGATCTTCTCACCACACGATAATGTTAAAACTTGCATAAAATAAACATTAAATCCAAATATAAGACTTCCTGATTTAAACAAAAAACTTCCTGATCTTCTGAAGTATAGTTCTCGTAATGACTTTGCCTGGGAGAGTGTAAAACCTTTCCGTGTGGCCTACTTAGCTCTGTATTGAGTCTAGAGCAGTTTTCTGTAATTGTTGATTCTATGGAAGTTATTTTGATTTATTTTTTAGGAACAAACTAATTCCCTGCTCTATCGCTACTATCTATACTAACATTGTGCCAAATTTCCCCAAGTTACCTTCGTCTACTTGCCCCCATTCTGAGAGAATTTCACAAATCTATGCTTTTTACATCAGTTCTTCAATTTTCTCTACTCCTTGGTGTCGGCAGCCCTCGTTTTAATTGTGCAGATACCTTTCCTTTTCTCCTACAGCCAATCTCTGTACGTCTCATGTTGTTGTCTTTTCAAAACAAAACAATATTCTGACTACCTTCAAGACATACACTTGCAACGTGGAGATTATTGCAGAAGGTTTGCAAGCAAGTTAAGAGTGGGTTGTTTTTATTTTATTTTAAAATTTCATGCAAAGAATGTTTAAGTCAATTTATTTCCCCTTCCCCTTCAATCAGTCTTATAGACTGTGGAAGCTCCTCTCAGATTTGACAATTGATTGACTCTCAATCTTTGATTTCTATTTTATTGTGAGTTTCTATAGATTTCTGTATAGATGTCTTTATTTGCTGAGAAAAAAAAGAGAGAGAGTCTGAATCACAGGCACCATTTTTCTCTCTAGACATCTAGAGAATCTGACTGGAATGGATAAAGGTCATTTGTGAAATTGTATTCATGATTGTTTTACACAGTCACAAGAAGTAAGATCACTGAGAAAGAAAGGATGGAGATGCTTCCTGTCCCTCTTCCCAAATCAAAGGCACATTTAGTTACTTTCAAATATTTTGGCTAATAAAAATCACAAGCATGTTCCTTTTGAATGAAGGTAGTGTTCTAGATGTCAGGTGACGACTCTCCTGACTGTTCTATGATAAATGTATTCATTTTCATGAACGTATGCTAACTATCAAACCAACATCAGCTAATACGGGATCTTGCAATAATGAAAAGAATAATTAGGTAAAGAGAAATAACATATCTTTCAGTACTCAAAAGTCATTTGTGTGTTTGGAATTTTGTCAAAGAGAATTTCATCAAAATGAAATGAATATCGAATGAATATTAAAATTAATTTTTAATCTTGAAGCCTTCAAAGACATTTTACAATTATCGAAGAAGCAATTAAGGAAAAGAAGTAAGAAGCATACACCAAATTCGTTGAACAGCTATGACTCTGGTTGAGTTAAGGAATCTGGGTGAAAGATACGCTGGTAACTACTAGAGATACATATTTAAACATAAACATACTCTCAAGTAGAGAAAGATTACTAATTGTGAAAATATGTATCATTAACACAGTGCCAAGAGTTGCCTCTGGTTTATTACACTAATATCCTTAAAAAGATCTTTAAATAGAATGGCACATTTTTCCCCCTGTAGACGCACAAATGTTAAATCAACCTAAGTAAAATGGTTTCAGTAAATCTTGTGGGAAATCTGTGGTCATTGCACGTTATGGTATTGGAGTTTTTGTTTCTAAATATGTCACTCAAGAATGATCTAAGAAAAATAAGATATTAAGAAGTCTTCTTTTTATAGAGCAATCCTTACATGTGTATGCATATGTCTTCTAGAAGTATATGTGATGAGCTTAACAGTTCCCTGAATTAAATCATTTTTAGTATGCCTATACCAAGTGGTTCACTTCGATATGTTTTTTGAGATGAAAATGATTGAAGTCATGTGGAGAGAGTTAAAATCATGAATACATTAATTCCAATAGTATCACACCTTATAGTCGGTTACGTGTGGCTTCTTCAGCACAAAACATTAAGAGCCTCTCACATGTGGCTTTTGATTTCATTATTCCTTTGTCCTCTGGAAGTAGCAGGATGGTGAGATTGAAGACAGTTTGAGGACAGAAGGCTGGCCTTTCTGGGACTTGCCTGGCGGTCCAGCGGGTAAGACTCCGCACTCCCGACGCAGGGGCCCGGGTTCCATCCCTGGTTGGGAATCTAAGATCCCATGTGCTGCACAGCGTGGCCAAAAAAAAAAAAAAGAGAGAAAGAAGGGTGGCGTTTTTTGGCAGAGCCCCCAGCCTTGTGGCTCACAACACCCTGAAGGAACAGCCTTCAGCCTCAAGCGTCTCATTTCAGGTTCGGCCACAGAGGCTCTGTGGCAATTTCCCAGCCCTGCTCACACATTTTGATAATCAGATTTCTAGAGGACTTTCTTTAAATGTACTTGATATCTTCGTGGTAAAGCTAACGCTTGAACTGCTTAAGAAGTTCACAGAAGAGCTGCACTGGGGTTTTCAGGGGGCACTTGTGTTTGGAATGAGAGCATGTGAGCTGAGGAAGGAGGCAGAAAGAGAACAGGGGTGCTTGTTGGGATACATGTGGAAGTCTTTCCAGTGAAAGTTTTACTTCCTTTATAAATTTTCCTAGGAACCTTCAGGTTCCTTCCAAAACCCTGGCTTCATGGAACTAAAAATAATCACATGTAACACTTCACACAAACCACAGTTGTGCTAAGAAGCTAAAGCTCAGGAATGCTTTCCTATCAATCACTTGTCATAGCCAATATCTTCTTAACGCAAATCCCGAGAGAGGGAATTATTTTAGAATCATAATTGTTCTATTGTGTTAAATACCGTGCATCCAGCGTAGGGGCGGGGTGCGGATCAGAACAAGGCTTTTACAACTCTGAACTCTAAATGATATAAATACACTCTCTTATTCTTCAAAGTTCAGTTTTTTGAAGGAGAGATTAAAACAGTGGTGCCATTTTGTTCCTCACAAAATGTCCAGAAAGGACAAGGAAAATGTAAATTTTTCATCTGGCTATGCCCACTTGAACTTTCATTGGCCACATATCAAAACTATTACACTTCCACTATTGGAGCCAAAAGTTCTTATCACATTTATTGATATTATTTTAACATTCTGAAGCAGATTATCCACATTTGATTTGGAAAAAAATTCAGATGAAAGATGGATGCATTTCCAGCTTATATCTCAAGATTTTATTATAGCTGACATTGGACAATTTTCAAACTAGAGGAATGACATAAAAAGTGACTGGGCCATCTGCTTTGCTTCTCCCATTTCTTACACCAATTAATCATCCAGTCTTTGTTGAGACTGTTAATTTTGGCGACTTGAATGGGTTTTAATACCATGTTAAAACTAGTAAAAAATTTGCCTGAAACCCCATCCCATTTACTGGGCTATCCTTCTCAGCATATTGATAAATTTAGATATTTTGCTCTTTTTAGTTAAAATAAGAAACTCTTATTTTATATATCTACACTAGGATAAAGATCATAGTGTGTGTGTGTGTGTGTGTGTGTGTGTGAGATGGAGGTTAAAAGCTTGAATGGAATTGCAGTATGCATTGACCAGGCTATAACAAATGATATTATGATATATGAAATGTGTGTGTGTGTGTATATACAAATATATATTTAGTGAAGATATTCTTATTCAAAGTCAACATCTTGCTCTCTTGCAGGTCCCCACTGAAAATACCTTTCATAACTGCATAGAATGACTAAGTTAAAAAAACAAACTTGTAGACGCATTCTGATCTATTTTTAACTTGAATTGCTATATGCAAGATTTGAAATTACATCATATATAGAATAAGAGAGCCACCAGACAGCTAAATTTAGCCACCTTTGTGAGGAATGTAGACTTGAATAAATTATTGGGAGTTAAGGAAATTTATATAGGAAAAAAAAAGAGGTATCACGAGTCTGATTACTAATTTTACTCTGGCACTAGTAATGTTCTGCCCATTGTCTAAATAAACCCCTTTAGGCTTCAATTTTCTCATCTGATAGAGAAGCTTATCTTCTAGCATATTTGAATTGACAGTTCAGATTTCTAAGTATAATTAGAATGATTAAAATGTCAGATAAAAAAGAATTCAGAGAGGTACAACAAGGAAAATAAAATCCTACTAAAATTTCACTATTTTTCCACTCATGTCATTTTTAAAAAATACGTAAGAGTAGTGTTTGGTGCATGCCCCTTTCAGGGGCTGCCCTGCATTGAGCAGGCTGAGGGGAAATGGGACAAGCAAGTCCCTCTTCATCTCTGCTGAGCCCACTCAGAGGGGTTCTGCTTTGGTCACTTTTATTATTTACATACCCAACAAATATTTTCTCTGAAGAAAGAGTTTCTTGGCTAAATAAAATATAGGAGTGAGTGCCAAATGCTTCCGAAGTTCCCTTTTAGAACTAATCTGCTATTTTAGTATTCTCTCTTTTATGAACCTGAAAATATGATAAAATTTCCCCAAAGTAGTTATCTTTCTTTCATTTCAATTTACAAGCAGATATTAACACATTTGCATTTGCATGCACTGGATTTTTCTTTAAATGACTCAATGTAAAATTTGTTACCATTGCATTATTATGTTTGTTACTTTGCTTTAATAATCAGTATTAGATAAGTCAGTTTGCACAATGGCCTTAGAATATGACAAATCAGCCCCAAGTCAGTTCCCTAGTGCAGATTGTTATATCAATGTTGCCTCGTTCCACGAATGAGCTAAAATTTTGAAAAACAATTAGGAAATGTTTTTGCCATTTGGAATGTTACCATTGCAAAACTAATATTTCATTATTTTAAATAGGAAAATAAGAGATTCTTTATAGAATATAAATGTAAAAGTGATCTACGTCTATGGTTATACTCTGAGAAAAATTATCGCCTTTATTGCTTCTGTAACTGGAATATAATTGAAAATAAATCAAATTAAACATTTAACTTAAGTACCAAAAAATAGGGCAAAAGGAAGTAGCAGAAGAAAATTAACACAAATGAACCCCGAAAACGGTGAACTGGAAAACAAACAAGTATACTGATTGAAAAAGTCTGCTTCTATAGAAAGATCAATGATAAAAAATACCCCTCATGTGTGATTAAGACAAAAAGAAAGAAAAGAAAAATACCTGCCATTAGAAATTACAAAGTGGATATATTCACAACAGTAGGGGCGATTAAAGAATTATAAAGATCATTATGTTAATCTCATGTCACTGATTTTGCACATTCAATAAAATGGGTAATGTCGTAGAACAATATAAATAACTAAAAGTGATTGGAACAGAACAAGAAAACTTGTACCAATCAAGATCTATAGGAAAAAATTTGTTAATTATTTATCACTAAAATAGAAACTAGGTTCAGGTGGTTTTTTCTAACATTTTTATATTAGTCAAGATATTTCGGATGACAAAATGATGGAGAGTGTCTTACTTTCTTTTATGATTTTATTACCAAATACTGATAAAGAAGGCAGGAATAAAAGATTAACCAAGAACATAAGTATCTAGGAATATACTACAAAACCTGCAGAATCATTCTGCCAGAAAATTAGAAAACGTTACTAAGAGACACTAACAAATACCTAAATAAATAGACACATATACCAAATACATGGATTAGAAGGCTCGAAATGTCAGTTCTAGACAAATTTATATATAAATTTAATCCAAATAAAAATCTCTCTCTTTTGGTAGAAATTGACAAGGTGCTTGTAAATTGGGAAATGCAAAGTCCTTAATTAGCCGGGACAATTCTGAAGAAAGAAAAAGCATTCTAAAAATCTTATATAATAAGTAAAACATACAGTTGAGAAAGGAAAGCAAATCTCAAACCGAGTAGGTGTGTCAGACATATGAGCATATTGGACAGTCTGATTCAAGTTTAACATCCTCATCTTGTTCACCGTTCTCCACTGAGCCGCCTGAATCAGAGGCACTACCTGGTTTTATTATTTGGAGAAACTGACACAGATGGCAGTATCTCAAGAACTTTAAATGTGAGAAATCAGTAGAAAACATGCTTTTCCCCTCCTAGGAGTTGTGCCAAAGGTTCAGACTATATGGGGCCCCACGTTATATAATTCTCAATTATTTTTTAATGGATTTGTATTTAAGTCAGTGGACTGTGAGGAGACATACCTATGTCTTGGATAATCTTTCGTTTAACTTATAAACTCTCTTAAGGCATGGGTTATACAGAAGTCAATGATTGAAACCTAGTAAGAAGAAATGAATTAAAGAACTCCTAGGGGAAATGAAGGCCTAAAGTAATTAAAATGTCCCAATGAGGCTCAGTAGTCAACGTTCCCATTTGATTCCTGGAAACATCATGGCTATAATCAAGTTAATTTGCAGGGAAGTACTTGTTAGAATAATCAGGCTAACACTATGAAGCTGGTATATGAGATGGCAACTGGGATAACTTGGCTAAGTGTCCAGTGAAGAGCTAGAGTTAATAGGACAAAGAAACAAGAAACTAGAGTAAAGGAAATAGAGGAACGAATTGAATGTGTATTTTCTAAGACATCTGAGACATTTAGTTTTTACTACATATAATTTCAAGTTCTAGAAACTGCATGATGTACAACAGAAAACCCGCCTTGGTGATTCTGCTAGCTAAGTATCCCGGAAGTAAAATTCCTATTTCATTTTGGGTTGTTTTTCCATAAGTATTTTCAACGTGTGCACTATTTTTCAGATTAACTCTGTGTTTTTACGTTTCAAGTTAAAATAATATGACATTGAGCACCAGTGATTACTGACATCACAAAAAGGAAAACAACCACAAGTTAAGTGCCTCTTGATGGAAGGTCACCAGGTCAAATGTAATTTCTGACCAAAAAACAGAACCTGAATCTGAGCAATTCTCTAGACCTAAATACCAGCTTAGAAAAAATATGGAAAGCAGAGAAATCTGTTAAACTACACCATGGTACTACAATCAGCGAGATCTAGACTGGGAAATTCCATAAGACAAAAATTCAGGTTTTTTTCAACAAAGTGCAAGGAAAAGACAAGACGGGAGAATTTGCAGATTAACACCCCTCCCCCCCAATCAATCAATTGTCATGTATGAGCTTTATTTGGGTCCTGATTGTTTTTTATGTTTTTTTTAAAAAAAAGACATTTAGGAGACTACAGGATATTTATATATTATTATGTATTTGGTAATATTAAGGATGTTTATTTTTAAACTGTGATCATGGTATTATAGTGTTTAAAGAAGAAAGCTTATTTTTTTAGAGAAGCCTACTGAAATGTCTGCATATGAAATGACATTCTGTCTAGGAATTACTTCAACATAACATGGGAACTAGGACAGATTGAAGCGACTATGTATGAAATAAGAATGGGCATATGTGTTAATTGTTAATGCTTGGTTCTAGGTACCTAAAAGTTCATTACCCTGCTCTGTTTTTGTATATATTTAAAATTCTTCATAGATTTTTTTTTAAGTTAGCCCCAAATAAAGGCATTTCCAGGCTATTGAACAAAGTAAACTAAACCAAAATAAAATAAACTTTTACAAATTCCTACTATTTCCCCAAATTTTGGCTATAAACTTTCCAATTCTATGAAGGTTTCAAGGGAAGAACTTTGTATTCTCCTCCTTATTTTTAAAATTTGTTTAGATGAAAACACCTGTAGCTAATGTAATTTTTTATCTGTCATCAGACCATTTCTACATGTACTGATAATGTAACTGAATTTTAAGAGATAGGTCATTTTGCTAGGTTGAAGATTTATTTTAAATATCAGAAATTGGGCTTCCCTGGTGGCGCAGTGGTTGAGAGTCCGCCTGCCGATGCAGGGGACACGGGTTCGTGCCCGGGTCCGGGAAGATCCCTACATGCCACGGAGCGGCTGGGCCCGTGAGCCATGGCCGCTGAGCCTGTGCGTCCGGAGCCTGTGCTCCGCAATGGGAGAGGCCACAACAGTGAGAGGCCACAACAGTGAAAGGCCCATGTACCACAAAAAAAAAAAAAAAAAAAAATCAGAAACTAAAATTTCTTAAGGTTTTTAGGTGGCAATACCCTAGATAACACAACTGTTAGTATAACGTGAACATGCTAAATTTTAAGATAATTAAAGATAATGAATAAATTAAACTGTTCAAAGAGTGAGCAATTTTGTTTAATAAAATTCAAAACACTTTCTTGCTCTGCAAACTGTCTGTAATAAGAAATACTGAAAACTTGCAGATTAACTTAACATGCAGTAATTTATTCTTGTGCATTAGAGATGCTGTTGGAAATATAAACTTGGTTTTTCTCACGAGGATTCTGACTTTCACTGTCATCTATCTCTATGTAACGTTTCTAACATCATTCATTGGTTTATGAGTCTTGGCAATATTAAAACATAAATTAATATATACAATTCACTGATCTAGACAGAGTTTGATGAGGATCAGTAGTTTTCTTCTTTAACAGAAATTATTAAATCAACAAAGAAGTAACAAGATCATAATTAGGATTTTATAATATTAATTTGTAGTAATATTACCTTTCTTGCAAATTATAATGGATAGTGTATTTAACATAACCTAAACAAAGTTGCATGGTAGATTTTAATTACTTATGCTGAAAGGTCCTACACTCTACATCATATTGACAATTTAAATCTCCCCAGTCTAAATGTTCAGGACCTTTTTCCTGTTAGAAAACAACCAACTGAGCAAATGCAAGTGATTTTAAATTAAAGAGACTGTGCAATTACTTTAGGGAAGAAAATATTAGCTTATCCATTAGCATTATAGGTTGCTGTAAGGGAAAACAGGCTGTCTGTTCATTCAATTAACTGTCAACCTCAAGGCAACCAATCATCTCATTAGTAACATTGTTGATTAAGCAGCTCTGAATAAAAAAAAAAAAGCTATGCCTTTAGACAATAACACCTTGGCAATATGTTTCTCTGGGATTGCTTGGGTATATTTGGTACATTAGTTATTTGTCAGAAGAGGTAAATGATTTATTTAACAGATCTTGATCAAATTCAATGAAAAAGTTCATGATAAAAAGAACAGTATAAAATTATTTTTTTCTAGTCAAAATAAGCATACATGAACATTATTTCAAAATACAGTGATAATCTTGTATCTGTACTGAAATTATTCAATAAAGTAATGGAGACAAAAACAAAATTGAAAATGTAAATCGCAAATAGTATCATCTGCTTTAAAAGAAACAAAGGTTTTCACTTTGAACTTTGTAGAGGAAATCATCTTTCCAAACAATTATACGACAGTGCACTGCAATTATCACTGTTAAAAATTCATACATCCACGAGAAAGCATTTCACATTTTTAGATGAATACAATTTCAGTCAATGCCAGAAAGTGACACTAAGCAAGCATCTCAAGATTTTTTTAGGTATATTTAATCTTAGGCATTTTTCTCTGCTTATAAAATTTAATTTCATGAACAAAGTATTATGACTGTGTTTTCAGAAACACTTTAAGATGCAAAGTGCTCACATAATAATGCACATATATTGTTATATATGATATTAAATATAAAAGGAGAAGTAAGGATTTTACCTGGTTAATCACCTGACTTGGTCTGTCTGAAGCTGGGTAGGACAAATGGATTCCCCGGCAATGTCTTGTGGGATGATCCTGAGTGAGGGTGGCCGCAGTTTGAAGGGGTGGGACTTGTCTTCAGCAATGAATTCCCAAGGGACTGTTTCCAATCAGGGAATGCTATCGCAGACAATGAAACCATTCTCCATTTGTTGACCCTAGTTTTCTAAGTACAATCTGCTGTGGGTGTATTCAGGCATCAGTGGAGGAACTGACATATATTTCACTGAAATTTATGGCATGAAGAATATTTTGAAACAAGGATTACATGAAAATAAGATTGATCTTTCCTTTCTTTGAAGTTTTTCCACTGTGTATTCGTTTCTTCTCATATTTTCCCCTATTGGGATGGAAAGCGCTAAAAGGCTTAACTCCAAGGAGTATAGTGTCTCACCTAATGATACCGGGAAGCCCTCTGAAACAACACTTGTGGATGGATATACATGGTCTCCGCAGTGAAAATTTCAGTGAGGGGAGGGGAGTGGAGGCTCCCTATTTTGGAAGCCTCCTTGTTCAACTCAGGACAGTATTAACCATTAGACGTCTCTATAGCTGACAGTTATTTAGGCATAGTATTTTCACCATAATTGTATATAGACTCATACATCCAATTTCTGTATTACGAACAGAGAGCTTTGTTTATCTGTCTGAGAGATGCATTTCCTGGAAGTACTTTTTCCCTTCTGTGTAGTTCTTCTAGACTGTTTCGCCACGTTCTCTATCCAATTCTGTCTGTTTCTTTTAAGTATATATCTAGAATCCAACAGCTCTCACCACTTTGACCTCTCCTACCCTGGCAGAGCAGACCAGGAGCTCACCTTCCCAGCTAGCTTGCCCTTTGCTGCACCTCAGTCCCACAGCCTGTTCTCCATACAACAGCCTGGCTGATCCTTTTAAAACGTGTTATATCGTGTCATTCTCCTGCTCCTCCAGTAAGGTCCTACTTTATTTTCTTTTTCTTTTTTTTTTTTTTTTGCGATACGCGGGCCTCTCACTGCTGTGCCCTCTCCCGCCACGGAGCACAGGCTCCGGACGCGCAGGCCCAGCGGCCATGGCTCACGGGCCCGGCCACTCGGCGGCATGCGGGATCCTCCCGGACCGGGGCACGAACCCGTGTCCCCTGCATCATCAGGCGGACCCTAAGGTCCTACTTTAATAAGTGATCTTGAAATTCTTTAGTACCTTCCAGCCTAATTCAGGATATAGTAAAAATTCTTAGTGATGGTCTGCAGTGGCCTGGCTGCTCTCCCAGCCCCCCTGACCTCACTTAATGCCCCTTCTCTTGCATTGCCTCCCTTGGTCCCTGAACTCTGGGCACCCAGGCCTTCCTGCCCCTCCTTA
The DNA here is from genome assembly GCF_003676395.1 of Aethalodelphis obliquidens. NCBI lineage: Eukaryota > Metazoa > Chordata > Mammalia > Artiodactyla > Delphinidae > Aethalodelphis > Aethalodelphis obliquidens. Next base: position 20,395,520 of record NW_020837969.1, on the reverse strand, counting down.
AAGGTGTCAAGGGCACTTCTGCCTCAGGAGCTCGGATGCGCTTATTACTCTCCCGGAACACTCTACTCCAGATGGAGTTCTGGGCTTTGAATTTTCAGTTCAAATGTCAGTTTAACTGTGGGCTCCTCCTTGACTACCTATAGAAACAGTAAGTACACCTTCACCATGTTCTCCTGACCTTATTTTTTTCTTCATAACATTTAGTTATTTATGTGTTTTTGTTTACTAGTTGTCTCACCCAAATAGAATATAAACTCCCAGAGAAAGGGGACTTTGATTTACTGATGTATCTTAGCATCCTGAACAAGGCTTTGCAGAGTCGCCATTGAATAAACATTTTTTAAATGAATGAATGGTTAAGCTTTGCTTATTCTTCCCCGTTTCATAGAATATTCTAACCAATAGAATCTAATGGAATATGTGAAAGATCAGTCTATTCTAATAATGGCTTGTGTTACTGTGATAGTTATGACAGCATAGCTATCAAAAGTATCTTAAAACCTCGGAACCTGAAAACCCCTTAATATTCATCATGATTCATCTTCTGTTACCAGGCTGGACTGCATTTTGGTCTACAATTTAACCTATGGATAGTTTTTTCTTGGTTTCCTTTTATATCCACTCAATTGGCTTAATTACCTTTATTATGCGAAAATATTATTTGCATAAAAACTGGTTTATTTCTACAAATAATCTCTCAGAAGACTCTGAAAATCTCTTAATAGGCCTTTTATTTCTACCTTAAAATATGTGAAGCTTTTTTGAAGCCCTAATTCACTATATGTCTTAATTTACATCTTTCACAATAAAAATGTATTTCCATATTCATTTCAGCAAAATCTGTACATTTATATTAAAAGCTAAAGACTCAAATATGAGGTATCAGTTTTGTGAAACAGCACACAAGTAGAGGTAGCTTTGCCCCCATTTAAAGCGAGGATTAACCTTTGAATTTTACCTTTAGTTAACCTCAGTGGTTGTTTCCAGACAGTGTGAGGGAAAATGGTGCAAGCAACACATAATTCTCATTTTGTGAAAGGCCTCTATCAATTTGTGAATCTTTTAAATGTTCTGCCAGGTCATCGATCAAGATATGGGAGGTGATGTGAGAGCAAGTGTGTTAGAACTCAGGGGATGTAGAATGCATAGGACTGGGGTTAGTTTCAGAATAGTTGGAATGTTTACATGTTTTATTAAGTTGGTTTAAAATATATACAGCTGTGTATTGGAGGTGGCTGTAAACTTGGTAAACCAATCAGAGAATGAACAACACCAGAGTCCTGATCTGATTGTTTTAAAACAAACTGTTTCCACATATTTTTTGTTGGATATTTCTTTTAGGATTTTAGCATGAACTGTCTGTCTATGTCTCTACCTATCTACCTACCTACCTGCCATCCATCTATATTTTACCACATTTATTTAAAGGGGAGATATTCAGAATATTTAACAGCAGCCTTAGCTGGGGCAATAGCTAAAGGGAATGAATATCGGCCGTAATCCTTGAAGCAGGGTCCTGAAGCTCCTTACTTTGCTAGGCATTACTCTGATGTGCTGGATCACAGAGACAGGGTCCCAGTGTCAGTGCTGAGCTGTATAGGGGCACTCAGGGCACTTGATACAGTAGCTAACGACCAGTTGGTAGGGAAGTGTTTTGATATTTAACAAGCGGTAGGGTTGCTTAAATTATGTAAGCTCTGCATTTTAAAATTGCACACAATGAAAACAAATGTAAAGGATGGAGTAAAGATAAAAACTGTGGTATGTGTGCATAATTATCAGTTAATATTTCAAGCCACAACAAACTCTCATAGCAAGGTTGCTTGTTAACATTAGTGGATAGAAATTCATCTTACAAATAAGCTTAAAAAAATTTGGCTGACCTTGTGAGATTTTACTTTATAAATTTGCTGATGAAGAACACATAATAGAAGGAAAGCTCTGCCAACTTCTTATTGCTGTTTTTGTTTGTATTCTTCTTCTTTTTCTTATTATTATATTCAATATTCAATGTATAAATGGTAATTGACCACTAAGATCAGTTCAGAGCATTGAGAAGAAAAAAAAATTGGCTATCATCTGGAAGAAAAATAGATTGCTTTTTCTGCTCTAATTGAACTTTGTGCCACTCTTGAAGCCTTTATTACATTGCATGTGATTATTTCCTGTGATGCTTGCCTGATTTGGCTACTGGACTATTCTTTGGGGTTGTGGACAGGAGGTCTTCATTTCTAAATTTGAGAACTCTAAACCAGATAAAGAGCTCCTCAGGAAAAAAGAGTCATTTTATCCATTGCTGTATCCCTCAATCTTCATAAATCTTGGGCTGTATACATCCCTTAATGACCATTTCTTGAACAGAATTTTTTTAACATCTTTATTGGAGTATAATTGCTTTACAATCGTGTGTTAGTTTCTGCTTTATAACAAAGTGAATCAGTTATACATATACATATGTTCCCGTATCTCTTCCCTCTTGTGTCTCCCTCCCTCCCATCCTCCCTATCCCACCCCTCTAGGAGGTGACAAACCACCGAGCTCATCTCCCTGTGCTATGCAGCTGCTTCCCACTAGCTATCTATTTTACGTTTGGTAGTGTATATATGTCCATGCCACTCTCTCACTTTGTCCCATCTTACCCTTCCCCCTCCCCGTATCCTCAAGTCCATTCTCTAGTAGGTCTGCGTTTTTATTCCCGTCTTGCCCCTAGGTTCTGCATGACCAATTTTTTTGTGTTTTTTAGATTCCATATACATGTGTCAGTATAAGGTATTTGTTTTTCTCTTTCTGACTTACTTCACTCTGTTTTACAGACTCTAGGTCCATCCACCTCACTACAAATAACTTAATTTTGTTTCTTTTTATGGCTGAGTAATATTCCATTGTACATATGTGCCACATCTTCTTTATCCACTCATCTGTTGATGGACACTTAGGTTGCTTCCATGTCTTGGCTATTGTAAGTAGAGCTGCAATGAATATTGTGGTACATAACTCTTTATGAATTATGGTTTTCTCTGGGTACATGCCCAGTAGTGGGATTGCTAGGTCGTACGGTAGTTCTATTTTTAGTTTTTTAAGGAACCTCCATACTGTTCTTGAACAGAATTTTATATTTCCTAATCTATGTTGCCAGTTTCAGTAGGAGATACTGGTGATAAGTACAGATATAAATATACACTTGCGTTCTAGGGATTTGCTGTCTTGTTGAGAAACTGGAACAAACTATCAAATGATAAATAAACAAACAAATCAGTTTAAGTAATAGATGTATGATATAAGTAACACAAACTCCAAAACCGTTTCTGGGGCTTCCCTGGTGGTGCAGTGGTTAAGAATCCACCTGCCAATGCAGGGGACACGGGTTCGAGCCCTGGTCGGGGAGACTCCCACATGCCGTGGAACAACTAAGCCCGTGCGCCACAACTACTGAGCCTGCATGCTGCAACTACTGAAGCCTACATGCCGAGAGCCCACAAGCGACAACTACTGAGCCCGAGAGCCACAACTAGTGAAGCCCACGCACCTAGAGCCCGTGCTCTGCAACAAGAGCCTGTGCTCCACAACAAAGAGCAGCCCCCGCTCTCCGCAACTAGAGAAAGCCTGCACGCAGCAATGAAGACCCAACACAGACAAAAAAATAAAATAAACAGTTTCTGTTGTTTCACCATTAAAAAAAAGAAAAAAAAAGCCATAACATAGTTTTTTAATTCTTTGACAGCCTATGCTAGTCTTTCTCTAAATTATTAAATATCAGTGCAGGATTATTTATAATGTCGACCTGAAATCACTATTCAGGCCTAATATCATTGCAACAGTTGTGGTCTGACTGCTACAGATAATAAATTATGGTAAAATATATGTTCAACTATTAGGTGACGACCAAGGAACGAAATCTGAGTTATGTTTGCGTTATTTGAATCATGTATGATGAAAAGGCATGTATGCTTATGCAACTGAAAAATTTGATAACTTTAGAGTAGAAATTGCCAAATGTGCTATTAGAATCCATCAAAATGATATCTGGGGAGAAGCAGAAAAGGTTGCACGTGCAAACTTATGCACCCTGTGGGCTGTCAAGCAAATGTAAATGCTTCTCCAGCGGAAGCCTATGGCTGGCTTCAGTGGAGATTGTTTCATTTCCAGAGATGCACAAATCAGTCAACGAAAAGGTGAAGCTGTGAGTGAAGCCACAGGAAATTTGAGAAAAGGCCTCATGCCATTGATATGCTAAAGACGTCAAGATCGTGAGCAAAGCCTATCACGAGTAAGGTGTGACTTTGCCACCAGGTATAACTGCCGAAGAAGACAAGAGATTCAGAAGCATCTTTATTCTCTGGATTTGAAGACAGCTTATACTCAGGCTTTCCTTCTGATACTGAAGAAGACATTCACTTACTAAGACAGATGAAATGTAGTTATTAAGACAAAAACTATTTTGATTGCTTAAAAGTGGATATTTAATATTGTTTCTTTGAAAAAGCCATTATTAAAAAGGTATTTTATGGGGACTTCCGTGGTGGCGCAGTGGATAAGACTTCGCGCTCCCAGTGCAGGGGGCCCAGGTTTGATCCCGGGTCAGGGAACTAGATTCCACATGCATGCCGCAACAAAGGAGCCCGCGTGCCGCAACTAAGACCCCGGTGCAACCAAATACATAAATAAAACTCATCTTTAGAAAGGAAAGGTATTTTACAATAAGTTGTCTTCAAATGCAGACAATATGTATGTAGATAAAGAACATTTCACTTGCCTCATAATAATGTCTCAACATTGAAATATTAGGAGCTTTGGGGGGCAAATCCGAATAGAGCAATGTGATCATTCTTCTCTAACTAGAACTTGACCAGTTTTCTTGTCAGTTTTACTGCCCAGTTCATGTGGCTGTTTCTGGCAGTCCTTCCCCAGGCTGAGCTGTGAATGGAGAAACAGGGCAGGAGCACAGAGAAATGCCACTTCAGCTTAGAACAGTTTTTACGTAGACAGTAGATCTAGAAGGACCTTTGGACATTAAACACACATGCTCACACACACCACACAGAGACTTTTTATAAATAGATGTGTAAGTTGTTTTTTAGACATCAGATTTATGAGGACAACATTTATTTTCTAATAAGCAAGGGTTAAATGTAAATATATAATAACTTAAAAAATGTAAATATGCAAAAAGTCTATTTGGAGACTTTCTATCATGGGATCTACTGTGTTACTGTGATGTTGGACAGATATTTGATTCTTAGTAAAGATTTCTTAAACTTAGTTTAAAAAATTTTTTTACTGTAAATGCAGAAGTTAAGATGATGGCTTTCTTTTATAGTCACTAAAGAGGAACTATGTCCTTTATATTTGTCTTGGAAAATACTTCTCCGCAGTGTTCGTAAAATACTATATTCCTGGCTTTGGAAATCATTTTCTCAAATCAAATACAAGCTTAAGATACCATTTAACTGTTCTTCAGTAAAGGAATAATTTTGTTCATTTTCTGAGTTGTGTGTTGTGCTTCTATTAAATTACTGTCTAACTGGTTTCCATCCACTTTCCGGATTACCTTAATAGAAAATAAGATTACTGCCCCAGGTCATTTCTCCTGATATAAATGGATTAGATACATATATTTCCTTATTGCTGCTTTAGGGAGGTTTAATCTGGCAGCAGCGTTTTCTGAATTTCACGCTGGCTAAGGAACACTGTACCCATTAGCAGCCAAGGTATAGTTAGATGTTAACTAAGTTATCTTACTCCATTTTGCAGGTATATTGTGTTTTCTGTTAGAGAAAATTAAATTTGTAAAAGAATTCTCTTCCCTCGGAAATAGAAAACCTTTTTGCATGGTTAGCAGCTGCCCTTCTACCTTCTGATGTGGTACATAGTGTGATGGAAGAGATGAAGCACTTCATAATCAAGACAGTGTCTCAAGAAGAGATTGCAGTCATGTATACACCTGGGATAAGCTCATTTTATATTTGAAAATAAACATTTTTTTGATGATTGAAAATCAAACCCTTTTCTCTGAGTGCTGAGAAGTGAGAGATGACAATTTGCATTTCGCAACATCATTATTCTAAAGTGCTCTAGAATTATAAGCATGCTATTGTGTCTTTAGCTTTTCTTTATGAGAAAGAACATCGTAAGGCACTCTCTGCACGGTGCTGGGGTTGTTAGAAGTGCTCTGTGCCGAAAGGTTGGAATAAAGTCTATTATCTGAGTGATCTTCTCTGCCCCTTCTGGACTAAGCCACAGGATTTACGATACATTTTTTAAAAATTGGATTTAAAGAGTTATCTGCATGTTGAAAGTATGTTTCCATTACCCTAATTTCTATATCCTAAGTCTTAAAACTCTCCTTTCTTCTTTACCCTTCATTGTCTAGTTATTCTCCCCAGTCCTAATGCTAGTCTGTTTTCCCTAGGTAGAGGGGGGCCAGATTGGGTTATGGGAGGGAGGGGACAAATGACATCTGCATTGGCTTGAATGTCAGCAAGCAGAAAGGAGCTGTTATGTGTGAAAATAGCCTAAATTCCACTTATTGAGGCCCTTGAGGGACATATTTAGAAAACCCCAAGCTAGAGGAGTGAATGCAAAATTTTGCTTTTAATTCTAATATTCTAACCTGGGCACAGGAAAATCTCGTTTAATTTTACTGATTTTTTTTTTTTGTTTGAAACATTGAATGTGCCTTTTGAAGTTCTTTAGCTCTCTATTATTTATGTATTATTTTCTAATTTTATCTTCTGAACAGCCAGCTCCATGGGTGTATGATATCTGTACATGTAGGATAATAAGGTATTTCCATTTTGATTTATTTATCTGAAAACTGGATCTGAGAAAGATTAAACAATTTTATCAACCCGTTTTAAGCTGTTCTTTCCACCTTCCGCATCCATGATAGGAGTGCTGCATCTCAAGAAAGCAGAGGCTTTCTAGAAGCCCCATGCAGAACACTTGAGATCCAGTCACTTCCCAAGGGGTAAGAAGTTACTGTAATTGGCATACAGTACTCAAGTTTCCTCCCTAGGGGCCCGAAGAGTAACCGCTTCTGTCCCTAAAACTAAGAAATCTCCACCATTGGTACTGTGATCTGGGAAAGAAGAGGAAATTGACATTGGATTGGCAGTAGCTAGTGTCAGAGGCCGTCACACCAGATGGGATTCCTTGCTTAGGATTCTTTCTGCTAAAAAGCAGATTTGTATTTTTTTTCTTGCAGCAGTTTAATATATAATCTCCTGGAAAACTGTAGCCATCATTTTCTGAAAGAATAACAATAATGGCTTTTCTCTTTTCCACCGATTTGGGATAGAATCAGTACATTCACAAAAAGTACTTAAATTCTGTTTAAATAAAATATAAAACATGCAATTTTAATAGAAATTTATCAAATAGTTGGGAAATCAGGCAGTGTGTTTTTGTGGAAGTTGCACCAGCTTTGGAATATTTATCCTTTTAGAGACTCAGTTTATGTAAAATAAGAATGCAGGATGCTGTGAACATCCAATGAGATTATGTATGTAAAGCACTTAGCATAATTCTTGGCACATACCAGCTGCCTCATAAACGGTAGTAACTATTGTAGTTTATACCCTAATATATTTGTTTGATCATAGCAAAAACCTATGATCTTAACATGTTTTTAGGGGTGTATATGCTCCATCTGGAAAACGTATGTGTTTGCATTGTAACACTCTTGCTAATACAGTCAAATCATCACTTAAACAGGGTTAACAATCTGGTATATAAATAGGCTAACTGAACTGTATATTTGTTTGCTATTAAAATAAGGATTTCTAAGCAAATGGCACACTTTCCATTCTTGCAGATTCATTTACAAAGTATCATGGAAGTAAATGCTATGGATATTGTATCCCAATATTGTAAAATAGAGCTCAAATTTGGTAGGAAAATACAGCTTCTAATCATGACTTTGGTAGAGAGGTAAACAGTTTCCTTTTGAGTAGTATGTGGTGTAAGTTGCACCCTTACTTAGTCCAGGCCTGGAGAAAAGCTTGCTCATTCTACTTTAGGATATTAGATGCTGAAGGCTTCTATCAGTAGCCTAATGGACTAAGTCATTATTTTCTTTTAAAAAATCTTTATTGTTTTTTGCACTCATCTAAAATTCTAATAGAATAATTAGAGTATAATTAGACAACTGAGTAAATTTTCATATGTTTATTTAAAGGTGAAGCTCACTTTTATCTAGCTATTAAGAAGTAAAATTACAGTTATTGGACTGGATATTTGAAAGCTCATTTTACAGCTTTCTCTTACTTTTCTAAGCGTTTTCAGAAAAGAGGAACTAGCACATTTTTCATCTAGTGCCTTAAGATAATAAATGAGTGAAGACTTAGGAGCATTTTAAGTACCACTTAAAATAATGAAATTGGCTGTACTTACCACCACTTTGAACAATAATTTAATTGACTCTATTGGTAACTCAGAGCAAATTTAATGCAAATAACACTTTTACTTTCCTTGCTGTCCAGATACGCAACAAAATGCTTCTAACTTCAAATATAGCTTTCTCCAAAAAAGTGTATGTTCATAGTTAAATGTTTAGTGTAAGGGGATTTCATCAAAAGAATAAAACTTAAAAAGAGAAAATATAACACATTTCCTTGAAAGCACATCTCCACTTTTTTTTTTTTTTGCGGTACGCGGGCCTCTCACTGTTGTGGCCTCTCTGGTTGCGAAGCACAGGCTCCAGACGTGGAGGCCCAGCGGCCATGGCTCACGGGCCCAGCCGCTCCACGGCATGTGGGATCTTCCCGGACTGGGGCACGAGCCCGTGTCCCCTGCATCGGCAGGTGGACTCTCAACCATTGCGCCACCAGGGAAGCCCACATCTCCATTTTTATACTTACTGTGCGGAGATATTTACTATGAAAGAGACCAGCAAGGTCAATGAATTTTGGAAGTTTAAGGTATAAGGTGCCTACTGAAAGAGGGTGTCACTGAATAAGCTAGGTTAGGTAACAGATATTATAAATAACTCCCAAATCTCAGTGGATTAATATAAAAATGTTTGTTTTTGCTCATATCAGAGTCTAGAATGAGCTAGATGGCTCTCCAAGCAATAACTCAGAATTCCGTCTTGTGAGCCTTCCATTTTATAATTTCAAGATAATCCTGGCAGCATCAAGCTTCTACAAGGCAGAAAGAGTGAAGAATTTCACACACTTGATACTTAACTACCTCAGTCCAGAAGCAGATATATATCACTTTTACTCAGATTCTACTGGCAAGAAATAGATGCGTGACCTGACCTACACGCAAAGGAGAGAGGACTCGGGAATGTAGCTTCCTATTGCTTATCCACTTCCAAGAACTTATTCTATACTACGGAAGGGGAACATGAAACTTTGGTGGTCAGCTCTCTCTGCCACCATCATCAACTCTCCAAGCATAGATTTCAAACTCTTAGAAAGGCCATAGGGAGGCTGACATATGGTGAGCAGTTGAGAATTGGAGATTATACCACCTATGCCCTAGAACCTAATGACAGTTTCTAAAGATAATTTTTCAGAGAAATGCATATAATTATTCCATCTTTTTTTCAACTTAACATAATTGAGAGATGGGCAACTTTTAAAAGTAATACAGAACATGGCTTTATTGACTTTAGAGAATCAGGGTCTACAAGAGGGTATTACAACCAAATTTATTGGCAGAAGTTGAGTAGAACATGTTTTAGAGAACTACTCCTCCACATAGACTTTGATTATTGATATCAGTATGGACAGTCAGAAAGAAGAAAAAAGTGAGTTCTCCCTTCTGTCTTTTAATAATCATTAAAAATTTCCACTATCCCTGGGTGGAAGCTACCTTCCTCATTATTAAAATGATCAATTTGAAGGGGACTTTAACAGGAAAGGGAATGCATGGTGGAGATTTTCATTTCAGCTAACGTCATGGATTGGTAAGGAGGGAAAAGCCTTCCCAATGAGAAAAGAGAAGTTAAATAAGGTAGATAAAATAATAATGATAAAGTCAAATGCACAGCTGAGTTCACACACACACACACACACACACACACACACACAAAGATGAGTCTGTCGGAGCTATAAATGAAGTGGGTAAATCTTCTAAGTCTAAAGGAGCAGTGGGCTAGGAAAAAGATGGAACAAGATTTCACAATAATAAAGAAAATGAAATTTAAAAACCCAATCAACAAAAAAATATGTCAGGAAAGATAAAGGAGAATGGAGAAAAAATCTAAGCTAGCTCTAATGACAATAGAAACAAATCCAAAAATATCAAAAATCTCCATAAATATAAATGAATTAACTTTGTCAGTTATGGGAGAGAGATTGTTACATTGAATACATAAGGTCCATCTACGAGCTCAAGGTACATCTAAAAGTAAAGGATGAAAAAGTTTGAAAGAAAAAGGAGAATAATAAACTAGGCAAATACAAATGAAAACCGGAGTGACTGTACTGGTACAAAGAAATTGGCTTAAGTTCAAAAAAGAAAAATGTGTTTTAAAAGGCTTATTGCATATTGAAAAAGGTCCAACTTCACTAAGAAATGTAAAAATTCTTAACTAGAATGCAGCTATTACATAAATATTTATGAGCAAAAATTGTTAGAACTGTAAGAAACAATTGAAAAGTTCTTTTTGGGGGGGAATTTTTTTTTTTTTTTTTTTGCGGTACGCGGGCCTCTCACTGCTGTGGCCTCTCCCGTTGCGGAGCACAGGCTCTGGACGCGCAGGCTCAGCAGCCATGGCTCACGGGCCCAGCCGCTCCGCGGCATATGGGATCTTCCCGGACCGGGGCACAAACCTGTGTCCCCTGCATCGGCAGGCGGACTCTCAACCACTGCGCCACCAGTGAAGCCCCTGGGGGGGGAAATTTAATGTAAATCTCTCAATAATTAATAGACTCTGCAGATAAAAATTCATAAAGATGATTTGAACAACACAACAAGCTTATATAATAGACATATCTAGAAAAAAGAAAAGCATATTCCCTTAAACTATTTGCCAATAAAACGTCATTATATAGATATATTTATGATTAAATATATAAATATACTTATGATTAAATGATAATAAATTATTGCATATTCAATGTAGTAATACTTAGAAAAACATATTTCCATGAATGTAGATGTTAGGAATGAGGAAAAGCTTAAAACTTAGTGACATAAAAATTCAAGCCAAGAAATTATGGAAGAAACAAAATAGACCTGAAGATGGTAAAAACAGATAATAATAAAAATAAGTATGAAATTAAAAAAATAGAAAAAGTTACAGTAGAGAACACCAGCTAGTTCAAAGCTGATTCTTTAAAAAGGTTAGTAAAATAGTCAAGTCTGGAAAATCTTTTTCAAAGAAAAAGAGAAAGAGAATGCACAAATAAATGATATTAGGAATTTTAAAATGGAATATAATTAGTGATAGATACATGTTTATGTATGTATCAGATTTGCTAGATACACCATCTACAAAAAATAATTTAAGTTACTACATTCCAGAAAAAACATTTTGAAAATACAAACTTCAAAATATTCAACTCAGAATAGCAACAAAAAATAAAAAGTGCCTAGGAATAAATCAATCATAAGATCGGAGAAACTATGTGGAGAAAAGTATAATATTTTACCAATAGATATTGAAGAAAACAAGTATATATGAAGAACTTAAAATTAATGGAGACAATAAAAAATAAAATAAAATTAATGGAGGTAATAACTGACTCTGATATATTTAGAAAGTTTATAGATGACAAGGTTGGCATTGTAGGTAAGTCAAAGACAGAGAGAGAAAGAGAGAGAGAGAGAGGGGGGAAAAAAGCTTTAAAATCATCTGGAATAAAAGAAAGTAGAATATTTAAAAAATTTTGGAGTGAGAACAAAAATGCCAAGGGAAATGATTAATACATTTGACTGCTAAAACTAAAAATGTCTGGTAGCAAAAGACAATAAAAATGAAAAGACTGGGGCAGTCTGGAAGAAGATATTTGGAATGAAAAAAATTAACCAAGATTAACATTCAAATTAGATTTTTGAAACTACAAACCAAGAAGTAAAAGAAAACCACCAAGTAGAAAAATAGAAAAAGATATGAAAAGACAATTCACAGAAGAGGAAACACAAATGGCCAATAAACACATGAAAAAATGCTCAGCCTCACCAGAAATCAGTAAAATGCAAATTAAAGTCACAAAGAGATACCATTTCTCAGTCCTCAGACTGGGAAAAATCTAAATAGTCCAACAATAACAGATGGGAGTGAAGATAGGGAGCAACAGAATTTCTTTTTGTGGATGAGGAAATATAAATACTTTTAACCATGCTGGAGAGTACTTTGTTATTATCTGTAGATTTGAGATGTATATAGTTTATGTCTCAGCAATTGCATTCCTAAACATATATCCTACAGATTAAGGAGATTTGTACAACAATAATCATGGCAGCTTTGTGCATTATAGCAAATACCGGGAAAAATTAAATATTATCAATAGGAGAATGAGTGGGTAAACTGTAGTGTGTCTACCAAAAGTAATACAAACGTCAGTAAAAAATGAGTCAACATGAGTTAACATACACTTTTGGATGGCTCTCCAAACAAATATTCTGTTGGGAGGGAAACAGAAAGCCATCAAGGCATTTACCAGTCTGCTATGAGTCACAGAAAGTTTAGTAGCCCTAAAGAGTATGCTATATACGGTTTAGGATACATACATATGTAGTAAAGTACAAAGAAATTCTTAGTGAGGATAAAAACTAAATCCATCATAGAGATAACTCTATGATGTAGGTTGGGGAATATATTTTGGGAGTTGAGGAAGCTTTAATTGCACTTGTAACATGGGTATTGAATACACAGTTGTTGATATTATTATTTATGCCTTTCTGTGTGTCAGAATGATTTAACTTTTTTTCTCAAAAGGATACAGATTTTTAAATAAATCTAGTCTAGTTTGATGCTTTTATGGATGTACAGTTGGCTCTGTATTCGTGGGTCTCTCATCTGAAGATTCAACCAACTGCAGATTGAAAATATTTGGAAAAAATTCCAGAAATTTCTAAAAAGCAAAACTTGAATTTGCCCTGCTCCAGCAACTATTTACATACCATTCACATTTCATTTACAACTATTTACATATCATTTACATTGTATTAGGTATTATGAGTAATCTAGAGATGACTTAAAGTATATGGATCCATGTCATAGATTATAGGGAAGTACTATGCCATTTCATATATAGGACTTGAGCATCTACAAATTTTGGAATCCAAGAGGAGGTGTCCTGGAACCAATTCCCCAAAGATGTGGGTACAGAGGAGCTACTGTATATGTGTGATGGATTGATTCATTGATTGATTGATTAAGTGGTAAGTAAGGTCCAGAGGGAGGAAATAACTTAATCAATGATATCTAACTAGTTAATGACAGAATTAAGCAACAGTAAGAGAGTAAAATGTTTAGCCCCTTTTTGCAATTAGGAGAATTGATTCTGAGAGACATTTAATAGACTGTCTTAGGGTTACAGAATCAGAAAATAGAACAATAAAAGGTAAGCATGATATATCTGAATTTTCAAATCAGGTAAAAGCTAAGCATGATATATCTGAATTTCCAGATAGAACTTACCTGATCTGAAAATGTCCACTAGCAGATTCTGATATATTATTTCCCTCCAGTGGAGGAAGGGCTTAAGGGGAAATATTTCTACCCATGGAATTGAACAATAACTTTACCTTTAGTTCAGAGAAGCTGTCAAAATATTTTTGTTATTGTTATGTGTTATGTGCTGCCTATGTTTAAAGTGTGTGTGTGTGTGTGTGTGTGTGTGTGTGTGTGTGTGTTGTCTGCATATAGATTTTCTAAGTTGATGGCAGAGAAAGTCATTAGCTATAAATATTCAATTTAAGGGGAGGGAGGGTGACAAATGTATAATGTTAAGTAAAATCTACCTGTCAAGGCAGAAGTCCAGAGGGCCAGAGGGTACAGTGTGGCCCCACAGGTAGTTGAGAGAATGGACCTCCCATTGTGTGGATTTGTACTTAAAGTTGTCCTGGCACTTTTATGTTATTTCACGTGTCAAACAATGACCCGGTGAGAGAATGAAAATTTTAGGAGTTGAGCAGTTTCACCAAGATCGCTTTCACTTTGTTAATTTTTTAGGTGTTGCACAGCTTCTTTTGAATCGTCTTACAAATCCAGGTAAGCTACTCAGGATTGTCTTGATGTCTGAGAGATCTCCTTCCTTCAAGTGTATCAGGTGAGCTATCCACCTTCTTTTGTTTTTATAAATAGAGATGGAGATGGATGGGCAAAAAACACACTTGTTTTGGGGTTCTTTGAATCTCTCAGGCAAAATTATAGGGACAGCAGAAATTATGTAGAACTTACTTAAATTTTTTAAAATATTAAAACTCCCCCAAATTATGTAAACCTAGTAAACCTAGCATGATCTCTGGAATGAATAAAACAAACATGGAAGGAAAAGAATCAGTTTGGTGGTTGTATTTAATGTTTTGAGGGACCTCCATACTGTTTTCCATGCTGGCTGCACCAATTTGCATTCCCACCAACAGTGCACAAGGGTTCCCTTTTCTCCACATCCTCACCAACAGTTGCTATTTCTTGTCTTTGTGATAATAGTCATTCTAACAGATGTGGGGTAATACCTCGCTGTGCTTTTGATTTGCACTTCCCTGATGATTAGTTATGTTGAGGACCTTTTTATATACCTGTTGGCCATTTGTATGTCTTCTCTGGAAAAATGTGACTTCTGAGTGTGTACCTGAAGGAAACAAAATCACTGTCTTGAAGGGATGTCTCCCACCGCAATGTCCACTGTAGCATGATTCATAAATAGCTAAGAAATGGAAACAACCTAAATGTCCTTCAGAAAAGATAAAGGAAATGTGGTATATGTATTTACCATAAAAAAGAAGGAAATTCTGCCATTTGTGACACCGTGTATGGACCTTAAGGGCATTATGCTACGTGTAAAAAGACAGAGAAAGACATATATGATCTCTCTTACTTATATGTGGAATCTAAAAATGTTGAACTCACAGAAACAGAGTAGAAATGGTAGTTGCCAGGGCTGCGGGGAGGAGGAGGCATGGGGAAGTGGGGAGATGTTGGTCAAAGAGTACAAATCTCCACTTACAAGATAAATAAGTTCTGAAGATCTAACATACAGCGTGGTGACTATAGTTAAAAAAACGGTATTGTATCTTGAAATTTGCTGAGAGAATAGATCTTAAATGTTCTCACCACAAAGAAAAAAACAAAAGGTAACGATGTGAGATGATGGATGTTTTAACTAACTGTATTGTGGTAGTAATTTCACAATATATATGTATATATCAAATCATCACATTGTACACCTTAAATTTATACAATTTATTTGTCAATTATACCTCAATACAGCTATAAAAAAATCAATTTGCCCTTGGGTTCTTACTAGTCTTCGGAGAAAAGCTACCTAGGCTTAGCCTGGTAGAGAAAGTGAAGGGTGATGATATATAAGGGCCATGCCAGCTGTAGTTGTGACAGCATCTCTACTAAAAAGATGAGTGGGTCTCTGCTCAAGGGAGAATGTCCTATAACTTTTAAGGAGAACACTGGAAATTTACATGCAACAGCTGGTGTAAATACAAAGAAGAAAGTCGTCAGAAAACTCCTTGCTTCCCATGAAGGTCCCCCTTCACTGGGGCACCTGTCAAGGGAATGTCTAGAGTTGTATGTATCTTACAGGAAGAGCACCTCGACTTAGAACCAGTAATGAAGCCATTGAATATATGGGCCTTGAATTAGCAAAAAGATCCAGAATTATGGATTTAGGAAACTTCAGCCTATGCGTGGTCATTGAAACCATAGTTAATGCAGAGATCATAAAAATCAGAACAGTGACTACAGAGACTTTAAGAACACCATCATTTAAGTTGAGATCATCAAGTAGGAACTTTTAAGGAGATAGAAAAGAAAGTGACATGGCAAAAGCTGAGCCAAAAATATATGAGAAAGAAAGCATGAATAGTATTTTCCAGGGCTTTGAAGGGCACACGTAGTATAAAACGTCTATTTCTAATGGATCTGCCTTGTGGATGCCAACCAGTGACTTCAGTGGTAGCAGGTTCAGTGGAGTGATGGGCAGTGAGGACTTGTATATAGAAGAGGTAGGTTCTTTTTTCAATAAGTAAATTGCTCTAACCATTAAGGCAAGGAGAGGGGTAGTGGTTGGAGAACTACGGAAGAGGTAAGTTTAATAAAGGAATACTTTTACAAGGATAAGTTAGGTGTAAGGAAACCAAGAGAAACTAAGAGAGCGGATGCAAGGATCCCAGGGCAAGTAAGATAATGGCATCGAGAGAGAAAGAGAGAGAGAGAAAGAGAGAGAGGATTGTGTGAAGAGTGTGACCTGACATTACCTATGACCTTTTTAGTTGAGGGATGTTGCCAGTATCCAAGGTGATCCTCCAGGGAGGGGGAAACGGGGTTAAATCCCTGATCCCATTCTGCTCTCTCCCTTTCTTCTCTTTTGCTGGTGTTCCCCATTCAAAAGAAGGCACCCTGGTGGTGCAGTGGTTGAGAGTCCGCCTGCTGATGCAGGGGACACGGGTTCGTGCCCCGGTCCGGGAAGATCCCACATGCCGTGCAGCGGCCGCTGGGCCTGCGCATCCGGAGCCTGTGCTCCGCAACGGGAGAGGCCACGGCAGTGAGAGGCCTGCGTACCGAAAAAAAAAAAAAAAAAAAAAAAGAAGGCAGAGGGCAAGGAATCTTTTGTTGATGTCCATATTGGCCGAAGGAGAAGAATGGAGGGTGGATTTGAACGGACAGATAGAACATCTAACAGATGGAGGAGTAGTTTCGTGCTACAGGTGGACCTGTGCTGTTTTCCTCACTCACATGTAAAGAGAATTTTCTCCGTTCAAGGAAAACTAATGGGATCAGTCAGCTCTCCAGACAACAGGAATGAAGAATTTGATCTGCAAGACTAGAAATATTCCCATGACAATGAAAAATATAAACACATTTCAATTTATAATACTGGAAATGTTCCAGGAAGTGAACACTCTATGATACACAGTAAAATATGCCATAAAACTGTATATTATTAATAATGTGTAGACTATTATTATGATACTCGATTAAAGAAAAAAATAATATGATGTCAGAGTTTTAAAAATCATCTTTTTCTGTTGTTGTTCTGAAGAAACGGAAAGCAGAGAAGCTTGGAGGTTTACCAGGACCAAGTCTTTCACAGTCAACGATTGGCTCTTAAACTTGAAAAATATCTGGAGCATGTGTTTTTCTTTGCTTGTTAGTTTCCCACACTACAGATTTCCTAGACTTTGCTAGGCTAATCCAAGTGCCTGGTTCCTTTCTCCCTCAGCATCCTTATGCATTTCCTCTGTGGATCAAATTCCCCGTCTAAATTAGTACACATTTTTCTTGAAGGAAGAACCAAATAAAAAAGAAGGAAAAAGGTCCAGCATTTCTTAGCATTATTTGAGACAAACAATTCTAGTATTATTCATTTCAGTTTGTTAATTTAAAAATCACGACAGAGCTGTATGAAAGAATTAATAAACTCACAGTGTTTTTTGTTTGTTCATTTTGCGTGGTAAGAACACAATGTAAGATCTGCCCCTTTATCAAACTGTTAACTAGAGGCACTATGCTTTTCAGTAGCTCTCTAGGACTTATTCTTCTTGCGTAACTGAAATTTTGTGCCTTTTGACTAATACCTCCCCATATCCCCCTGCCCCCAGTCCCTGGCAACTACCATGCTATTCTCTGCTGTAAGAAGAATAGGAAGAATAAGAATAAGAAGTGAATAAGGCAGGAGGAAACCTTTGGAGGTGATGGATATGTTTATGGCATGGTTGTGGTGATGGTTTCATGGGTGTATACTTATCTCCAAACTGATCAAGTTGTATACATTAAATATGTACAACTTTTTGTAAGTCAACTATATTTCAAAAAAGTGGTTTTAAAAAATGTTAAGTTTGAGTTTTAAAATCTTAATTAAATTTACTAATTTGTTGATGTTTTGGTAATAGAGGTATTTTGCTTGGGGTCATTTAGGAATAAACCAGGGTTTAGAGAAAGAAGTGGGTAAACTCTTTCAAAGTAGTTTTACTGTTTTCCTTCTTCCAAACTTTGTTTACCTAAAGAAGTAAAAGTAGGTAGGAAAGCCTAGGTTGTATGGGGCAAGGAGAGGTGAGGAACGGAGTGTGGAGTGAAAACCCTGGGGAAGTCCATTGGGTCTTTATCAGCCGTTGGTTCACTAGACATTATAGAAGAATAGAGCCCTTCAGGAAGTACAGATAAAGACATGTGGAGTCTAAACCAGAATCTGGACCACAGACTGATGAAGAGAGGGCAGAGGTGACCTTCAAGGGGCTTTTCTTTTGAAGTGGCCAGTGAAGCTGCTTCGTCTGGGGATGGCTGTCTTGAGCTTCTCATTTGTTTTTGGGGGGAATGGTTTAGCAGTATAAAGGGATTTCTAGAAGCATTGACTTCTGTCCTAACCTACATGTTTATGAGAATTTTCTCTGGGAAGTCTTAGCCCTTGATGTATACTTACCCTCGCTTTCATGAAGCATCAGTTGCAGAATATATTTATACTTCCTGAGCTTCATCACTTACATTCACGTATAGACTCAGTAGAGAACATTAGGCAACACTGTTATTAAACAGGTAAGATGGCGTTGATTTGTTATACTTCTAATCAACAACGATGTAAAAATGAATTTGAGAATATTTTTCTTGATGGTGGTGGATGGGTAAGCAATGAATGTTCACTGTTGTCAGGATTAAGTGCAAACCCTTTCTCCAAAAGGTCCTACCATAGATGCTTTAGATCTTTGTCTCGGATCAATAACTATGCAATTGTAGCATACATCTAAATGAGACCTTTACATTTGTAGGAGAATCACCAGTTTTACAGGGGACTTTAAAAAATACCTTAAGTTTGTAATCATTCAGTCGATTGAATGCACAAACTATTTGGCAAGAGGGTTTGGGGTCTTGCTTATACAGAAGCGAGCAAGCAAATTCCCTGCGCTCACGGAACTTACCACTGACTGCTTAGTAATACAACCAACTGGTGGAAAAGCACACCTTTTCAGTTTTCCTCAGGAAACTTGTACCTCAAGTGTGCCCAACACAATTGGCACATACACAGAAAATTAGTCCTTCCTTGCCCAAACAATAGTGCAGAACCGCCTCCTGTTGAAAAGTCTAAACTTGTTTCTAATTGGCATTGGATGTAGGAAAAGTTTTTCTTTGTTTATCTCACATCCCTCTTTGGAAGTCTTTTCCTTAGAATCTGGAATCTATCCTAAACTTAAGTATCAACT